>NC_064752.1:31633862-31939237 GCF_011397635.1 Epinephelus fuscoguttatus
TCTGGTGACCTGTCCAGGGTGTACCCTGCTTCTCGCCCAATGTCAGCTGGGATAGGCTCCAGCGCCCCCACGACCCTCAAGAGGATAAGCAGTTACGAAAATGGATTGATTTTAACATGGGGGTCTATGGGGATTGACTCACTTTTGGAGCCAGCCTCAAGTGGCCATTAGAAGAACTGCAAGTTTTGGCACTTCTGCACTGGCTTTATTTTTCTGCCGTGGAGGTTGCCGCTTGGGTTTATCAAGTAGCCAGCCTACGTTCTGGAGATATTACTGAGCATCAACAGCCAGCTGAACGTTAGCCCTGTGAGTGCACTCCGCAAAGTACAGCTGCATTGCGTGGTTTACACTTCTTCCAACTCTGAACAAAACCAGGTGATTCCTGAATGCAGGCTTAACAGTGCATAGTGTTAGCAAGCCAGCTAAGAACACATAAATTACCTTTGCCATGGTCATAGGTGATCATTTGTCATTTTGACTGGTTGTCAAACCAAGATGAAGGGTTTTATCTGATATGGGTCTGTCAGAGGGCTGATGCCAAAAAAAGAGACAGTAAGGGGGAAAGGAGATGGGAGTGGTGGGCTGCTGACTGCGTGTGTACAAAAAATGATAACCCTCAGCCCTGAAGCACTTTGGCAAATACTGGCTGTATCTGTTTGTTAACTAAATTAACTGACATAAGTGGCAAGCTCAGTGCACGGTTGATGACGCATGAGAAGTGTCCCAAACTATGCTGTGAGTGTGAGCAATGCTGTGGGGTTCAGGTAAAGTGCACACCTTTTATTGTTGGAAGCAACCAAAGGCATTCAGGTTATGTTAGTAGCTGGTAGAGCTGTAAGGCTTAGAGGAAATGACAGCCATTGACCTTACAACAAATCCTTTTACTAGTACTACCTACATCACCAGGAGTTGCTTCTCTCTCCTCTTGCCAGTAAAGGCTATCATGCTGCATGCTGTCCTTTCTTTACATCTGTCTATACTTTTCCCCTCTTCACTCATGCTCCCCACTGTGTAGGCCACGCATCACGCCACTTAGCAGGCAGCCTGGTATCGACAGAAATGCCCAAACCGTTCCTGCTTCCTATTAGCAAAGCATCTCCACGCTCCTGCAACACCCGTTAGCCATCCAGTCCCAGTATGATGAGTTGGCCGGGTTTCACGCCTCTCTGTTTTATTGTTGATGAATAGCTGCAGCAGATGGTTTCTTATCTTTGAAGATTCCAGGAAGACGAGCGTGATGAATCGCTCCAGGCCTTACGCATTCAACATCACCCACCACCGATGCCATCACGTTACCCCTCCGGCACAAAAAAAAAGATGAAATGTGAACAATATGTAGTTGACTCCTCAAGTACACCTATGGAGCTACTGCTTTCACTTTTCTCACACCAGCCCCAAAATCTTTAGATATGTCTGCACTGACATGTTCACTCCATTCCAGCTGTGTAAACGGCAATATGGTTGGTGTTAAAAACATCTACACAAAAAAAAAGGCTCATCTGGTGCAGTCATTATCCTCTTTACAACGCACTCTCATGACAGACTCACGTCCAGTCTTCTCATCAGTCACAACTTCACACAGCAGCACACAGGAGAATGGGCGCGGGGTGAGTATGTAGTGCAGACCAGTTATGGTAGCAAAGGCTGTTAATGCTTTCCTTACTATGTAAATTCTTTGTCGGGCTCTCTGTTTCTCAGATTATAAATCAGTCCATACCTGGGGAGAAATCTCCCTCAGGATGGTGCCATGTGAAATGTCTGAGCCCTCAAGGAAAGAAACCATCGTCTGTAGAGATTTTTGTACATTTGCACTGCTAGGTGCCATTAATTTATGACAGAATAACTTGAATACAGTGATAGAAAGAAAGAAAGAAATGATAGAAAGAAAGATAAGAAATATGTATGCTCAGTAACATTTAAAAATATGAAATCAACTGGTATGCAAAAAAAAAAGTTGTTCTCTACCGTTTGCTGTGGCAACACATGAAAATTGGTACCAGCTATTATTGATTAATGCAAAACATCAGCATGACACTGCAAGATAAAAATTGCTATCAGTGCGAATAAATGTCTATTTTCAAAACAAAGAGATTGGATTTTGTGAAAGCATGTGAATATAGATCACATTTTGCTCATTAATTTTATTCAAATTCAATTCAAAATTTTGTGACGGACGCTTTAACCTGAGCTTGGTGTATTGGTCAAAATTTTTAACCTGGTATTTGCTTGCTGCATACGTAAAGTTATTTGTGTGCCAAGTCATGCAGAGCAGGTCATCCACCAAATAAATCACATTAAAAGACGTGTCAACAGTCCTCTTAAAATAGACCCCCAAAGTACCTGGTCCACATACCCTATCTGTCGAAGGAACATCAAAATGCAGGGTTGGAGCATACTCGGGATAGCTGCAATTGTAGACCTCCTGTCGCTTGTAAACTTGTACTGTAGATATGAACAGGACACAGAAGGCCTTGCTATTAGGCACAGAATCCAATACTATGCATAAAAGTTGGGAATTTAATATTTCCATTACTTTACAGATGTAAATTGGACACATGGTAATCTAAAATCTACATTAAAACATTATAAAGTGTGATCATTAATGCTTCATACCACATATTGCAGGGAAAGTGCAGTTATTATATAAACTTCAGCTTAACTTTCCACATATTTATATTACATGACATTCATGGCACCAAATCTTCATAGTGCTGAGTAATACATTAGTCATGCTCTATGACAAGATGCCTTACGTATTTTAAACATATTCTTGTCAAATGTACTTCTGTTTTATTTGATCGATAGACATTTGACCAAGTTCTACTTACGGTAGCTAAGAGGGTATTCTTTTTAGAGATGTATTACAGCTCCAAACAATTCTCAAGTGTCAAACTAATAGGATTTCAGGACATATCTTTAGAAATTGCTTGTCCTCCATTACTCAGTTTTCCATTACCAATGAAGTCATGTTTTAACAGGGTCTCATTTCTCAGATATTTTCCTTGCTTCATACAGCTGGAGGCCTCACCTGTAGGCTTCTGTGCTCACTCACACACACATGATGCAATGTGAAACCTTCGCCTATTCACTGGAAAAGGAACGAGGAACTGTACCACTAAACCGCCTGCAGTGCTGCAGGTGTGAATATCTGTGTCCGTGCTACCGTGATTAATAGTAATGAAATCTGGGACTTCTCCCAACACGAAGCGATCACAATAGCTCTGACAAAGTCAATCAATACGGTCTGTCAGTGCCAGGGAAAAAAAATTTGATGAGAAAAAGTGTTTGTGGGGGCCAGGAGGCTGACAGGACCACTGATTTATCACAGATGTGCATTTCTGAGACAACGGATGAACATGACTTCAACATTTGGGAGGAATTTTGTGCTATCGTGTGGCCATTATAGGGCAAACTCTAATGGTGAAAAGATTGGCCTGGATGCCCCAAACACACAGACATGCATGCATGGGTGTGCCCTGCACACATAAATACACACCTAGTTTGCACACAGTTATGCACACAGATGCTCGGGCACACCTGCGCACTTTTGTATAATACTCATAGACAGTGATGAGAGATGCACTCAGATCCTTTACTTAGTCAAACTGAATTGCCATAATATGAAAATGCCACATTACAAGTAAAAGTCCTGCATTCAGAATTTTACCAATTTATCACCAGTAAAATGTGTCAAAGTATTCAATAGTAAAAGTATTCATTATGTTGAATGGTAAATATGGACAGTAGTGAAATGTAACTAAATACATTTACTGAATTACAACACTTATTTACAATTTTAAAGCACTTGTACTGTTCCATTTCATGCCACTTTATAATTGTACTCCTTTATATTGTGGAGGTATTTGTTAGTTCATTATATTTATCTGATGGAGTAGATAAAGATTAACAATACAAAGTATAAGAAACTAATGAATGATAATGTATTAATATAAATCAAGCTACCTAGCAATTAAAAAAGCAACCCCACCTTTACCAGCTGCAACATTAGTGATTCTTACATGTTAATGAATCAGTAGTTATTATCCAGTAATTGAATATATATTATTCAGAAAAGGGCAGTTCTGCATGATGAGTACTTTCCCTTCTTGGACTTTAAGTATAAATATTTTTAACACTCCTGCACTTTTACTCTTGTAAAATTTTGAATGCAGGACTTTTACTTGTACCAGAGAATTTCTACACTCTGGTATTGTTACTTAGGCTAAGTAACAGATCAGAATACTTCCTCCACACCTGCTGTTGTGAAATGAAATATATGCTTTGTATCAAGAGACTCAAATTGCAAAGTAAACAAATTTAAGTATTTGCAAGTACAAAAAGAACTGTCTTAAATGGGTAATAAGATAAGATAAGATAAGATAAGATACACCTTTACTGATCCCATAATTGAGAAATTATACTCAAGTAGAGTACAAGTACTTGAATAGAAGTACTGTTAAGTACCATGCTAAAGTAAAAGTACTTATTTAGTATGCCCCACTGATCAGATGCACACACACAACAAGACATATTGTCATCTCCAGCTGACAATGTCTTACAGAGTATTTTGAGTTGTTGGGGGGAATGGAGGCTCACACCAGGAGAATATATTGCACTTACAGACTTTTTGACATGCACTACAAACACACACTCTCTCACACACACCTGACCATCTCTTAACACTTATAAAACATGTGAACAAAGTAAATTTTTCAGAATGTGCCAAACTGAGTTGGCCATATCAAACTAATCAGATGTTATTAAAACGTGCAATGTGTGACTGGTCACAGAGCTCCTGAATGTGGTCAAAATCAACTTGTTAGGGCACACCTATAAATACAATAGTCACTGATGGCAGTATACATAAAAGTATTAGTAAAACTAGTCCAAGTTAACACTAGTTGCTTGCTTCTCCTTGTAATTCCATGAATGAAGCGTGGAGGAAGTCATACTGTTTATTACTTCCTCTCTTTTTTCTTTTACATGTAAATCTTGATTCAAGTCTTACTAACAAACACTTTAAATTGAATTGTTATGGCATTCAAACCAATTATGTTATTATGGCTTGTTATAATGCGATTACAGAGCCTGATCCCAGTGATTGTCTCTTTAAGAAGCAGTGAGAGTGAGAGGAGGTGGTGCGGTTTCACACCCCGGGGTGGGAAACATGGGCGGGGCCAGCAGCCGCTGACTGACAGCCGCTCAAAAGCTCCCAAACTAAGCGTCGCACGGAGAGCACGTATCGACCAATCAGATTCGGACTTGGCCCGCCCATCAAATCGCAGCAGCCAATCACAGAAGGGCAGGGGCGGACTCTGGAATCGCTGTTGTGCATCCAACGTGGGACTACGGAACGGTCGGGCTGAAAAAAAGGAAAAGTAACTCAAGAAAGGAAAAAACTCATGGTGGTGGTACACGGTCGGAAGGAGGGGGGACTCTATTTTGCTATTAATCGGATCGTCGAGATTTTGTGACCACAGACTGCACCTGATAAGCTGTCGGCTGACTTCTTCTGGAAGGTACTGCGTGTATTTCAAAGTTGGATTTAACCGACTACAGCAGCGGTGAAGTGCTCGGGAGATTTGGACGATATGCAGCGCTCGGCTTGAGACACCAACGCTGGAGTTTTTCGGCACCATCCCTGCGGGTCTTAACTTATTCGCTACATCTTCAACTTTCTAGTGGACATTTTACAACACCGTCAGGTCACTGTTTTACCGGTTAGCTAAGTTTTAAACAGTGTTTGCTGCTGCTCCGTTGATCAACAGTTATTTTGAGAGCGCACTGTGTCCTTTAAAATGCTGTTGCATGTTCTCAAACATGTCACCAAAAACAGCTAGCTTATCGAGAAAGTAGTTTGTAGCCTGTTAAGAAAACACTCTTAAAACTTAACTTTAACTTCAGGCCACGTACAAGTTCACCGTAGCCTACTTTTTGCTGGTTAATCTGTGAATCACCTTTGATTTTTAGCCCGCGTCGGTCACCAGAGGAGAAAGTTGGACTGGAAACTTGTGTCCTAAATGACTGTTACTGGGATGGAAAAGGTTTTTACCACACCACAGCTGTTTGTGCTAGCCTCCGTGGCACAAGAAGACAGTTAATGTGCCGTAAGAGGCGTCCAGTTTCTCCGAAGCTACATTAATATTACAGTTTGTGGGTGCGAGGAGAGAGCTCAGCGGCCGCGCTATTAAAACTGGATACAAAATGGCGGCGTCCCTGGGACGATTTGGATATGTTTCTCGGTGTGTTTTTTATTTAATTTTGTCGCTCGGACTGTTTATCAGTAGTGGATTGAGCTCAGACTTGCCTTGTGCCCAGAACTGTACCTGCAACGGAGATTCAGTGGACTGTAGTAACCTGGAGCTGACAGCTACGCCTCTGGACCTTCCAGTCCGGACTGTTTCCTTGTAAGTAAAGCGCTTAGTTGCCCTAGCCTATTTATTGACCAGCCCATAACGGGGTGACAGTGTTTGTAAAGAAAAGGAAAGTGCATAATAGCATGTACACTTGTTTATCAAAGCCACAATTAACAGCTAGTAGGCAGTGGACTCATGCTGGTTTTCTCACAAGGAATCCAGTCTGAGAAGATTTTAGTGGTTATGATTTAACTTGCATACTTGTCCATCAAGTGTAACACAAAGTGTGAGGCCAGCTGTTGTGTTCATTCCTTTTTCATAACAACAGCTTTCAGTGAATACGATTTGGGAGCAACATTAAACTTTTTCTAATATTCTGGGGACCCCCTGTTACCTCATTAAAGTCCCCTGGAGGTCCCTGCACCCCACTCTGGAAACTACTGGAACAAACCTCCAGCACTACTTGCTCACACAGTTCTGACACATCACATTATAACGTGATTATGAGTGTGTATGCATTGCATCAATCAAGTTTTATCCCCTCTTTCACAACAGGTGAAACTGTTTCTTAATCCAGGCTGACAGTAGGCCAAATGCAGTATTCTAGTGTTTATTCTATTGCAACTTATTTAATGACACTTGGTATTTTCATGCATTTATAGCACTGTAACAGGTGTACTACTAACTGCAAGAAGAGGGAGAAGTGGACATCATTTATTAAGGGATAAACCTCCTTGCTCATGGGCACATTGAGATATTGTGGATAACAAAAAAAGCCCTTTGTATTAAGTGTTAAATTTATCCTATTAGTTTGAAAACTCCTCTTAATGTGTTAGACTTTAAATGCCCCTAAAACACTATTCTATATTTATCAAATTCCTATTATAATGTTAAGTAACTTTACCTTAAAAGTGGATTATCTTCCATAAACATTACAGTCCATGCCTTACCAGTAAATTTGGATATCGTTCACACTTTGTAGATGATGTAAGACTCACATTTTATTTTATTTATCCAAAATAATTTCATGTTTTCAGTGTAAGAATGAACAAAGGTCCCCTCAGGCTGAGTAAACAAACAGACCCAAACATGTCATAACAAATAAACCTCTGCTTTATTCAGTCAGATTTATGACACGTATTACCATAATTCCTGTTTCTGTGTTTCTAGCCATCGTTCACAAATTAAATTTCTTGCAAATTAAGCATTGGTTTGTCAGGGGAAGGCTGACAACAGTTGAAACCCTGTCTGCCAGCTCATTTAGGAAATAAGCCAATTTGGGACATTTTTATGGAACATCCCCCGATGTTTAGGGACCATCAGCACTTATCAAACTGAATGACACAATTTATCTACAGACAACACTACTCTTTGTCTTCCCAATCAACATTTTGGCTCTCACCTCAATATATGGCAGCCACTATGTCCACTGGTGATTGTGAATCCCCAGTGACAATCTGGCGTCTTGTTACAGAATTTTCAGCATCTGTTTGTGTGAGTGTGTTTTGCTGGGAACTTGGGGTTAAAGACCAAAGACCCAAAGAGTCCTCTGGCTCCCAGGTTCCTGTGTTGGGCATTTTATCTTCCCATGGGAAGTGAGGAATGCAACTTTTAAAAAGTCCTCTAAAAACATGAATAACGGCACTTGTGCCAGCGTAGCCTCATTGCCCTGAAGCACCACTTAGCCAAGTTCAAGTGCAGACGCTGTTTATCATGCAAGTACGCAGACACACACTGCTCCTCCTGTACTCATGGACAAAGGACAACTACTGCGGGACAAATGTCCCATCTGAAACAGCTGCTCCAAACCTTTTGGTTTCTGTAAAGATAGGGTCCTGCATGAGCACTGTCTCGCTCCAAGTCTGCTTCTCTTATCTTGGCCAAACCTTATCGGTCAAGATTTAAGGACCCGCAATCTTGTTGTTTCAAAGGGAACGGCTTTATGGCTTTGAATGATCTTTTAAAACACCTAGGTCGCATATTTCCACACCACTTGAGATAGTCACATTATGTTGGCAGGTAACTCAAAGGGAACCAGCTCTGTTCCTCCAGGGTCTGTAAATGAGCCAGATTAGCAGATGATTACTGTAAACCCAAAGAGACAAGTATGGACAATTTCACTTGTGGCCCAGTTTGATCCCATTATAAAGTACCATACGCCAAGTCCTGTCCACTTGAGTGGCTGAAATTACTTTTTGTGTTTTGGGTAGAAAGTTATTTTAGTCTCTTAGTGCTGCCTGTGCGCACGAATGTGTGTGTGTGCTGCCTGTGGGTGTATGCTATTCACGGACAAAAGGGAAACTGTAGTACTGTTGAAAATGACAAGTTGAAAGTTATAACACAGAGCAACAATAATAGCTTTTTCCTGCCAATAAAGCTGACTGAGAGTGTCGGTGTGCACAGTGCCTTGGTCTTAAACAAAGTGTGTTTGTCCATATATCTCCAGACGTCTGAGACAAGTGAAATCAGTGTGGAATCGACTGTCTCTGTTATGTTTACCCCAGGGAGGGAGCAGCAGCAGCAGCAGCAGCAGCAGTAGTGTTGATAGGGAGGACAGTATTTGTGGGTGTCAGCAGCACAAGTCACCTAGGCCAGTTTTCCTCCCTGTCTCTACCACATAACTGAGAAGTAAGGCTCAAAAGTAAATCTCAATAACCTGAAACACCTGTAGCATTTGACTTAAACAAGTAGCTAAAACACATGTGACTGAAGTTGTTATTAACATGAAACCCCCCAGTTTGTCATACTGGTGTGTATATTTTAAACAGCTACTTACAGACATTTAGCCTGACTTGCACTATGTTCCGCTTTGCTGTCTATAGAATTATGGTGGTTAAAGCAGAGAGAATAAATCCATCTTAAAATAAATTGAGATTTCCCACCCTTTTGTGTGGGTGATGAAGGATTGCACTGTCATGTATTTGCTGCAATTATCTTCATACTGGATCTTAAATTGGGATTACAGTGATGAACGCAACAGTCGTACCTCAGGACCTGCATTTATACAGCAACTCACAGAGGCAAGTAACTCCTAAGGAGAATCGTAGGAGCTTTGTGCCAGTGCCAAATGATTTTGTTCACACTCTCTGGTAGACATATAATTATAAAATGCTAAACAAAAAAATAGTTCAGGCAATCCCATGATTAAAGTCTGAGCTTTGAAGCAAAAATGTATGTCTAGCTTTTAGCTGTGCAGAGATAGCATCTGATGCTCCCACAAGTGACACTATCTACAACTTTATAACTACAGAACATTAGCAGTAAAGTCAAATAAGTGGCGTTGGGCCCTCATTATGCAGACTCACCTCCTGCTTTCAGAGCACTTTGTCGGAGTAATCTTGGAATCCTTGCTGAATATGTGTCCAGAGGAGATGGGTGGTTAGAGGGTAGGTGCTGGCAGTCTATCCATCAGTTGCAGTCCTACAAGTGCTGTGGCTGTAAGTGAAGAAAAAAAAGCCTTAATGCTTTCCACTTGTCAAAATAATCTCCCTTCAGGACCCTGATTTTAATTGTCCCCTGTGAGAAAGTGGTCTTGATGAAGAATCAAGGAAACAAACATGTTGACACATCCTGGCAGAGCAGATTGAGGAAAACAAGGAGAGATGGTGAGGGATAGAGGGTGTGGGGAAGATGTGTGATTGACTAGGTGTGGAATATAATAATGTAATGTATTGCAAAAAAGTATATCGCCACATCAATTACTTGCTTATATGTCCCACCCTGTGATCATTGTTTTTTTAGGGTGAACTCTGCTTTAGTGTCTTTAAATCCTCTGCAGTCATGAATTAGTATGTCAAACATATCCTCTACTGTTTCACATCAGTGTGTCTAACATTTAACAAACTGACTACCAGTCTCTGATGTCTGTCCATTGTTTCTGATTGATGAATAGCCTAATAACATTCAAAGCAAGTTTGCTCTCACACAGTCACATATTCCCTCTTAGGAGTGGTGCCTTATCTTGTTTGCAGCCAGGGTAATGTGTATAAAAAGCATTTTTGCCCACCATCCTCCCAGCGTAATGGGATTTTGCAAGTAAATAAAAGCATGAAGATTACTAATTTTGCTGGCTGAGATTGTTGTGGTTGGATAGAGATAGAGCAGATACGTGTCTGTTCACCAGCGTCTTTCCGTTTTCTCTCATGTGAGATTGTAAAATCCTTTTTGTTTTTTTTTTATTGTTACAGAAAGCTGCAGTTGTTTTTATAGGGTCTGTCTTTTATTTCCATTTGTTAAAGTTGAGTTCTTGTATCACCAACTTGCAGCAGCTCTGTTGAAAAGCAAGAAGACGTCTGGACTTGAATGGTCTTCTTTGTGACCCGCCATTTCCCAAGTGGTTTACCAAGTTTCCCAATGTGTTGGCCATAATGCTTGGTTTACACCAAACGTACCTCTGCGACTCAATCCAAAGCGGTGGCCTTAAACCTCACAGTACAGCCTTATTGGTAAACACCACCCCCAATAGTTGGTTTTGGCTTCTGCCCTCAGGAAATGGGTTTGTGTTGGTGGTTTCCCTGACAGGGGCTGGGAGCTCAGCTGGCTTGCGGGCTGCAGACTGGTCGGCAGAGGGTGGGGCTGCAGATCACCTGGCCTGGGGGAATATGAGCGGAGGTTGGTAGACATTTTCCGCCCACTGCATGGAAGTGTTTTGTCAATGTCATGGTCTGCTGCTGCTGCTGCTGCCTTGGGGCTGGTTCCACTAGTTGGTGAAAGTCCTGTCAGTGGTCAGAAACCTCAACCACTGTCACACATGTTGTAACACACTCAGAAAACCCAGAGGAAATGAGACATTTCAGGACTGTCTGCTGCATATATCACTTACTATCAGACACAGCTCCTTTATTTTTAGGTGGTTTTACCTCATCTAACCTGTTAATAAGCATGCAGAAATAAAAGGACTATTCTTCTGCTTGCTTCCGTGCTTTTATCATTGCCATTTTTACTGTTAGAACATTTGGACTGACTTGATAGTAAACTGCAGAAAGGCTTCTTCTATTGCTTAAACAGGTGAACGTTTCAGCAGTTGGGGCAGAGATACAGCAGCAGCTCTCAGCAGGGCTGAGCCCCTTGTGGTTTCTGGGGCATTTCTCGCTACGCAGCCTTGTAATCTTGTGGTATCGGGAGTGATTATACCAAGTTTGTTTATTGTCATAGTTTCCTTAGCCTTGTGACTCGCATGTCCTCTTGTGGATATTTTAAAGTCAAACTGGAGCGCTCAGAAGGGGTTAGGCAGATATTATCATTGGCACTGATTTTTATCAGCTGCTCTTCACTTTTTCCTCCCTTATCAGACTGTATGGTGTTAAGCCGGGTAGTAAAATCACAGGGAGTTCCTATATGGAAATTTAAAGCAAGCAGCAGTGTGTTTTTATTGTAAATGATCCTCTTTTAACCAATTTGGATGATTGATGCCAAACATTAGCTGTGGACAAATTAGGAAGGAACAGCTAAGGTTGAGCCCTAACTTTCATAACAACAGATAAAGTCTGACATTAACATGAAGATATGGAGTGAGCTCATGCCTCACACACAAGGCCTCGCACTGCTTTTAATGACAATCAAACAGCTGCTGCCACAAGTCATTCTACAGGAATCCAGTCAGCAGAATAGATGGCCCTTTTGTGAAGACACTTTAGGGCGCCAAGTTTTTTTTTTCCACCTTTCCCCCTCTCCCCCAAAGTCGGTGTCTACAAAGTGGGCTTGATCGATGAATCATCTGTGAATTCTCTACATCTGGTAAGAGTTTGGAAATCTGGAGAAGATGTTAGAAGAAAAGAGAAAAAAAAGCGTGACTTGGACAGAGAGGGAGAGGTACTGCGCAAGTGAAGCAGCTTCTTCCCAAAAAACAGGCAGTCCTTCGAGGAGTGGAGCTTTGAGTGCTGACTTGGGCCAAACATTTTTTAGTCTCTGTACTTTCTGATACTGTAGAAAAGAGAGCGCATTAGAGCTCCACTGTCTAGACACCCACATATTCCCATGCACTTAGAGTCCACTATTTAGACACTTATTTCACCACTGGCTGGACTGTAATTATTGCTGAATTTTGCTCTGCTAGTAAAATAAACAATAAGAAGGGAAAAAATTGACTAATGATCCTGTCTTTTTCTTCGCTTTGAAGTTGAGAGCGTAAGGTCAGCTGTCTGCATAGTACTTAAACAATAGCTCCACTAAAGAGACATACACTATTTATGTTATTCTTTCAGATTAATTGGGGACGCTCGTTTCCTTTTACTCATAATCAAGTAGTCTGGCGCCATTTATAACAAATTACATTGTTCTCACGCTACGGTCTAGTGTTAAATGCAAGAGCATGATCCTATATGTGTGTGTGTGTGTGTGTGTGTGTGTGTGTATGGATAATGTGTGCACATACATGTATGCAATATGTACGGCGTGAGTGTTATTGTGCTTCTCATCTGGAGTGTCCATGCTGGCGTTGTTGGGCCTGGCCCCTGGGTTCACGCAGTGCCCCGGGCTAGTGCAGACCCTTTTCCACAACCTTCTCCCCTGTTTGTTTGGAGTACCCCACTCCATCCCCTCCTGCATCGGCCCCAAACCAGCAGCATGAAGAATGGCGGTGCACATGGCCCCAAGATGTGGCCCGCCTTCCTGCCTCGGAAAACTTCAGAAACTGAGTCATGCTCCTTGCCTCACTGATTTCAAAGGCCTGAGCAACTCCTTTGTTGAGTTGTGTGTGCGTGTGTGGGGGTGGCGGTGGGAATCTGTAACGCAAATGGTGAAATATGCCGATCCCATCAGCGCCACATTTCTCTGAACATACACCTAAGTTCCGCTCACCCTCCCCAAGATTTTGCACTTGCTGCTGTTTTGCCAAGTTCATGGCATTTATCATCATTATTGTTATTGCAAATCTTGTTTGTCGGCTCATGCTTTTAACCTTGTCAAAGTTGATAAGATATTGTTCTGCCAGTTTCCTTCCTCTGTTTGACTGCTGTGTGAAATGGTGGCCCGGAGCTGGTGTTAGCTTTGTGTACACTCTCACTGCAGTTGCCTGGCTATAAACTGGCCCTTAATGACAGGAAGAGTGGTGTGTGTGTGTGTGTGTGTGTGTGTGTGTGTGTGTGTGTGTATGTGTGTGTCTGGCCCTCCGACACTCAGGTTATTATTTGACCAGTTTTATGATGCTCTGAAATCGACCACATTAAAGGGCCTTTGTCTCCCAGCTGGACCACAGAAGGCTCATCACTGACATCACTTCACACTTTCAGCGAGCAAAGTTCACGCTGCATTTATCTAGGATAGAAATGGGGAAAGATAATGATGATGTATCTCTGTATGTGCAAGTCCCTGCTCTTTCTTCTCCCCTCCCCATATCTCCTCTCTCCCACACACAGACTGTGTGCTGACTTACAAGCATAGTGTCATATGCTATGACATCACTCCTGTACTCCCAGCTTTTCCTCTACTCCCACAGCACCCATAACACAGCTATTTTTTAAAGCCTTTTAATGAGTTTTATATGTCAGATCAGCTACATGGTCCAGCAATGACGGTCGACTGCAGGCGCTGGGCCCTATTTTTCTTCCTCAGACAGTTTGCTTAGTCAGGCGAGCCTTTTATGAGTTTATCACTTTGTCTTTTCAAGACTTCTTTTTTCCAGGTCGGCTTGAAGCTAATGTTTCAGATTGCTTACGTAAATTTCCAGTAGTTGGCTGATTATCAGTTGATCCGTCAGTTTTTATTGTTAAGACTGTAAAAAGTAGAACAAAACAAATTGCCATCCAAAGTTACTCAGGTCACAAGTAACATTTGTTAAACAAAAACTCCAATACCTGAAAATTATACATTTTTATTTATGAGGGAGAAAAGCAGTGTACCTCATGTCTGGCTAAACAACTTTGTTTTCATACTTGATGAGTGAATCAATGATTTAAATAGACTTTTTGGAGTCAGAACTAGTGAGTGCTTCAGGGCAACAGGTGGTTGATTATTTGTTTGTATCATTACCATTTGTCTTTTCTGTGGTATTATTGTCTAGCAGGCTTGCGTTTTAAAATCGAGCAGTTTCATGGAGGAGGTTTTTCCTCCTGATATTTACCAGATTTTCAGTATTTGTGGTTATTGTTGGTGTTTGGGTTGTGGCGGCTGGGTGGGGTTGGAAGGTGGGAGTGTAATTGCACCTCCTCATCCCAGACCGGCCCTCTTTCCAGCTGCCCTCTTGTTTCGTGTCTCAAACTCTGCTGACAGAAAAGAGGTCATGCTGACCTTTGTGCTCACTGATGACCAGCAGTTTGCTAGAACACAGTTGAAGTGTTGGCTGGTGTTGAGAGCAGATGCTAAATGTTAACACGAACCCTGTTTCTTCATATTTGTAATATCGTATTTATAGCAGTTTAAACTTGAATGACTTCAGGGAACTTTTATGTTAAGTGAAGACTGGCGTGTGCTGCCAGAATTATCATGGACCGTAACTGTGGTTAGCAATGATTTTTAGATTAACTAATCCATTATTTACAAAGTGATAAATTAAAATTGAAATGACACTTGTAAAACAACTGTTAGTGTAAGAGTAATAACATGATTATTCTATTTAATTGTCCTCTTAAACCATGAATAATTTAATAAGATTTTTAAATGAAATTATGGCTGTAGTGCACCATTCAGCACAGCTTGAATCCAGTGGGAAAGTATTTGGCTCAACGTGCAGCCTTGAATTATCACACACTTTCTTTGGTTAAGTACCTGGCAGAGAGAGCTTTTGATTTTGATCCTGCTGACTAATGTCAAACAGTCCTGCCCATTTGTATAAACTAGTTGTACCATACAAAGGAATGCTGTGTTTGAAGCATTAAAGCAAACTCCTTTGTAGTGCTTGCCGTGGTTAATCACAGCAAGTATTCCTATCTTGACCATACATCCTTGTCTGGCTGGTTGAATCATATGATGTGAACCTATGGAGATTGCTGTGCCGTCGCTGGTTTGTTCTTTGCAGCTTGTGTAGAGATTTTTGACACATCATTTGGAAGGTTCTCGTTCTTCTCAGTATGTTTGTTTCTGCCGGTGTTGGTGTCTACATTTCTCAAAGTCAAAAACTCTAATGACTTCAAGGCCTCTTCCAGAAACAGCATGATTGTAAGGTCACTTTCTGGAAAGCATTAACCACACTTAGCACTGGAGTCCCCCTTACAACCCCTCCTTCCACAGGAGAGAGGTGGGGGAGCGAGAGAGGAAGAGGGAGGGAAACCAGCGTTATCACCATCGCTTCATACAGTAGGTGTTAAAATGCTGTGAAACTTATCTAATCTGATAGGCAAGAAAATAAATCTGGCTGAGAATTAGATGGAGAGAAAAAGGCTCAGTTGTGTAAACACCATCGGTGACTGAGAGGGACGCACATGCACGCTTGTGTACTCGCACAAAGGAGCCGTTTTGTTTGTTGCTGTGGCCTTTAGCACCAGTACGGCAGGTTTAGCTCTCAAACGTGACTTGCTTTTTTTCCCCCTAGTCATCGCTTTGTTCTGTTTACCCCTGCTCTTTATTTAAATCTGTGAGTTTACTGCATATGAATTTACACAGCCAGTTTCCTCCACCTTAAAATGCTAAAAGCTGTGTGGAGGTGGCGTTCTTGGATAAATCTTTATTTGCTGTAAAGCAAGGTTCACTAGCAAAATCTCTCGACTCGTTTTGTGCCAAAAGCAGGTTGATAATAGCTACTGATTGCTCTTCCAGATGACAGCGCTCTCCCAAGTTCATCTCGTCTGAGGTGTGTGTGTGTGTGTGTGTGTGTGTGTGTGTGTGTGTGTGTGTGTGTTGGCTGAATATACGTACCTCCAGGCAGAGGCGGCCCATAGGAAAGCTGTGCGATTTTTCACTTAGCTTCACCATAACGAGGTAATTGCCTCCTGTTGCAGGGGACGGCAATTTAGCAATCTGGGCCGCGATGGGAGGTGCCCCAGTAAATGATCATAACGTAGACACACATGCACACCTCCCTGTCAGGCCTGTGCCTGGAGGGCAGACACATGCTCTGCTATTATCTCGTCACACACACACACAGGCAGGGAGAACGATTTGGGGAGGGAGACTGTCATTATCTGCAATCAAGCATAGAAGACAAGAAAGGGAAATCTGTAAAGTGAGGTGGAGATTGAGATTGATAGGCATAAATACTATTAAAAAGTGTGTATGATGTAAGATAATTACAGTCTTGTATTCTGGTATTGACCCAGCCTCTGCTCGTCAGCTTTTTTAATTATCCATTCTCACTGTCTCTAAAATGAAGAATCAATGAAATGAAGTAACAGCTTCTGCACGCAGCGGTCTTTTAAGGCCACGGTGGGACAAGAGGGTGAGGAATGCGTTGCATCAGGTAAAAGTGTCCCCAGTGTCTGGGAACAAGCAGCCATCCCTCGGCAGGCCTGTGAAACATTCCTGGGCCGTCTCTCACGTCTGGACAGAGGGATGGAGGGGCGGGAGGCAGGCGGCTCGGAGCTGTGGGCTCCCTTTGTCTCATCTGGCCTAGCCCCACCACAAAAACACAAACAGCGCTCTCACTGCAGCCTCCTCTCTGCCAACAGGGCAGGCCGCGTGCCAGCCGAGCAGGAGGTGTGTGACAGAGATAGCACTTGTTTATGCGTGAAATAAATTTGATTCATATGGCGTGGGAAGCTCAATCTGAAATGCAGATGTGGGTTAGGTGCACTTTGCCCCCACCTTCTCACTCGCTCTCTGACGGTGGTAACGCTATATCGCTGGACAAATCACTCCGTAATAAGCCTCTGTACAAGTCAAGTGCCAGCTATTAAATACACTGTTAGCCTAAAGTGCAAATTGACTGCTGCAGATGAATGGCCTGTGGGTTATGTTTGGAAAGTGAGCCAGGAGAGAGAGACACTCTGTATCGATAGTATTGATCGGGCCCTCCTTGAAGGCCAGCCCGAATGGATTTACCGCAGTGTTTCAGGCATACTTAATATGGACGGATGAGGCTGTTTGTCAAATGGGGGAAATAATTGTTGTTATCGATCAAGATCCTTATTTGAACCACTGAAAAATGGCTATGACAAATACAATAAAAGTTCTGGAAAATGTTGCACTGCTGATGTTTTGAATTGTACTTGTCCTTCCCTGTCTGCTGTAAGGCATGTTATGAACAGCCTTTTTCATTTACATTTTCTTTTCTCCTTACAGAAATCTTGGCCACAACAAGCTGACCACCATTAATATTGAAGCTTTTGAAAATCTTCCCAACTTGAGAGAGCTGTAAGTAGTCACCGACAGAATACTCACATATACGTGATCTCCACACATCCCCACCCTTGAATTTTAAAGCTTTTACCTGTCTTACAAAAACGGTAACAAGTGGCTAAATGAGACTGTAGAGGTTATCAGGGACATAAACTGTGACCAACAGCCTTTTGGAGGTGATTACATTGATGTCATGCAACTGTGATGTAGTTTGTTAATAGCCTAGTATGGCTCACAGAACATAGACTGTGGGTATCACTGGCTGTTGCCCTTTTTTAAAATCCCACTTGAAACTAGTCTGTCAAAGCCAGACCTACATACACACTCCATTTTAGCTCTGTGTGTGAAACAACAACTTCACCTACACGCTAAAACATCTTTAAATGTTTTATATGGCTCTTTCGTTTAGCCATTTAGCCATTCTGTTCAGTTGTTTCCTCCTGACACTAACTTGCAAGGCCATTGTCGCTGCGTCCTGGGCTTAGCGCCACCCAAAATGATTTTCATTGGTTTAAAGAAATGCAAACAATCCAGAGTGTTTTTTGGGTTCAGCCAGACCTTCTTCCAGTGCTAGCACAACCCAAGACAGGTGTGGCTATGCAAGACTATTTATAGCCTACGTTAGCATTTTGCTTCTGGCGATTGCAGACACAGTGTATTTTCTGCAGTAATCCAAAGTCGAATGGAAAAATCATATTGCCTTTTTGTGGAGGCAGTTAAGGTGATGCTTACTCCCTGGTTGGCCTACAAAAAACATCATCCCTGTAGCACTCTATTGAGGCAATGGACAGGGAACACACTTTATAATGGACTTCCTCAAGTGTGTGTAAGGCCTCTTTTTCTCTCTTGTGTTCAAAATGTTCAATGACAAATGTGGCTTAGTTTTTTTTTTTGTTTTTTTTTTAATCCATTCTCATCAGTTGTGATTTGTTTTTATCAATGACTTAATTCTGACTAATGTCCACGGTTGCCACTCCACTTCCTAGTAGCATCCTCGTATGTGTTTCCTTGAACTAAGTCCAATTGAGAATAAAGTGGTGGTTTTCTATATTAAGCCTCCCCTCCACCACCCGATACTGTGGCCAACGCTGGCCTTGTAAATATTTTATATGGTGAGGAGAGGGCTTGGCTCTGTGTCACTCAGTGCCAGTGTACAAGACACACATACACACACACACACACACACACACACACACACGAGCTAACTGGTGATACACACGCTGGTGACATCTTTGGCAGGCCGGCCGGCCAGTCATACGCTTCTCGACATCTGTTTTACTCCCATGTTATTTTTGGTTTTTAAAAGGATGACTTGCTGCTTGTGCTGCGGCAGACGTGACAAGTTGTGTTTGAAATCTTTTTGATTTATACGAGGTTTGATTGAACTTATCCTCGTGTGATGATGGAGCATGAGATGCCCCAGTGACAATGTGGCATCTCAGCCAGCATGTACATTTTGTATAGAAATTACAAGTACAGCTTCACAAATATTTGAGTGTGACTAAAGTTTCACACAGGCTCTTTGAGTTTTATTCACACTTTACATTTTAATTACACCACAAAGACCAAATAAAACCACCACAAACACAACACAACACAGTACAGTACAAAAACACAAAGACAAATTCTTGGAGATTACAGACTGAAATACATCAATATAATATACCTACTTAGGAGATCATTGTATCACCACTCAATCTTGAGAGGGATTCTGCCTTCAGAGTCGTATTTATTGTACTGGCATAGCATATTTTCGACTTTTTCCTAAAATGTTATTATTTCTGGGCAGTGCCATAGCATAAGAATTTGTGTTTTTGTGTATTTTCCTTACTTAAATCATTTCCTGTGCTCCTCTGTTTTTCTCAGTTTGTAAATGTCAGACTTGGAAAAAATGCCTCTGTTAAGTCCTCTAACCTCATAACCACACATCATTCATGTGTTTGTGTTTTTCTTCAGGGCACACATTTGTTTTCTCACTCACTACAATGTGTATTTGTCACTTTCAGGCGGCTGGACCACAATGAGCTGACCTCCATACCAGATTTAGGACAGGCTGCTTCCAAGATTGTATCTCTTTACCTGTGAGTACCGCCCCATTTATTGCATAACACAGCACCAGAATTATCTGGCTCTCCATTACTGTAGTCCGAGGTCAGTGGCCTCTTTGAAATGCTCCTGAAATAGTCTCTTGACGCCCATGGAAGATGCATATGCCTCTGCATCTCAGAAGTAATACTGCGTTAATGTGAAGCTATCCATGATTGTGACTCTTGTTAAATTAAACTAGATAAAAAAAAAAAATTCTCGCACCACTTGAGCTCTGTTGGCAAAAATATGGAGCACTGTCTCGAGCGATTAGTACGTGGTCAAGTAACTGACTAGTCTGATTAGCCGGCCATGTGGTCTTGTCTACAGTGAGCGGTGCTGGCTGCTCAGTGTCAGCATGTATATGGTTCCAGCTTGGTTGCTCTCAGTTGTGAAACTGTGCCTGTGGGGACTGCCTGCACTGGCATCTCACTGGAGATTTACTGCCCTATTTGGGAAGGGCGTGTGTGCGCTTGTGTGTGTCACGAACGTGAGCTTGGTAGTCAATCAACAGTCTCATTTTTACACATTTGAGGGGAAACTCATGGCGAGAAAGTGGTAGTTTGATAACTTGATTGGAGTTGCAGTTTGGAGGCCAGTAAATGCAACCGCTGAGGGAAATGCACAGACATATATTATGTTAAATATTATGGTTATGTTATTATATGTTAAGTTCACTATATGTTTTTAAGGAAGTAAACTAATAATGATTGGGGTACTCGTACTTAAATGGTTAACATACTTGTACCACATTATTTGTTCAGCGCTTTTATTCAAGTTGCCAGTGTTATCTCAGCACCGACAATTTTCTGTGTTACTACGATGCTTGAGAATGTCCGAAGGAATGTGAGGAACACAAAACAAACACAGTACAATGAAAGGCTTTCTAAGGTCACACCAAAATAAGTACAAGATAGAAATCAAAAGCTGAAGCTGATATGAAAGCTTATTACAATCCTTAAAACAAGATAAATGGCAGTGCTCCTTGGTTTCCAATTATACACACACACACCCACACATACACACATAGTGACTGCCCGTATCATCTGTTGGGTGGACCGTTGTTTTCCAGCGTGCCATAGTTTTTTCCCCTTGTGTGACCAGGGAACATTCTTAAGTCTCACTCAACCTGAAACAAGAACGTTAACCCCCCCTAAGCTAGTTGTAGCGCTAACAGTTAGCTTCACTCTGTGCATAAGCTTTCACACCTTGCTAGCATGCCGGCTGACTGCCTGGTGGTAAAGTGCGCAGCTGCTGCTTCCTGTAATATTGGTCATGGTCATATTATTTTTGGTGGTAAGCTTTTTGGAAGTCACACCTTCGCCTCTTCCTGTGTGTCATCTGCCTGTTTCTCATCATCTATCATGATGCATTAATGTGGTGACATTATTTCTGTAAGCTGTGGGGGTGGAAGTTTGGTAAGGCAGCTCTGACATCTGTCTGTTAAGATTTGTCATGTTTGTGACAAGTTTGAGGTAGTGTCATTGTGTGTTTTTTTATCAGTCTGGATCTATAGGCTTTAGCACAAATTCTCTTGTTAGCTTTGTTTTTCATACAAAGACCGGAGCAAGTTTACCTTTACTTACACAAACTGTGCAGCAGAGTCGCAGCCCCTCCAAATGATCGGGGTGTCTTTTTTTGGCCTGACTTGAAGCCTGTTGCTAGGGGAAGGCCTGTAGGCCTGATGGGAGTGTAGGCTGGAGGGAGGGTCGGATCTTTACAAAGCCACACAGCTGAAGCGAAGGCCTGCTGAAGCACTTGCAGCTGCAGCTGTCAGTCACATGGCTTACAGTAAAATGGGTGACAGTGAGAAGGGGAGGAAGGATGAGAAAATAGGGAGGGAGGAAAGGACGGGGGATGTGAATAGTGTCATATCAGGGTGACATCACCACGTATCGAAAGAGGAATGGCGAAGGAGAAGTAGCGGAGGAGGCAGTAGGAGGGTATGGAGAGGCAAAGGAAGGGGAAAAAAAGAGAAGCAAGAGGTGAGCTCATGCTTAGGGTTATTCCCAAAAGTAAATCCAATGCGCTCCGTCTCCCTTGCCAACCACCAAGCACTCTGGAGTGTGAGAGTTTCTGTGTATGAGCCCTGGCAGAGGCAGCAGTACAGACTGCAGGGCAGTGTTCCTGTGCCATTGGTTGAGATCGTCTGGAATGTCGTCTGACTACAAGTTTGTGTGAGACAGTGGTTTATGCACGCACACACGCACACATAGACAAGCAAATGGACTGAGAATCTGTCTTCAGCCCCTCATCCAACAGTAAACTTTCAAAAAGGCAGAGAGCCCATTGTATGTGGTTGCTACTGTCTGACTGCGTGAGTCCATCAGAGTGTATCAGTTTGCTAGTTGCTGACAAGATATTTTTTATTGTTATTACTGCCATTATTCTACTATGACACACTCAAGACTGAGTAGTTATCCAGTATTTACCACTGGGACGTGGTGAGAGCAATATTTTGTTGGCAGAAACACAAAAGCAGGCAACAGATGAGCAGTCTTTGTTGTATAGACATTTACCTTTTTAATTTAATTTATTTATTATTAATTTATTAATTTTGTTGTAGTGAATACTGCTTTAAGACTTTTATGTTAATTCAGCAACTGTTAATATTGCTGATGATTAACTTTTGCAACAATACCTATCAGACTGTGTCATCTTATCAGCACAAGGCTATTTGGAGCTATCTGATTCAGAATCTTAAAAGGTCACACTTCTGAAGAACATGATGACTTATTTCTGTAGGAGTGTGACATACAGTTATTGAGAAGTACGGTAATCGTAAAATTAAAAAGGGAACAAGAAAGGATAGGTGTGTCGGCTTGTGTTTTTTTCCTTGCTTCCTCTGCTCTTTCTCTTCTCGTCTTTCTTAGTAATCTTTTGCTTGGTCAAAAGTAAGGATAGACCGATACATCAGCCGGCCGATATATCGGGCCGATATTTGAGTTTTTTACTTGTATCAGCATCGACCGATACGTGCGTGGGTTCGCGGATTTATTCTTCCCTGGCACTTTTTTTCATTTGAAAGTATGTGGTTAAGTTGAACAAAGCTGTTGAATCCTACTGTATACAGTAGTTGTTGTTTTATTTATGCTTCAGCTTAAATATTTGTTTATTTTATAAAGACACTGCTGGAAGATTTAAGAGCACTGAACTCTTTTTTTATTTGGATGTATGATAATAATAATAATAATAATAATAATAATATTCTACCTGTTCTACCTCAACTTTCCATCTTGTTTTAGTATTTTTTACTGTTCTATAAATGTTTCTTATTTTAGCAGTATCGGCCCCAAATATCAGCTCAAGAAAATCGGCAGTCCATAATCGGTTATTGGCTAAGGGTGATGGAAAAAAATCGGTATTGGCATCGGCCCTAAAAAAATCCATATCGGTCTATCCCTAGTCAAAAGATGACTTTTCTTTTGTCTTTCTTCTGCTCTCTGTATCTCTCATCCTCTTCCTCTCACTGACATGTCTAGGAGTTCTTTGTGATCGCTACCGCTCTGGTGAAATTCATTAGGCACAGATAAGCTTGCCTGTACTTTAAATGTTTCTTTGGTCCATCACTGTTTAAATTAAAATGAAAAACACCTGATTGTGTAGAAGCTTTTCATGAACCAACCAAAGACCATATGCCGAGCTCCCACAGTCCCACAATGCACTTGGCGAGCCCACTAGCATCCCGCAGACACCCAGAATGCCACAGCAGGATGGCGGAAAAAAGAAGCCACAGAAAGTTTTAAAAACAGTGTCAAAGTGACAGCAGAGCAGCACAAACTTTCCCATTGTGCTCATCGCCTGCCCGGTCAACATCAAAGCGCTTCTCTAAAACAGCTCAGGAGAGAAATCATATGGCCCACTGGATGATCTGATTTTAAAATAATTCTCCTTTTGTCCCAACCGCCAGCTTCAAACGCTAAGGGATGGACCAAACAATCGCCCCCAGAGATGACACTGGAAGCGGTAGAATGGGCTTGCTAGTGTAAACCGCGGATGCACTTTCCATACATCAAAAGAAGTGTCAAAATGAGCTGGGCTCATGATAATCAGATGGTCAATGGGGCAGGGTAATGAGATTTGGAATTAAGTGGAATCAAGGCGAATAAGACCCCCGGACATCAAAGGGAACAAGAGAGAGCCCAGCTCCTCTTTATCAGAAATGTCACCGGCCGTATGATAATCAGTTTTTATAAACGCTACTATTGTATGTGTGGACTTCAAACAAGTTGAGCGCCGGGGCTTTATCTGTCTCTCACACGCAGCTGGGCTCTGACTGTGGGAGGGAGGGAGGAGAGAGAGGGAGGAGAGAGAGGGAGGGAGGGAGGGAGGAGAGGAGAGGGAATTTGGTTTGAGTGGTGGAAGGAGAACAGGGCGAGAGAAAGAGTGAGAGAGGTCAACCTCTCCCACCAGTTTGAGCCTGATCTGTTTTTCCCATCAAAGGTCACCAGCTGTTGACCCCACCTCACCCCTTCATTCTCCCCCTTCCTTTCTCCTCCCCCATTCCTTCCCTCGCTCCTTTGCTCAAGCTCACTGTAGCCACTGTCTGTCGCTCTGTTCCGTGTGTGTCTGTTATTTGTGTTGTGTGTTTGCCCAGGCGTGCTTGCATGGCTCATCTTTAACCATTTCTGCCACTGTTTATTCAGGTGGGCCGCTGTGGTGTGACCCCTCCTCCTCTCAGACACCAATAAATGTGTGTGTGTGCCTGCCTCTGTATGTGTGTGTCCATCTGCTGGCTGAAGGCTAGAAAGGAAGCAGAAAGGAGGGACTGACCTTGTTTTGACGAGTTTGACTGGTGGAACACCTGCTCTCTCTCTCTGGCTCTTTCTGTCAAACACACGTACACGCACACACACAAACATACACACACACACACACACACACACACACCAAAGTTAAGCAGTCAGAATAATAATCCTGGGCTTTAAAACTATTAATGATAACTTTTGTCAAAATAACTTTGTGTCATATTTGCCGAAACTGTCTCCTCTTCCTTCTGCCTCTAATGGCATTCGCTAGAATTGACCGCAGCACCAAAAAACAACCAATCAGAGCCAAAGAGTCTGTTATGCAACTGTCAGTCATGTTAATTACAGCTTGTAAACTGTGGTCAAATTATCAAGCTAGGCAGCGCTGATCAAATGCGAGTCAAGATTTTGTTACTGCATTGCGTGTCTTACATAAATGTTTTCAGAAACATATTTCAGTGCACTGTTTAGCTGTAAAATGAGAGCATTTATGACCTGGTGTAGCAAGTTGGATGTGTGTTCTGCATAATGTATAAATTTGTGTATATTTGCAGTAGATTAGAGCAGTGTTTGGGTTGCTTGTGTGCCCTGTGGCTAGGGATGGGCACCAAAACCGGGTACTAAATGGGCCCCTGGGCCAAATTATTAAAGGCCGTAGTATTGATATGCTCCGGCTCTGTTCTCAGTTTAAGTTTTGCTTCTCTGTTATCTAGATTCTAGTCAGTAGTTCCCACTCCTTTGTCCTTGGGCCAGAACTTCTTGAGAATCACACAGCTATCTCTCCATTCCATCACACACTGAAGTACTCTGAAACCCCCCTTCAAGTGGCTTTGGTTGATCACCCGAGCCCCATCTATCTAATAGATTTTGTGTCTAAGCACTGCAGAGAAGAACAGGTGTCCTTGGAATTGTTTAAAGAAGGCCAGCCTCTGTTGGGAAGCTCTTAAAGTACACATTTGGTGGATGAAGACCACTTTGTTCTGTGTACTCTGCTCTCTTTGTGCTTGAGAGTGGGTTTGGGAAAGGGTGAGGGATTTGGAGTGTCTTCCTTGGGTGATGGGAGAAGGACACCAACGTTGAGCAGGGTGATATATTTCAAGGAGGTGACATGGACACTTTGTAGGGTAGAGCTGTAGGTCTGTGAGTAGGATTTTCAGCCACACCTAATGCCTTTTTGTATGTGTCTTAATTTTCCAGACATCATAATAAGATCCGCACTGTAGACGGCAGGCGTACCAGAGAGCTGGCTTCTGTGGAAATCCTGGACCTGAGCAACAATGACATCACAGAGCTTCGAGGGCACTGCTTTCCTGCAGGCCTCCAAATCAGAGACCTGTAAGTACAATCTCTGTGGCATGCAGCACACCAATGTTAAAAATGTAGGTAATAAAATAGAATAAAATAAGATGAAACTTTAGTATTCCCTATGGGGAAATAAGTTTTTACAGCAGTCAGTATTGGTAGACAAAATAAAACCTACAAAATCCCTGACATTTGAATCCAAAGTTGCATAGCCTGTTTTAATGAAAGCATATGGGGGGAAATTGATTACAGCATACAAGAAGTATGTAAAATAACTCGTGTCAGACAAAAGCAAGGCCCTTCATAAACACATGTTTGAGGTTTGTTACAAATCTCTTACGTCCACATGTGCTGTTTCTGCATTCAGGTACCTGAGCAACAACAAGATCAGCACGTTGGAGCTTGGAGCTCTGGACCACCTGGGTTCTACTTTACAGGTCCTGAGACTGAGCCGAAACCGCATCAGCCAGATCCCCGTGAGAGCCTTCCAGCTCCCGAGGCTCACCCAGCTGTGAGTACCACTGGATTCCATCAGTGTAACAACACAGTTAGTGTGATGACAAGGTTGTGTTTTGATCTGTCAGAGAGGTTCGACCTGCAAAAACAATATATTTTTAACATTTAGGCTGAAAATGAATGAGTTTCCCAGTTGTAGCCTTTGGAGGTGTTACAGAATTGAAAAGTATTAAGAGTTTAAATGAGGTCTGTAGCATCTGTTCATCAAGCGCTGTGCGTCAAACATTTGAAACGCTATTAGTGTGAGCTATTCCTCAAGGGGCGGATAAGGTCTGACTAGGTAAACACCAGAGCCATATTATCGGTGATTTATTGCCTTCTTCCATATCCCCAAAGTGGTTAGTTCATTCCCCTCACCGTGCTCCATTATCTTCGTCAAACCTCCCTCCAGCGCAACAGTGAGGTCGGACCTATTTGTAGCTCAACGCCTCCATTCTAGAGAATGAAGGGACTCACGTAATGGGAGTCTTGCCCCACTGTTGCTCCAGTAGTTCCCCAGGTGCCTTTTGTTGGACAGGTGGCCCCACTGACACTGTATCTAAACATTGTAGTGGTGATGCACATCAGACACAAAAGAACCTGCGTGGATTTTTATCTTTTCCAACCTGAGGGCTTCTACACACACACATACAAAATGTACAAATTCCCTGTTGCGTGCAGAGACGTCTCAGGCCTCATATGCAAAATAAAAAACGTTGTGATGTGTTAAAATGTTATACCTACATATAGTATCACTATAATTTCACAGGGTCACAACCTGACCCTTGTTTGTAAGCTAAAGCCTGTGGGTATACAGCGCTGGCCTCATGCCACAGATGGAAAGGACACCACTGAGGAATGCCTGTTAAGCTGGGGGTTTGTTAACTTCAGAATGCTCTAACTGAAGCGTGCTGGCAACAGGATTCTTTGGTTTTTCCTTCAGTGTGATGGATGCTGTGGTTTTCCTGCTTTGAAATGTGGGGAACATTTTGACAGAGTTTACAAAGTATGGTTAAGTGCCTCACTGATTTTCCTCCCATGATCAGTCGCTGCATTTGTTTTGTCTGTCTGTCCACCCTGCAGTGAGCTGAACAGGAACCGTATTCGTCAGGTGGAGGGTCTGACCTTCCAGGGTCTGTCCAGCTTGGAGGTACTCAAGCTGCAAAGAAACAGCATCAGCAAGCTGACTGACGGGGCCTTCTGGGACCTGGCCAAGATGAAAGTCCTGTAAGTTAACAAACTCACAAAGCATCAGTGCATTACATAATAATACATTTACATAAAATTGATAGAATAGATATTTTCCAAGTCGTATACACCCTGCATCAGAATCATAAAAGTATGGGTGCAGCACATAGCCTGGAACAACCTTTTTGCACCACTTACTGACTATTACTGGAATACCCACCTACCAAACGGTATAAGAATAAAATATTTTTGTCTTTACTGGAACTTTCACACTAACTGAGCTGCAATTTTAACACATTACTTTAATTACACGCAAAATAACACAGTAATGATCACAAATTGCGTTGCAATTTCTCAGAAATGCTGCAGCAAATTTAGTCATTTCAGGGCGTAATAATTACCACCAAACTCCTGACATCCTGTTGCGTGTAAACCATTGTGTTCAAGATCCTTAAATTCCTACTTCCTGATAATATGTGTTTTTCTTGCAGTCACTTGGACTACAACAGCCTGACAGAGGTGAACAGTGGCTCCCTGTACGGCCTTACATCCCTTCAGCAGTTATTCCTCAGTAACAACTCTATAGCCCGCATCAACCCTGATGGATGGAAGTTCTGCCAGAAGCTAAGGGAACTGTGAGTACTGGCATTTAAATTAGCACGAGCAGTCAAACTCTTGTACCATATGTCTTTGGTACACAGTGGTTAAAGTTCCTAAACGTGGGGTGACAACCGCAGTGGACGAGAGTTAGAGTCAACAAAGAAAATAAGTTCCACATAGTTCAATTAAAAAGAAGCTGTATCTTTAAAATGTCTTCTGTCTTTCTCTGGGGATGTAAACCACTTGTCCTATAGCCTGAGAATTCAACACTCCCCACCCCCAACCATATCATCCATCTACCTTCCCCAGGGTTAAATGACATTGTGCTTTAACACTCAATACGCTATGCTATTCTCAGAATAAGCCAGTTTATCCCATAATTAGAGCTGGGCTCAACAGCACTCAAGCCCTTTGACAAGAGGTTTTGTACTCAGCTCTGAAGCGCAGGGGTTTGGCAAACCGGCGTGTAATCCTCTACCGGTTGTGTTGTGGTAATTACACTAAAGGATCGCCTTCGCAGCCTTTGTCTACCAAGTGAGGAGTTATTATCCGAGAGTCCTTCCTGTTCTGTTGACATGACAGTCATATTGCTGCTGTAAAGTGCTTTGCTCAGCTGAGGCGTTGCTAACTGCGAGGTGGCCTGGGGTATCTGTGGCGCGGCTGGCGCCTATGTTTGTTTGTGAGTAACAGTCAGATGGGATAAAGAGGTAGATGGTGTTCATGTTAAGTTTGCTCTGCGTATGTCAATGCCGTTTCCCGTGCGCACGTCTACAAATGACAAATTGCTCCCAGCGCCATCCTTGAATCAACCTCCTGGCGCTGCAGCAGTCAGCAGTTATATGATTTTTATTATCTAGAGTTATGATAACCCCTGTGACTGATAGAAGAGAGTGACTCGTCTTTATGAGGAGCCCGTTATTGCATTCCCAATGGGCTAGGCTGAGCTGGTCATCAGGGGGAATCTCTGCACACATGACTGGTCAAGCAAACCTGAGGCCTGGCCGCAGAGACAGACAGCGAGGGCCACAGCGAGGGCAATGAAATGCACAATACTGCCATTGACTGCTGTTTGAAAGATACCATTATGGGATTTATTGTCACTTATAATAGGATTAATTAAGAGGTATTATATGTAAACTATGAAAAACATTCTTAAAAGAAGTTTTAAGTCTTCATTTTGACTTGTTTCTCATGTAAATCACTATACAAAATTTTCTTTAAGTCAGGTGTCGTCTTGTTTTTAGGACAATATTCTTTCTTTCCAAATTCCTAATACAAGTAAAAGTGCTTGGAAATCCATGTACTACTCTTATCCAATTTGGATTTCCTCCAGCCTTGTAAAAAAACAGATCTGAAGGCCAGATATGAAAATAAGTAACATTTTCAGTGCTGCAGTACACATGAGTGACAGCGTGTCCCCCTGGGGTTTACCACATGCTCAAGTAGGCTTATAAATGGAGGCTGTAGACATGTAAAGTTCCGACCAAGAATTTCTTTTCTTCCCCGTCAAACGGTTAGGACCACAGCTGAGCTCTAAGGTCTGCTAAGCCCATTCTCTGTTAACATCTTGTGGTGAGGAAAAAGGCACAATGGAAAAACGCATCACAGAGTGGCAAATAGACATTGAATCAGCCATGAAATTTAAGTATAATGATGTCGCGAGCTGCCTCAGCGTTCTGCCAACCTGTCATCTCTTTCCAGACCTCACACAGAACATTTCTCCCTTCTCCTTTTTTCCCCTCTCTCTTTCCCTCCATCTCTGTCTGCCTCTGTCCTCTCCACTGTCTGTCTCACACTCTATTTCTCTCCAGGAATCTGTCGTATAACAACTTGACTCGTCTGGATGAGGGCAGTCTAGCTGTGCTGGGGGATCTCCACACTCTCCGTCTGGGCCACAACTCCATCAGCCACATCACCGAGGGAGCCTTCAGAGGCCTCAAGGCCGTACGCATCCTGTAAGTACTACTCAACCCCCCCCCCACCCCACCCCACCCCACCCCACCACCACCACCACTAAGAAGCCCCCTAACAACCCACTCATTACGGTTATACCCCTGCTGACGATAAGGCTAAGATGTACCACTTGGGAGCAGTGAAAGCTGAGATGTTTAATATTGGTTTCGCCTCTGGGATATTTGATATTTAGGTTACGTAGTCGCTTCATTTGACTTCAGCAAAGCAGGAGTTGTTTATTTTTCAAGACGGGTTTGATCTCATTTGCATTCATGGGTTGTTTGTACTTAAAAGAGGTGTTCGTGCATCGCTATTGTCTCGGTTTCTGTGGCAACTCTTTATTTTCCTGTGTCTTTCCCCACTTTGTTCACTTTGTCTGGTTTTGTTTTGGGGTTTTTGTTTTCTCTTGAACAAACTTGGATCTAAAACTGTTCCATGTCGCTCACCTCCCTCGAGATCCTTCCCCTCTCTCATGAATAAAGACAGAGGTTTCTTTTCCCGCCGCTCCACCTTTTGCACAAAAAGCCCAAACAGGCCGAAAGGAAGAAAAGGAGGGTATGAAAGGGAGAAAGTCAGGGGATAAATCCAGGAGAAAGACTTTGGGGGTCTTGGTTCCTTACCAAGGTCCTCTTGGCTGTGCCTCTTCCTAGTGAGAGAGCCAGAGAGGGGAGCTGTGCCAGAGCTCGCTAGACAAGCTCTCTCTCACAGCGGGGTGACAAGCCAAGGCACACAAGGCCTCTCTCTGCTGGCACACCGGGTGCTAGATAACTAGCTACAGAGGGAAATAGAGGGTGGGATAGGGAGCTGAGCTTGTGACTGCCACATCTCAGGCCTTTTCGCATGTTTTCATTTCTTGTCTTGATTTGCTGACTTTATTTCTTTTGGCTTTACCTTTTTTTAAAGCACACTTAATGCCCATTTCTTCCCCTCTGTTATCCTAAGTGTATTCTATCATCACTACATGTAATCGTCCAATACACACACTTGTCTCTGTCCAGATTTTTGCATGATCTCTCCTCTTGTATCACTCTTGCGCTCTGTGTCTTTGAGGCAGGCCTAATCTAATCAGTGGAGGGGAGGACAGGCATAGGCAGGGTCCTGAAAAGGAGCTGGGGGAGCTTTAATTGGGCCTGCGCTGCTGGTCATGCTGGCATGGGGCTGGAGCCTGCATCGGGGTGTGAAAGCTCCAAACAAGCCAGTCTGCCCTCTAATTCGGCCACGGGGGTCGTTGGCTCATCGCCCCCCCCCCCCCCCCCCCCCCCCTCCCCCCAATGCCCGGTCCCTCTGCTCTACAGCCCCCACCACTGGCCTTGCTTTAACAAGGCAACGGCCATTCACATGCAGCCAGCCAGAAAGAGTAGGAAATTGGCAGCCCCTGTCCAGTCCAACTAAGACAGCGGCCAATGGAGTCTGAAAAGAACCAGAGGGGGATAAGGGATGCTTGGAAAGCAGAGGGAGGAGGAGTGGAGGGTGTTATTGTGGAGATGTTGGGAGGGTGTGGCTGACCATCAACCTCAAAGGCCTTTCTCAAGTTTGAAAGAAAGTATTTTTATGGTTCAGAGGAGTCCTCCGACTCTGTTGTTTTTCTTTTTGATTACCATGCGGAGATGTGGAGCGGTGGCTCCTCTGCAGCAGTGGCCTCGCCTGCAAAGGTAGTTCTTTAGACCCTGTGAAGGGAAATGAGGTGCATTCAACAAGTGTTTGGAAACCCCCAAACACTCTAATAGAAGCCCTTTTCTTCTCCCCTCTTTTCATTGAACCCATTTTGTCTTTGCCTGGCCATGGCTCCTAACCTTATTAAGGCTCTTGGCTTCAGTTTTGGCTGTGCCATACCTGCCGCCATCGGACAAACGGACCCAACTGTTTGGCCTCTTGCAAAGGCATTGTGTTCCCGCCAATCTCTCCATGCCGTCATGAATTATACATGCATTTCCCCGTGCTGATTTCTGCTTCAGCACACCAACGCACATGTACACATACTCGCATGCACACTCCTTCTCCACCCCTCTAAGGAAAGAATGCGCTTGGTTGGCAGAGCAGAGCGGCAGAGGGGCTCTTAAGGCCAGGTGCAGAGGGGGGAGGATGATGTGTGTAGGGAGCAAGGGAGGGAGGGAGTGTGGGCAAAGGGGTAACCCGTGACTTCCAGACCAGCTTCTGCCAGGGCTGTGAAACGCTTCAGCGCTGGCAGACCCTGTCCTTGTTCTCCTCCCTCCCTCCTTCCATCTCTCTTATCCCCCTCTTTTCTCTCATTCTCCACAGGGAGCTGGACCATAATGACATCTCAGGCACAATAGAGGACACCAACGGGGCCTTCTCTGGATTGGACAGCCTCAACAAGCTGTGAGTGTCTCCCCTCGTTCTTTCTTTTAATTCCCTCCACCTCTCCTCCTCTATCAACCCCTCCTTTTCATCCCTCTGTCCCGAACCTGCCACTGATTCTGGGATTCTCTGTGCTGATGTACAGAAACAGAGAAACAGAAGTGAGCTTTCTCATTTTTTAATCCAAAAGTTTCCCTTCAAATCCCAACTCACCCTTCATGGCCAACAAAGTTTAGTTAGTTCACTTTAAGGCCACAGAGTTTGAGTTATCCGTCCCCTCAGGATCCCACACTTCACTTGGTAGGGAAGTGTTCACACCGAGCGACTTATAGGGCCCCTCTTTTATTTTTTTTTTTACAAGGCATGTTCATGAAACATTGAAGGCAATTTTATACTCCTTTCATCCTGTGGAGGCTCAGGCCAGTTTTTCTCCAGTTCAATCTGGCTTTCATCTCAGGATTGTTCTGTAGCTTTATGGCCAAATTGGGTTCTCTTTGCTGCTAATGGTTCAAGAAGGAGATAGAGTGAATCATTGTTTTAGTTATCTTTTTTTTTTGTGGTTACTCATCAGTGTTTTCGTCAAGACAGCTAGTAAAAAGTTCAATGTTGAAAGTTGGCAAGATGAGAAATTAGAGCGGACGAGGAGTTCCTGGCACTGAGCGGCAATCATCAACCCGCAGGATGAAAAGATGATGTCCAGCCAAGATGGTTCCCAGTGTGAGCACCGCTGAAAGAGAAAGAACGGGAGAAAGAGAGGGAGAAAGGGGCTTTTCTTCGAGCTGGCAGGGGTTCGCTCCCCAATAGGCTTACTTCTATTTCTCCTCCATGCCTCCGCTCCTCTCGTCCCCTCTTTCCCAGTCCCTGTTGTTAGGAACTGAGAGAGGGTAAAATTGAGGGCTGCATTCAGTCATCAACATCAAACGCCTTGCACGCCCCGCCCTCTGACCCTGCCCCTTTTGTCACGGCGTTGGCGGAAGCGGCCCGCTGCATCCCAGCGCTGGCAAAGTGAGCCATGGGAAAAAGAGATGCAGAAAAGAGAAAGAAGGGGTGAGACATCAAAGTGTACACCACACACACTGGGTTTCCTTAAAGTAGCTTGTGAAAGCCACCGCATGGGAGGGAAGTGGGTCTTACAGATCAAACCCAGAAAAAAATGATGAGCAGATCTTACATTTTATTTGTTTTGATTGCCAAATCTAATTTCTTTAAGATAAAAGTTGCAAAGCGGCGCTCTTATCGTCCCAGTGACAAGACAGCCTCTTGTTTGTGTGTACATGTGGATGAGTTCAAACACCGGGGTCTTCATTGAGAACCAGCCAGCCGTGTCTCCTCTTCCTGTGAAGTGAAGGCTACAACAGGAGAGGAGCGAGGGAGGGGAGGTGGCAGTGGGCAGAGGGTGGAAGAGGAGATTAGGACCCCAAATCAGAGGGAACAGCAACTCACTTCTCGGCTCAAACCAGGCTTGACAGGCACAGACACACACTCACATGGTTAAACGTATGTTCTTACAAGCTCTTTAAGGGGAAAAGGGCCACCACGCACACACACATAAACACACGGCCCTACCTGGTCATTGCTGTTGAATTCTAACAAAGATAAAAGTGGTCTTTGAAGAGCAGCCCCCACCCCCCCACCCTATCCCCGCACTCCAACCCCATCCAATCTCCCTCACCCTTCCTCCTGGCTAATCTCCACACAGTTCAGATTTCCAATACCTCAGTCCCCCCTCGCTCTTATCAGATTCAGCCTTGCTAATTGTGCTTTCTCTCCCTCTCTTGCTCTCCCTTTTCACTTCCCCTTTCTCACCCCCTTTATCCCTCTCTCCCCTCTCTCTCTTCATCTATCGACACCCTTCATGTTTGGAAACGGCAGGACTCTGTTTGGAAACAAGATCAAGTCGGTCGCCAAGAAAGCCTTCTCTGGCCTGGAGACCCTGGAACACCTGTGAGTATCCCACAATGCTTGGCTGCCCCTCCTCCTCCCAGCCAGTGAGAGAGAGAGAGAGAAAGAGAGAGTAAGGAAGAGAGGGTGGAGTGTAGGGTGAGTGGGGGGGATTGCCAAAAGTAGCTGGCAGAGAGCAGGCTGCTAGCAATTTAATAGCGTCTTTGTAAAAGGAGAAGACAGAGGCTTTTGCGAGCGCCCAGCTGCTTCTCTCTCGTTAGCCTAGCACAATCTCAACTTTGGCCTGTTTTTTTCCTGCCTCTGCGCAGGAACAAAGTTATTGAGCATATGGCCAACTCCGCAGAAGAAATGGAATTCCTATAAGCTCTTTCACAGGCGTTTGTCAAATGAGGGCAGGCAGGGAAGGAAAAGCTGGCTCGTATCCTAAGACATACAGGCCTTAATATTTCCACCTTGGTTAGAGGTCAGATCCTTGCTAATGAAAGTATGTGTATGGCTGTAATGTGAAAACAGCTGATGAGACAATGTGTAAATGTCCCAACAGGAACTTGGGAGAGAATGCTATTCGTTCCATCCAGCCCGATGCCTTCAGTAAAATGAAGAACCTCAAAACCCTGTAAGTTACATTAATGCATTCACACATTATTTATATGCACAGCTCTACACAGCCTCAAATGGGACTGACACTCGCTCCCTCTGTGATTTTGGCACCTGCACACACTATCAGAAACACATATTCAGTTACAGGTGCAATAGATGTGACATGTACCACATGTACTCACTCCTCTCCTCTACAGTCTCATTCAGAGCGACAGCTTCCTGTGTGACTGCCAGCTCCACTGGCTGCCCGACTGGTTGGTGGCACGTGGTCTGCAGGCCGGTGTCAATGCCACCTGCGCCCACCCAGAGAGCCTGAAGGGCACTAGCATCTTCCAGGCTCCATCCAACAGCTTTGTGTGCGGTGAGTTATGTGTGTGCGTAATTTGTGTTTATGCGGGCGGGCGTGTTGTGCAAGAGGCGTTCAAGGCACAGACGAACAGCTTGGCGCTCTTCTGTTATTTACATAGTTGCACATATTTGTTTGTGTGGCGTATTTGTTTAGCTTTGCATTTGAACTCTGACATGCTAATGGCTTCGTACGTGTGTTTTATTTGCCTCTTTCACATCCATTTATGCATAGCAAGCAGACACCTACTGAGAGACATTTGTGATGTTTGATGTTGGACTGTGATTTATGCGTCCAGCTCACTTTGTCTTTTCTTTTTATCTCATCCCTCCAATAACTGTCCTCGCTCTGGGCTCCTTTTCTTACTGTCTTTCTTCCCTCTCCACTTTCAGACGACCTTCCAAAGCCCCAAATCACCGTGCAGCCGGAAACCTCAGTGACGGTCCTCGGTAGTGATGTGCGACTCACGTGTACGGCAGCGAGCAGCAGCTCCTCCCCCATGACCTTTGCATGGCGTAAGGACCAGGAGCTGCTTCGCCACGCTGAGACGGAGAACTACGCCCACGTGCGTGCTGACAACCAAGGCACAACACCTGAAGCGCCAGGCGCAGGCGGAGGTGTGATGGAGTACACCACCATCCTGCACCTGCGCCATGTCACCTTTGCACACGAGGGCCGTTACCAGTGCATCATCACCAACCACTTTGGCTCCACCTACTCCAGCAAGGCCCGTCTTATCGTTAATGGTAGGTTGTTTTTGTTTTTGGCTGACTATATTGGGATTATAGAGGAATATCAGAGGTCCAGTGTCAAGACAAGATAAAGAGAATAACACACTGTGATTACATCATCTCCACCAAATCCAATGCCTGTTTATGTTCCACTTATCTGAGTATCAATTGTCCCGTTTTTCAGAGGAGCGATTGAGATTAGTGGCCACGCTGAGTTCTCCTCTTTCTCTTAAATAAAGTCTTCTCTCTCTCGCTTGGCCTCCATCTCTCCCAGGATGGTATTCGGAACAAATTGATTTATCTGCATGTCAGCGCTAACAGGGGCCATCTCCTCTGCGCTCTGTCACTCTGCTTTTCCTGCGAGTGGAGAGTATTTATCTTGAGTTTGGTTCCCTGCCCAACTCTGCGTCAGACCACCACCGCTTCTTTCCTTTGTAGTGTAACTGCAGAATTTGTGTCCGTTGTTTTGACATGCACATGCATGTAACAGTTACCTAAAGAGGTTAGAGTCGCGGGCTTGTGCCTGGAAGATCACTGGTTTGAATGCCAGCACCAGCTGTGAGAGCGTGGGTAGAGCTGAGTGTGTAATGCTCTCCAATCCTGAGCAACTGCCGTCGAGGCTCTTAGCAGGATCAGCGTGCAGGTGTGAAAGTGTGGAACTGGATCTCTAGAAATACATAAAGGTTAAAGATGTAAATGCTGTCTCCTCTGTCCACAGTTCTCCCATCCTTTGTGAAGACTCCCAGGGACAGCACCATCAGGACGGGCCACACAGCGAGGCTGGAGTGCGCCGCTGAGGGGCACCCAGCACCACAGATCGCCTGGCAGAAGGACGGAGGCACGGATTTCCCCGCTGCCCGGGAGCGCCGAATGCACGTCATGCCTGATGACGATGTGTTCTTCATCATGGACGTCAAGCCGGAGGACATGGGCGTGTACAGCTGCACTGCCAAAAACACAGCGGGCACCGTCTCTGCCAACGCCACCCTCACCGTGCTGGGTAAGAGCCGCGTAACTCTACAATGATTCTTCCTTTTTAGTTTAGCTGAGCTAATATCGGCTCATATTTGACTTGTGTAACCCAGTGTTGATAATTTTCCCACATCCCCAAGAACGAGCTCTTGTAAATAGCTTGGCACTCAGTTGGGAATTGGTCAGTCCGAGGCCGCAGAATGAAAGGCTTTATATTTTTCTTTTCTCGGCAGCTGTGGCCGTGCTGCAGGTCAATGGCCAAAGGTCACAGTTGGGGGTCAAAGGGGGGATGGTGGGGAAGCAAGAGGGACTCACAGAGGGGTGTTTGTTAAGCATTCCCACCCCCCTTCTCCTCGCTCGGTGGGAGGGACAGTCATGGCTGCTTCACTGCAGGCCTCAGTGCTCCCAGTTTATTGGCTGTTTTACACTGTTAAATCAAACAAACCGGAGCTGCTCTCCTATAACCATCTCAGGACATAGATCATCTTTGTCCTTTGTCTTTGAGCTGAGCAAAGCAGTCCCTTGTTGAACAGAGCTAAAAAAAAAAAAAAAAAAATGTGTTGGGGGATTTCTTTGCGAACACATAATGGTTACAAGCCTCAAATTTCCCCAAAGAGCTTAGAAGCAACAGTTTCTATATTTAACACGGTCAGACTGGTAGAGGCAGTATTGTAGCGACACATTTGCATGTTGTGCGACTCGTCAGAGACTTGTTAGAATTCACAGCAGCTCAAGCTGAGCGCTAATCCACTCAACAATGTAAAATATTGAAGCAAGCAACCATGCCTCTCGGCTAAATCTGTGATGTTTGGGTTTGAGAGACGGAGGGGAAGGAGAGGGGGGGTGGCAGCAGTCGAGGGGCCCCTGTCTGGAAAAGAGTGGCGGGGGAGAAAAATGGGAGCCAAAGAAGAGCTGGAATGGTGGAGTCAGGAGTGTGTGGGGGAAGGTAGGCGAGTACGTTTGTAGAGAAAAGAAAGAGGGGGAGGGTGGTAGAGGGAGAGAGAGGGGGGGATTGATGGAGATGGAGAAAGTATTGATAGAAGAGAGAGGCGACTGAAGTGGGTTAAGTGAGATCTCTTAATCTGTGTATGTCCCACTGTGAGGGGAAGTGCTCAGTCTGAGAGGAGAGGCATACCTTAACACACACACACACACACACACACACACACACACACACACACACATTCAGTCCAGTGTGCTCCATTCAGCAGAATGTGAAGCTGCCAGGAAAACACTGAAAACATTGTTCTGGAGAGGATCTTGTCCCAAGAGAGATCTTGTTTGTGTGCTGTAATTAAAATGTATGATGGAGTAAACTGATTTCAGAATCTGTCAGCATTACAGGTAATGACCTCAGATGTATGACTGGGATTGTTAGATGAGGCTGTCGTCATGAGATAAGCTTTCAGTGGTCGGATATCCAAGTCAGAACATCACACTTTGTGCTCACTGTCTCCAGCTGACTCACCAGCCTGTAATCAATACTGTGAACAAGCAGAAACCTGAGAGCAGAAACTTTGATGCCACAGAACAACAATAGAACAACAGAAATCTCTGACCTCAGGAACTCTGGAGTGGCCAAACTTTTGATGAGAAATGTACCTCTCCTCTCCTCCACAGAAACACCCCATCTCGCCCAGGACTTGGAGGACCGCAGCGTGGTGGTCGGCGACACGGTGGCCCTGCAGTGTAAGGCGCTGGGCAGTCCTCCACCCCGCATCACCTGGCTGCGAAACGACCAGCCGCTGCGCCCCTCCGACAGACACCACTTCACCCCGGGGAACCAGCTGCTGGTCATCGGCTCTGCCTCGCTGGAAGACGCCGGCCGCTACACCTGCCTCATGTCCAACACTCTGGGCACAGAGCGCGCTCACAGCCAGCTGGTGGTGACTCGGCGACGCAGTGCCTGCACACCCCCAGCGGGGCCGAGCACGGTCACTATAGGGATCATAGTCATCGCTGTGGTGACGAGTATTGTGGTGACATCGCTGGTGTGGGTGTGCATCATCTACCAGACCAGGAAGAAGAGCGAGGAGTGCAGTGTCACTAATACAGGTGAACTTTGATCTATTCTATCCATGTTATCATATCAAAATGTGACTGGATGCAGTAGGACGTCCTGGAGTTTTACTGCATTTGACATACCTTGTATTGGGACGCACTGATTGCTTCATCTCTAGTGTCGCAGTATCCACAGCCCTGGTTGTAATGTCTTGTGTTGGCTCTTTCATTTCTCTCAGATGAGACGATAGTTCCTCCAGACGTACCCAGCTACCTCTCCTCCCAGGGCACGCTGTCAGAGCGGCAGGATGTGTGTATCCGCGTGGAGGCCGGCGGTGGATCTCAGCCCAACGGACACATCGTAGACACCGCAGGTACCTGACAGCTCAGCCTCTGCTCGGCCTGCAAAATGTTTGTGCTCCCCAGCAGTTTCTCCCACTTCCCATAAAGCAAAGCTGGTGCTGTTATGTAACGATGAAAGAAGCACCGCTGTCCAAGGCCTGCTCAGCATCAGAAATAATTCCAGCAGACACCCTAACCACGGTGTTGACATACAGTTGTTGATTTTCTGTCTCCAAATCATTTATTTTCTCTCTCCGTGCTGGCCTGCAGGTTTCGACGGCGCAGTAGTGTGTACAGATTGCATGGAGAACGGAAGCAGCTACTCCAAAGACTCTGACTACCTGACACACGGATTCGGCCACACTGGAGGGATAGAGTACCAGCAACACTCACTCCCCCCACCCCACTCTCACTGTCATCCAGGGGAGCTGCACGACGCGGGGCCACACTCAACCCCGCTCTGCAACGGGACACCCAACGGAATCAGAAAGGACCTTCAAGGATCCACGTTTCCTAAAAACCACAATACGTTACAGCTGAACCAGCACGATAGAAAAGGTAACAGTGAGTTTGAAAGTACTTTGAATACTTGAAAGAAATTTTGTGGCCCTCAGGACCTGCTAACAAATGCCAACAGCCTTATCCCATAGACAAAAACACTAATTCATCCAGTAAGCTTTTAAAGCCTCAAACTGTCCCTGTGTTTCTGTGTCATTAATATCAGGTGATGAGAAACTATTAGGAATTTAGGAATCCTTGTCAAGGCAAATTCCTGTGAAGGTGATTGCTGATGGATCGGCTCCTTCCAGAATCTGACAGTGTATCATAGTTGCACGCCCAGAGCCCCTCAGGATATCTCTCTGAAAACACTGTAAAAAAAAAAAGCACTGAGTTCTCACTGCTGCCAAACTCCTGCAGTTGCACGTCCGGGCCTGTTCTAGGATTCAGACTCTTGAGTGAGGAGTAACACCAGTGGAATTGGCCTCCAAATACCACTTCTCACCTCCACATGTCAACGCAGCCCTGTGCATACATTCCACTGCCTCTGTATCCTAAAGCTGAATGCATATTTGTCTACATACATGCCACGTCACTGACTTTTCCTCCCTTTGCTTTGTTCATCAGTGAGCAGAGTGGGACAGACGCCCGCGTGCTCCCCATCACAAGAGGACTCCTTCCACAAGCCAGTGAAGCTGGCCGGCGTGACGAGCCGCGGCCGTCTGGACAGTGACTGTGAGCCTGAGCTCAGGCAGACTCTGCTGTCCAATGGACACACCCTCAGAGCCTCTCAGAATGAGAGCGCCCCCCTAAGGAGAGCCAGCGACTAGCAGGCGCTCCATCCAGCCCAAAAGTGGACTCGCAGTAGCTGAGAGGACTTTTTAAAACAAAATTTTTGCACTGGGAAATAAACTGCTACCTCATATCGAGGCGATTGATCCTGAGCCTCCTGGATCTGGACTGAACGGGAGCACCAGCAGGGTGAGAGGCAGGGGGCATCCGGAGTTTGAAGGTGGAGCTTGTGTGGGTGGCGTCCCATCTGAGCGTTATCAGCTGTACATAGTTAAAAACCTTCCTTTGGGAGGTGACCAATAAAAAATTCTAGCTCCAAAAAATGTGACTTGCATTTGAAGCATGTAAATGTAGGGAATCTTGTACAGTGTATGTATGTGCAGGGGGAAAAAAGAAATATACCTTTGGACATTTGACTGTACATAAGAGTTTTCTTATATTATATATTATATAACTTTTACAAAAGAGTATTTGAATTTATGTGCATGACAAAGAAAGGAGTGATGGTATTTTTATTTTTCTTCAAAAACAAAAACAAAAAAACAGCCTTTTTCAGCTTTTACCAACGTTCAGCTGCGGTGCCTTAATGCATGATCAAAGAAAACTCATCTTGTAATAGCATTTATCAAGAGACTTTTTGTGAGAGATACTGGTACACTCTTTATAGCAAACAAAACAAACACTTGATTGCACTTGAATGTTTTTTTTTTCCTTTTGACAAACGCTGCCAACCTTGGCCTTACAGAAACACAGTTCACATTCATGTTAACGTATGAAGGAAGAGCTTTGATGTCAGTTACTTTTGGTACATCATGGGATATTTGCAGGCGGTCAGTTAAAGCACTTTTTTTGTATCCACGTCATAAACAAGCAGATTGTGTACATGATATCCGGCAACAGGAATGCAGCATCCTCCTCTACGCGAGGAGACATTCCACTTATTTTCACACGGTAAAGTCGACAGTACGTACTGTACCATTAAGGCTCTTCCACCTGTTTCACAATACAAGTTATTGTGAAGCTGCTCCGATGTCGTCAGGAGAAAATATTCTTCTCTTTACTCTGATTAGTTTCTTTATTTGTCCAAGAAAGTGACTTTGGCACATGTTCGCAACCAAATGTGGTCAAACTCGGGCCAACAGCTGCTTTTATAAGCTGTAAAAGCCAGTAATGATCTCTCAGTATGGACGCGGGACATCTGCCATGTGTTCTTGGTCACATCCATTACGAAATACAGCTACGTGCTCTCGAGCACTGACATTTAATTGGCTGAAGGCTTAATTATACCATTCTTATGCTATGAATTTACGAAAAGATTGAGAATCAGGGAGAATGATGTTTTATTGTGTTACTGCTGTAATGTGCCTCAACATCCACCGTTGTGCATTTGCAGGCAAACGGCCAGTATTCTGCCTCTGTCACATCCCCCCCACAGTGAAACAATAACTTTCTCGTCATTGCTACAGTTGAATAATGTCTGAGGTAATCAAAGGTTCATGCTGTGAACAGTTGGGAAGCTTGTGAAATAACCAAACTTTGAGGATTAATGCAGTCAGACGCTCCCCGGACTGTCACAATCCCTGGATACACTGGGTCAGGATTCAGTCAAAGTAGTTACATTGTCTAATGTATGCATGCGTTTCGCCCTCGTCTGAACTGCGTTCTGTTACCAGCGGCCTTATCAAGGTAAACCGGAGGACACGCTCCTCTGGTTACACCTGATAGCACCTATCAGAGATGATTTTACCAGCATGACCAATCACAGATCCCTGCTGGAAAACCAATCCCAGTGTAGCAGGTAAAAGGGACAAGAGGGAGAGAGGTGCAGTTCAATGTTCTCAGTAATTTATTGAAACAAAACTGTCCGAAAACCGTTGTACCAATGTCAAAGCTGAAACCGTGAAGTGTCTAACATGGCATTGAAGTGTCTAATAAAATCACATTTTGCTATTATTACAAGTGTTTTGTGTGTTTTCTTGCGACAGAACGACAGCAGTGACAACAGAGTCACAAACAGCTGAGTTAGCATTTAGCGGCGCTCACATGTCACCGTGGTCATGGAGAAGCCATCACTTCATGGAGAGTGCACCAAGACATGAAATCCAGAGACCTTGATCTTCAAAGCAGTGAGGTACCTTGTGCCTGGCCCACAAACACACACACACATACACGTACAGGCACAAAGCTAATCTTCCAACCAGGAATGTGTCCTGGCTCCCCGAAGCTCCCAAAGACAGCAGGCATATTTTTTCCTTCTGCGGGCTGTTTAAAATATTTGCTGTTGAGTCCGGGTGGAGTGAGGGTCAGTGGCTGGCCAGAATGTGCATTCCAGATGGATGTTTGTCACCGCACGATTGACATGCTACCGGCCGTGGCCTCCACCAATCACACTCCGCCCATTGTTGTCCAACAGCCTAGTGACAAGCAACATGACAAACAGTCCCATCTGTGAGGCCATCCGTCTCCTGACAGGATTTACCAAGTCTTCAGTTTTACTGAAGCAGTGACTGCAAGGACAACGTCTGAGCTAACTCGCTGAGTACAAGGAGAACACTGATGCTGTGGCTCAACTGTTCCTGCATCAGATGTAGATGAGTGATTTAGTCCTGTAATAAGTCATCTTGGATACCTGTGTGCTCTTCATTTGAAAAGGGGGACATGAGTGGAAGGTGGACATTGTCTAGAACAGCTGGCTGGTGAAGGAGAAGGCATCTTTTTTTACAGCAGCTACACAGGAGAACATGGATCTTTAACATATCAACCGTTAAATAAATCCCTGAGAAACCCCACAATTCACATACATACATTTAATTCCCACCTTTACGGCCAGTTGCAATTACATCTGTAGTTGTTGTTATATCGTCATAATAATAAATACTCATAAATTGCTTGTTTAAATAAATCACAACAAAAACATTTTACCCCACTTGATCTTGTCATACAGATCATAACTTCGTTTTCAGAGCTGACATCTCAGAAACATAAAATAAAACAGAACCATCTGCATGGCTGGATACCACAAGTGGAATACGCCCTTAGGTTTGCACACTTCTTTATATGGGCACTTCCTACTAAACTGATTTAATTAATCTATCTAAAACTTAAATAATTTCCCCAGTTTAATAAAATGGAGCGACCTAAATACAAGGAACTGAATAAAGCTGAATGCATGCGATTTAGAGCCTACTACTTATTCTGTACATATATTACTGGTTTTCCAGGTTTCATAAAATATGCTACGCAGGATTTAAAAAAACAAACCAAAGAAAACAATGTATAAACTTAAACAGAAGTAATCCCTCTTAATCGTCACTTATGAGTGACCTACTAGAAATGTGTGGCTGTGTATTTGTCTGCAGAGACTCTGCCTACTAAAGCTGCAACTAACAATTATTTTCATTGGTGACTAATCTGTTGAGTATTTTATTGATTAATCAATTCGTTATTTTGTTTATAAAATGTCAGAAAATGGTGAATAATATCGATTCGTGTTTCCTAAAGCCCACGATGACACCCCTTAAACGTCTTGTTTTGTTCACAACAAAGGTGAAGGTGAAGGTGTTCAGTTTACTGTCACAGAGGAGTAAAGGAGCCAGGAAATATTTACATTTAACAATCAGAAATTTTCAACTTAGTACTTTAAAAATTCATCAAAATGATCAACCGATTGAATCAAATTAGTTGGCAATTCATTCAATACTTGACATCTAATAGAACCTTAAATTAATCGTTGCACCTCTACTGCCCTCTACCTGTGTTTTCTTATTGTCTTCTTATTGTCTGTGCTTGGGACATCTATGGGCGTGTACCCACACAGCGCTCAGGTGAGGTCGGGGCTTTATAAAAAGATAGCGACTAGGTGCCAGACCATAAGCAGCAGGCATCCAAAGCACAAATATTGTGAGTCAAAAACACCAAACGACAGTGAGTTTGGGGTTGGCTTTTACTTTAACTTTTTCCGACAAGTGTTTCCAAGCAGTAACCGACAATCTTGCATGGTATACCTTTGAAGGAACTGGCACGTTTTGGGAAATTCACATATTCACTGTCTTGCCAAGTTTTAGATGAAAAGATTGATACCACTCTCGTGTATGTGCTGTAGAGCAGCCTGTTAGCTTAGCTTAGCTTAGCACAGAGACTGAAAACAGGGGAAAACAGCTAGCCTGGCTCAATTTGGTCAAAACCCGCCTACCAGTAGTTTTGCTTGCCTACAGTCTCACACACACGACAAGACTCGCTTAGTCACTGTGTTGATTATTGAGCGTTAGAGGTGCTGGTAGCCAGGCTAGCTGTTTCCAAATGTTTCCAGTCTCTGTGCTAAGCTAAGCTAACAGGCTGGTGGCTGTAGCTTCATATTTACTGCAAAACTAAAGCTACGTATGTAACACCATCGCTCTACTGATTAACACAAGGTTGATATTTATCAAGCTAACTCTGGATGATTCTGCACTTTCACAAGTTTGAGATTAAGAAATCACTCCTTACAGCCTCTTTTTGACAAGAGCTCCAATGTCAAATTAATCAACCACCCAACTGAGCTAACTACCTAATAAAAACATTTAACAAGAAACACATGATATACCCCAAACTATGATACCAGAGCTTGTGCAGGACACCTGAGGCTCCTAATAAAACTGAGGCCTTATTAATTTAACAAAGTGCTCTGTTGTTGGAGGCATCTTAAGTATAAAATTAAAGCTCCAGCAGGTGGATGAGCTCAGCTGTGCTCCAGCGGGAATGGAACAATGATGAGATATATTACTGTGTCTACCCCCGGTGGGTCTTTAACACAGGTGGCCTGGCTGAGCAGAGAAAATATGGATGAAACACTAAAATGATGGTGAAACCGCAGAGAGGAAGCTTTACAGGAGCAGCCTGCAGGGACCCAAATCACCACACCTCACCTCAAAGCATAAAAAGAGACAGTCTTTAATACCATAACTCATTGATTCACACACACACATTAAACAGTAGAGATGCTTCATTGCTAGTCTTGTGCGACAGGGTGCGGCTCCAGTTCACCAAACTGCTGGTGCTGTTACAGGAGTGTGAGCTCAGGCTGCTAACTCAGGACACTGATGAGCAGGAATGCAGAGCTCCGGGTAATGCGATCAGGCCCGTGGACGACTCTCCCCCCGGGCACCAGGTGTTCCCTGCTTCTCGGGGGCCCAGCAGCATGGAGGCACATGGGGCCTCCAGGGGACGAGGGTGCTACTTTGAGAGATGCTTCTCCTGCTGTTGCTCCACTACGTCACAGGACGGTCACAGAGGACGGGCTGCTATAGCAAAGAGCGGCGGACCTTCTCATAGGCGCCCAGGAAGATGAAGCCGCCCACGCTGATGAAGGTTATCCTCGGTATGCTGCCCGCAAACAGACTGCAGAGAAAGAGGAGACAGAGCGAAACATGTCATCAGTTCTGTAATATCTATTAATACAAATTCAAGCGAATGAGGACTTCAGAGACATTTTGATTTTGCTAAATCAGCGTTTTGTAAATACACTACAACCAAGGACAACACTGCAGCAGGAGAATCGCACACTTTGATTTCACCTGCATTATTCTAGTCTCCATTCATCCTCAGCCTTTGGTTTGTAAACTTTAGAGCAAATCTCAAACACACATTTTTAAAGTTAAACTGTGCAAGTTTAAACCAAACACTCAAATCGATCACTGTGGACTGCACAATTACAGATGATCACACCACCACAGTTTACACAGGGAATCAAGCTGTAGATGATCCTGGACTGACTACATCATGAACACACACACACACACACACACACACAAAAAAATGGGAAACTAAATTTCAGTTTGATTGGACGGATTCAATTTTATACAGTCAGTCTTCCACATTAAAGACTTAATTTATTTCGTAACTGATCAACCTCAGCGTTTAATCTTCATTAAAAGTCAGATGAATGAAGCACAAGCTACATGATATGCACACTCACGCTTGTTATCACTGGATGCAATTATATGATGACATAAGATATAAGGTATTATGTTATTGTTAACAGTATGGTGTTGTTTTTGTCATACATTTGTGTTTGGCTTATGATTGACACACTGGCCGATGCATATATTAAATGACATATATTCAGAGCAGTGCAACTATGAGTGATTAATGATGATGTAATTATGATTTCACTAGGGCTGGATCTGAATACTTGACTCTTCAGATATTAGTTCATTGGGTATGCATTCGGATTTCAATTCTGGGGTTTGGATATTTGTTTTCTTCTTTTTTATTTTTAAATTCCAAATCTTAAATTTGTTGGAGCAATGCTGTTACTGCACTTCTGTGTCCCACAATCAGCCATAGCTGCCGTTGGACGCAGCTCTGAATCTCCACAGCCACTCTCAGTCAGTTCAACGTCTGTGCCGTTAGTACGAGCTAACGCAGCAGCAGCTGATAACATTCGACATCGAACAGTTAAACCGCCCCAACAAACTGACACTGTGTCGATAAACCCATTAATAACCATTGGGTAACATTAGCTGTGTGATGCTAACAGTTAGCGCTGTCACTGTGTGTGTGTGTTGGCAGATTCTAACCAATCTTCCCCGGCGGGAACAGAGAGAGTGAGAGTGGGACAGGAAGGGTCTGAGCAACTCAATATGCCGCAACAGCTCTACAATCAGACAGAGGAATAGAAGCTGCCAATTTGTACCAAAGCTCTGGAGCCCATAAAATGGTATTTGGTAATAGCCCTGTATTTTATATTAATTAATTTATTTATTTTCTGTAACCACTTAGCCTCTCAGGGGTTGTGGGGGCTGGAGCCTATCCCAGCTGACACTGGGCGAGAGGCGGGGTACACCCTGGACAGGTTGCCAGACTATCACAGGGCTGACACATAGAGACAGACAACCCTTCACACTCACGTTCACACCTACCCTACCTAACCTACATTTTTATTTTTACTCAAATCACCTGAATAAAATGTAAGCAAACTGTTTTTGTTCAGTGTTTCCATAATTTAATTTCACTGTTCACACACTGTTCTGTATGGATGAGTTAAAAAAACACCATTTGATTTACACTGACTGAAACTATGTCCCTTGAAATTTTTAGTGATTCCAGAACAATTAACAGTGCTGACTTGAGAAAAAAAATTCAGCGTGGCCTTTTGGGGTTTAAAGCTTAATTCATGACTAGTTTGAACTAGTTTGACTATGTCCTCACTAAGCTAGAGCCATGCAGACACGTGTCTGTGCTGATAAATATGTATTTGCTGGAGAATGTGTCATATTCTGCACAAAATGTCTGGAATTTCTTGAGTCTGCCACATGCACACACCTCATCTGCAGGGAACACTTACAAGTGCATTTTTTTGTACTTGGAAATCATTCCTCCAAAGTCTGTCTGCTGCAGCTTTAATTATCTGCATGAAGAAACTCTGTGAACAGAGCTGAGGGCAGCTCAGACTGTATCAGGTATCGCCCCACTGATCGACAGTATCTGTGAATGATTTACGGCGCCTTCGTGGAAGCAGGGCCCCGCGTTCGGGTGCAGAGGGTCCATGGGAGCGGGTCGAGCATGAGGCCTTGTTGGTGGATCTTTACAGAGAGGGAGAGGGGCCCACGTTACAGCGACTGAGGCCCAACAAGAAGCTGTTGACGTTGCGGGGGTCAGAGGATGTGATGAGCCATGAGAGAGCGCCCGTCTCCCAAGAACCACCCCCCCCCTCCCACCCTCCCCGCGACACACAGCTGTTTTTGGGATTAAGCTTCAAGCCCCCACCCTGAGGCCTCCCTGGAGCCCCCCCCCCCCCTTCTTTCTCTCTCTGTGCATGACTGATGGCCAGATGACATCCACACATGTCCCTCTGCTGTCCATCCATCCATCCATTTCTCTCAGTCTCTCTGTCCAGCGACAGCCCCCTCAGCTGGCTCAGTTGTTGGGGGATTTCTCCTCCGTCTCCTTTTCTTGCTGCGTCATCCACTTCTCAGACACGTGCTCGCTTCATCCCATCCTGTTCGTCTGCCTTTCCATGTCTCTCCTTTTATTTTCCCCATTTCTCTCTGCCTGTTTCTCCCTCGCCGTGTATTTGCCTACCAACACCTTGCATCTGCCAATACGCCCCCGCGCTCACATGGTCTGGCCCCGTCCGAGCCAGATGTAACGGATGAAGAGTATTGTGTTTGTGGATGTGTGCCTGCGTGTGTGAGGAGAAACGTCCATGCACACAAAATGTCTGTCTGTATTCATCATCTGCGTGGGTGTTTGTGTGTTAGTACCTGGGTCTCTGTCCATTTAAACTTTTGGGGAAAAAAGACTTTTGAAATGTCACAAAGTTGGTTTCCATCAGCTGAGCTTGAGCAGATACTGTAAAGAAGCTTCCTGAATAAGCACAGGTGTTACTAATAACATTAACAATGACTCCTTTGTAGTTAAGCATCCCTGTAAGTCATGACAGCGTGAAAGTGAGCACAATGTCAGGATCCTGAATCCAAAGCTAGGCAGCCATCATTATTACTAAGGCACGTTCCTACTGTGGCATGTCAAAATGTGAACAATAAAAAGCTAAACATACACAGCTACAACATCAACATCACAGAGAAATTTGAAAAGGTCTTGCTCAGAACCCATCAACTACTGGACTGACGACAAATTTGCCTCTAAAGGATTATAGTGTAGCCAGTAGATATCGGGAAAACAGATATCTGGGCTAAAGGCCTTTGCACACTCAGCAGTTTTTTTCCCCTCCGAAATTGTACATTTAAATATAAATACAAACCTCACGCAGTGTCAGTCATGCCAGCATTTTATCATTTGTTGTGTCATGGGTTGGGTGCTTTCACACCTGCCCTGTTTGGTTCAATTCATTTGAACTCAAGTTTGTTTGCCCCCTCAGTGCGGTTCGTTTGGGCAGATGTGAACACAGCAATCACACTCAGGTGCGCACCAAAACAACTGCTTGAAGAGATGGTCTCGGTCCGGTTATAAACAAACTCTGGTGCAGTTTGTTTGTGGTGAGAACGTGTTCCGACCTCGATCCGAACCAACTGCAGTCACATGACACATTGTTTGGGTTAAACATGAGCATGTTACAGTCCTGGAGGATTATTAATGTGCACCTCCTCCTGTACTGCCTTAATATGCACATTCAGCACATCCAATGCATCAAAACATTGTTTTCTAGTTGGAGCCACGCCTCATTTTCAAACTGCATGGTTTGACTAAAATGAACAATGACAGCAATATAGTACAGGATGACCAGCGCTAAAACCAGCCTGCGTAGTTGTCCCTCCATTGTGACATTAGAAAGTGTCACATTTATCTTGCAAGCAGTGTTAATTTTGTCAACTAAAACTTAAACGAAAACTTTTCGTTGACGACCATTTATTCGGTGACTAATTTGTGACGAGAACGTAAATTTAATAAGTACTGACAACAAAAACTAAAACAAAATCTTTGTTCAGTATGAAGTGACGAGTAAAAGCATGACGAAAAAGCTGACGCTGGCCGACCAGACAATCTGAATTACAACCATCCTCAATGCCTTGATTGTTTTCCTTTTTAACCAATGAATTATCTTAACTCAAATTCAAACTCTCAGTCTATCTTTCTGATTGGATGACCTACACCCGCCCTCTGCGCGGTGGCGGTGCACGTCCAGTTTTGCCACACAGAAGCCTTGGCTCCACAGCGGGAAGCCGGGAACAACAACGCCTGTAAAACTCTGTAAAAGTACACCAAAGCATATTTTCGTGTCCAGATATTTATTTCAAAACTAAACCATTCATTCGGTCAATAAAAAAACATTTTGTTAATAATGAAAAACGAATGTAATCTCAACAGTGACCGCGCCAGCCGGCGGGACTTCAGCTGAACCGCACCCAATGTTCGTTCATTCATTCAATCGTGTGTTCTGTGTGTGTGTGTGTGTGTGTGTGTGTTAGTATGTCAGAGAGGAGGAGTATCAATAAAAAAAAGTTTCCACTAATTATTTCGGTGTTTATTTCTTTTATTCTTAAGGTTTTTTTTATTAAAATGTGTAGTTTAGCCAACAATATTATAGACCAAAAGTTAATCTAATTTATTATTGTAGAATGTATTTAGCAAATCACAACTTTCAACTGGAGACACGGCGCAGCATGCAAAAAAATAAAAATAAAAAGGCATTATAAAAAGTTACTATGACCGTTGCGGCCTTTGGAGGGGCGCTGTAATCCTGGCGGTCCTAGTGTTAACAAACACTGAATTAAAATGGGCATATGATTAAATGTGTTTTGATGCCCTTGTAAGAAAATAGTAAATTAAAATGGGCATAACAGTTAAGCTGTTATGATCTTCTTTTGATGTCTTAAGAGGATTGGAGCTTTATTCTTGCAGGTTGTAAGTCGTTTGTTGTACAAATATACAGAAAATAAACAAGAACCTGTGAAGGACATGATTATGCATTGCACTTTTTCTAACAAGCCTTAGACATTAATTTTTATTATACAAGAATAATATGGTACATTCTTAGTTTAAATTACTAAACACACAGTTAAAGGTATGCTTACAATGGAGTTTTTACGACCATGACAAACATTGTTTTGCAAAATCAGTGCAACAAAACTGTCAAATTACGTCAAAAGACTAAAATGAGACTAAAACTAAAACTGATTTCCCCTGACTAAATTTTAACTAAAACAAAACTAAAAGACTAAAATGTGACTTTAACTAAATCCAGTCTTTGGTGAGTGACTAAGACTAAAATGAAATTAAAAATTCTTGTCAAAATTAACACTGCTTGCAAGTGTACTCTTTTTCAATATTTCTTTTACTTCCTGCTTTTTTCCTGCATTGAAATTCTGACCAATCAAGAGCAGCTTTCTCGCACAAGGCATTTGATCTGGTCCGCTCGTAAATGCTGCCGTGAGAACACGAACCAACTCTCGGCAATTATGCAACTTTGTAAGTACAGTAGTCCCTTATACATATCTCTTCATCACATTTTGGCATCCTGGATTTTTTTTGGTTTCAGTGTGTTACACTCTGTGATCTTTTGCAATGATGCGTGTAAATTTCTCCTGACAATCAAGAAAGACATTGACTTTGCTCCAGAAAAAGCTAGTAAGCAGACCTGCAGTGCAGTTTTCACTGTACATTTGAGTTAAATTCAATTTATTTATAAAGCCCATTATCACAAATCACAATTTGCCTCACAGGGCTTTTCAGCATACGACATCCCTCTGTCCTTGGACCCTCACAGCTGATCAGGAAAAACTGAGAAACCTCAGGAAGAGCAACTGAAGAGGGATCCCTCTTCCAGGACGGACAGACATGCAACAGATGGCGTACAGAACTGATCAACATAATAAATTTACAGTAATCCATATGACAAAATGATACATAAAGTTTTGGGTCACAGACTCACTACTTCACTTTTGTGAACTGCAAAGCCGTACAAGGTGTCAAGCATGTCAAGGATCTCTCAGCCATCCCAACTGTTCACACAACTCCACGTTTCAGAATGCCCCGGCCCGGATCGAGTGTTTTTGAAAGGACGGCCGGTGAAGAGTTAGCTGTGTGTGAGAGACACAAGAATCCAATTGTGTTTGTGTAAGCACGGACTGGTGTAAAGACTCCAAATAAACGCTGAGACATTACTCAGAGGTTGTTGTCTTGCCCTTCAGCGTGCTCTTTCCATCTCAACACAGCTTTTCTATCACCATCTGCTGAAACATGAGCCACAGGCTCGCTGCAGGAAACTACTCAGCATTACTCACACAATAATATTACATATGATATCTGAAGCTGATCAAGATCCAAGCAAAGAGACAAAGATGTGTACGCTGAGCAGCTGGACAGATAAACAACAACACAGTAGACACAACACGTCCTCACATATTCCACTCTGTCTTCTCATGTGATGGTCCTGATGTTTAGCAGTGTGAGGAATGAACTAATTTTAAACCCAACGCTCTTGTTTTGTCTCAGCTCCTGACTACTGTTACACTTCCTGTCTGGGATCAGGCCCACCTGTGGGCTCTGAGACGTCAGAGCAGAGTCAGGAGCTCAAATATTCCTCCTTGGCTCCCACGGGTGCCCTGACTCACCCTGACATCACAGCCTGGCCAGCCACTGAGAGCTGTCATCCCACAGTTGTCGGCCAGTCACCTCTCCTGGGGAATCGGACTAAATATAGTTTCAAGGCACGACAGGAGAGTGCAAAAGAACAGTGGTGAACTCAGAGAAAATGTTTTGGCTGCAGTTCAGACAAATGCTGGTGCTCTTAAAGAAGAGCAGGGGGGGAAATCTTCATCTGTATGTGGGAGCAAATTTCTGGCACTTGTGTTGGAGCAGGGACAATACGAAGGTTAGAATAAAGTGCATTTATTAGTTATGCAACTTTCCCATAAGATAAATTCAAAAGTCAGAGATCAGATGTAACATTTCAGGGTCGTCAGCATTACTGAGGAAGATACATCAGTGTGATGTCTTACACATTCCTTCAGTAGGGGGCGGGTCTACTTGTGTTTCTGGGACAGAATGTGAATAATAACAGAAGTCAAGCTAAAAACAGATGTTACAGCACTTTTCCTAAAACCCAACTCTCACAGGTCCTAAAGCTTAAGGAAAGTTAGATTTAAGACTTTTTTAATGCCACTCAGACTGAAATATAAGACCAATTTTACAATAACTAAAACTGAAGGAAAAAACCATGAACCAACATCAATTACTTATGGTTAGGGACAAGGGACAGTTTTGCCCAAATGTTTATTGTAACATAAAACCTGACTTTTTTGGGGGAATACCTTGTACTTGGCGTTTTTTTGTTTTTAAATTGTCTGTTTGTGTTTCTCACCCTACATGTGGTATTCCACTGCCTTGATTGTCATAGTATCGAGTTTGGAAAACCATCTTGCATAAAATACACAGAGCCTCATTTGCATGGCCTTTTACCTGTTTCAACCATGGCAGTAAATCTTGGTTAAATGACAAGTTTTCAGTGAATCTGTCGCATGTCGTCCAGGGTACAGTACAGCTAGCTAGCAGACAGTGGATCCTCTGCTCTGAGCATCCTGACCAGAAACAAAATATGGGTGGTTCTGCTATCCTGGTCTGCATGATGTTAATGAGAGGCATTTGGTAATTTTAAAAAAGATAGATGTTACAAATTATTTTGAAATTTTACAATTCAGCTTTGGAAAATCCTACTTCCCATGTGTGAGCACTTTTTAGACTTTTGAAAGATTGAATTAAGACATTTTAATACCAATTAAAGGTCTAGTTTGTAGGATTTAGTGACATCTAGTGGCTAGATTTCAGAGGTGAAACTTCTCCCATGTGCCCAGCACTTAAGGGAAACTACGATGGCAGACACGACAATACCAATGACCCTACCTAGAGCCAGTGTCCTTTCTGGGCTACTGTAGAAACAACATGGCGGACTCAGTGGAAGAGGACCTGCTCCATATGTAGACATAAACGGCTCATTCCAGGGTGACGAAAACGCAACACTTCTTACTTTCAGTTTATCATAAACTAATGACAACATTCATTCATTCATTTTCCATTATCGCTTATCCTGTTAGGGGTCGCAGGAGGGCTGGAGCCTATCCCAGCTGACATTGGGAGAGAGACAGGGTAAACCCTGGACAGGTCACCAGGCTATACCAGGCCTGACACACTCACATTCACACCTACGGCCAATTTAGAGTCACCAGTTAACCTGCATGTCTTTGGACTGTGGGAGGAAGCTGGAGAAACCTGAAGTACCTGGAGAAAGCCCACGCTGACATGGGGAGAACATGCAAACTCTCAACAGAGGGGCTTCCCCAACCCCCAGTTTGAACCAGGAACCCTCTTGCTGTAAGGCGACAATGCTAACCACTGCACCATCATGCCACCAAATAAAAATATAGTTATGAATATTCATTTCTGCCAATAGATGCCCCCTAATCCTACACACTGGATGAAGTAATGAACTCAATGCCTTTAAATACTTTTTAAGGATCCGTGGGAACCCTGACACACACAGTGAAGGAAACAGGCTGTGTATGTGGCATCTGGCCTGTTCTCTGGGCACACTTCACCTCTCTGCCTGAAATACACCTTTATAAGTCCACTAATACTGTATATTTTCCCCATTGTTAAAAGTGCCCAAATTGCTCAACTTAACTTGTTACGGTGAAGAACAAAGATTCCCGATGCCATAAAAGCACAATTACGGTTTACCACAATGTTTCAAAGTCTCCGCTTTGTTGTGTGTATGCGGTACAAACATGTCACTTGTTTACTTTTCCTCCATTTTGGTTTACATGAGGCACAAAGCAGACACAGCCCGGAGGACATGTTACTTATTAGTCTTTGTTTTGACATAATTCCTGGTGCAGTTTGGTTACTGGGGGGAGGCCCCGGTGTGAGCTCCACTGCTCTGTGCTAACCCGGGGTCTCTGGGGCATGGCACACACATGGAAGCACTTTAGAGCTTCACTACACTGCAATTGGGCCTATTACCATAATTACAGCTTTAAAGCCCCAGCAATTTGTATCAGGCATGCACCAGCGCAACCACCAGGCCTTTGGCCCTGCAGAACAGCAGCCCCCCCCCCCCCCCCCTTTTTTTTTTAAACTTTCTACACACTTTCCTTTGTGTCTGCGTTTCATTCTGTCGTCTCATTCTTTTAGTTGCTCTCTTTCTTCTCAATCTCCACCTTCTTTGGTTACATCAATATCAGGGGAGAAAAGGATTTTTCAGGAGTTCATCATGTTGTACAGCTTATGGTGCGTGCTCTCCGGGCTGCACACCATGAGTGAGTTTTGCAGCTGGTCCCAGAGGATAGTTGGAGGAGATAGAGAAGGATGGAAAGAGAGGAAAACATCAAAGGTTGCTGTGTGGTGCAGAGGTGGGGGATTGGCATCAAAGAGCTCCCCTGTACATTACCACTTGGTTACTGTTGCAGCTGGGAGAGTGGGATTTAGGCTTTTCCATAGGGGCTCGCCAACTATCACCTCATCGAGACCGTGCAGTAGTCTCCAACGTGAGCTTTATTAAAATTGAAGGCATGCTTATTACTGATGCCTGAAAGCGGTTTGTAGGGAATCACCCTTGGCTCATATTAAACACAAAGCTGAAACGTAATTTGTCTCTGATTGGATTCCAGCACTGCAGCCTACACAAACAAACAATAACACAGCGGTTTGTGTTTGTGAGCGTGTGTTTGCGAGACAGAGAGAGGGAGAGAGAGATGTCCCACTGGTGTTTGGCCCGGTCCCAAACCAAATCTGTTATGAGCATTAAGCCGAGGTGCATCCTAACTAAATGATGGCGGCTTGTACACAAGCGGGCCTATTATTCACTGCGGCTGAGGGTTTGTTTTAGTGCTGGCAGCCCTCTGCGGCCCCATTAGACCTGGCCTTTTGTCCGGTGCGCATCATAAACACATCAAAACACTCAAATAAACCCTTCCGCTAGGCCCCTGTAACACCTTAATCAATAGGACGGTGCAGCAAGTGGGCAGGAAAAGCTTTTATACATGTAATTCTTCAGCTGCGGCTGTAAATTCACGTCCCACCAAGAGTAGCGACTCTATCATCAAACTTGATTACGTGAGGGATCAGGCCGAGTTAAATCAAATCATGTAAAATAAGAGGTTTTTAAGGGGCCGGGATAAAACGCTTTGTGGAAAGAGGCTGCTCGGTTTCAACCAATCACGACTGCCTTTGAACGTCTCTCTGAAATGAAGACACACACACTCACCCTGAAAGGCCTTGGCTCCTCCATACGTAGTAGAGCACCTGCGGGATGTTGCCTTTCGCTGTGGTCGACCCGGCCTGGAGAGAAAGAGAGAGAAAAAATAGAGGTGTGATGACGGATGGATCGTCTCCTTCACTTCCTGCTCCTCCAGCAGACACCCTGTTTAGTCTTCCTCAGCTGAGCTTCCCTCCAACTCCCCCCTCCCTCTTTTCATTCCTCCATCTCTCCCTCCATTTCTCCTCCTGGACAGCTGTGTCAAGTGAAGGTGACACCTCCAACACCCACCCCAGGCACCCGCTCTGCAACACACCCAGCCGTTTGCCCACCCAAAAACACACTCAACGAGTTCTCCTCGTCTCCCTCCACGCCCATCAGTCTAGAACTTTTATTTACACAATACGAGCTTAGCCGGCCAGAGAGTTTTTAATCCATCACTGTGGAGTGGCAGATGGGTAGGAGAGCTGCAGGATCGAGCCGGTCAGGGTTAAGTGAGGGTGGGTGGTGGCGGCAAGAAGGAGAGAGAAACAGAAAGAAGCAGTGGGGGAGAGGGAGGGAGTCGGAGTGTGTGTGTGAAGGTGCGTGCACGCCAATCTAAGTTACAGCTACACTGAGCATGTAGGAAACAGTCTGCGGCGTCCGCTGTAAATTGTGACTCCCAGATCTGCTGGAAGGAGAGGAAGATTCCCACATTTTATTCATGTGAGGAGGAAAAAAAAACACCCGTATTCCTTATGTTTCTGTTGGAGACAGGTGGCTGAGAAATGGCTCTCCCCTCTCCTCGTCTGACAAGTTTTCTTTTCCTTTACCGCTGTGGAATGGTGGAAGGAGGGAATGGAGGAAGAGGGTGTCCAAAACACACACACACATACACTCAAACACGCACACACTCCCTGTGTAGCTTCTGCTGACATACAAAAATATCTTCATGCAGCTCAATCTATACATTTCTGTCTGCTTGTGTTGGCCTGCTGCTTTGTCATCAGAGTTTCTTATAATCATGTGCGAGCAGTAAAAAGATGTGCTTCCTGCTCTCTGCACCTACACTGATTCATGCAGTAAAATGGACAACAGTGATGGCTGTTCAACAAGGCGTTAGACCACACCAGCCTGACATTAGCTCCTCTGTTGGGCAGTGGAGGGTAGCGAACATGACATTGATGGCAGCGGTGTGGTGCACCGGCAGGAAACATGCCAGCCTAAGGAGAAGAGCAGTGTTGTACAGTAGCAGCGTAGGAGGTGTGCAACAGCAGTGTGGTGTGCCAGGCACGTTGCCAGCGCTGCAGCCAGGGCGGTATGGCAAGAGTCCGATCCTGGAGGGGCTTTACACGTCCAGCTGTGCCCTGGACATCCGCCCGCTTCGGCCTCGTCCACGCCAGGCTGCCTACTGTACAACACCGCTCTTTCATTCTGCCGGCCGTGGAGAAGAAAGAACCTTTTCCTCTGCTGCTGCGGTGACGGAAACTAATGTGACAAGTTCCAACACCCACATTTCCTCCCCTTCGTCCAATCCAAACCGTCCGTACCCATCAACACCGGCCCTGCTCCTTCTCTGTTTCACTTTCCTGCCTGGGCTTGTCATCTTTTGTGGGAGTTTGTAGGACTAAACCAAACTTAAGTCTGACACGGTTTTAAAAAATGACATGTTACCTTTATAAGGTGAGGCACTTCAGGTGGAAACAGAAATTTTAAGTTAACTTCGAGACAAAATATGCTGCTTTAATATCTTTCACTGCCTCATAACTTACACAAAGCACATTTACAATTTTATTTTCTACATTTTTAGTAGAGTCAAAATTTAGTCGTGTCATCGAATAAGATTTGTTAACCACACTTGCTGGCTCCTGCCTCTCAGTCATGACGGGTTGCTGCTTTTCTGTGTCATGTGCAATAGTAAAATCAGTATCTTTGGATTTTAGACTGTAAGTTGGTGAAAAAAAAACACATCTGAATGTCATGATTTTTCCTTGTTTTGAGAGATTTATGAGACTAAACACTTAATCATAAACTGAGAAAATAATCAACAGTTCAAGAATCATCAAACAATAATTAGTTGCAGCCCTAATTTTTATACCAGCTCAGTCAAATATGGATTGAAAAGGAAGGTTTTACAAGTAATATCAAGTATTACCATTACCAAGTACCATTTTTTCCCTTTAAGTCTTTTTAATATGAAAAATTAACATGACTAAATTTGGTACATGGCTTTTGTTCATAACAATTAAAAAATAAAACAGAAAGCTGTTGTTCTAAGGATGTATCTTCTAGTGTTGTCAAAAATATGGATTTATCAATACATATGGATTCTGAGTATTTGAAACAGCTTCAGTACTCACTGATACACTGGTACCAGCTGTGCTTTCTCTCCATTTCTAATCGTAACGTTTCCTACAGTCATTCTGCTGCTCTCTGCTACTAACCAAGAACAGAAAAGTTGTTGCCATAATGTTATATTTTTCTTAAAATTAAAAAAAAAAAAAGTAAAAAAGTATAGTAAAAAAAAAAAAGTATGCTCATGATGCTGTTTTCAACCATGGTTTTCTAAGCTGTTACTGAATATTGATATTTTTCACAGTTCTGTATCAAAGTTAGAAACTCCTGTATCATGACAATATTTTCATTTTAAAAGCACATGCCCATACACAGTGCTGTCAGTCCTCATAACTTGGTGCAGGTGATGGCAGGGGACATCAGATTGATAGCAAATAAGCAGATACACAGCACACAAGTGCACAGAACCATATAGAGTCTGCTCAGCACATGATCACCCTGCTGCTGATTGGATTCAGTGCAGCTGCAGCCTCGTTAAAAGCACTTGTGCACTGTATTGTACCAGTGGTTCCCAACTGATGGGTTGCGGATCCATTCTGAACGGACTCACAAACAAGTTTGGAAAAAAAAAAAACAACGCACTTTACAGCGCAAGTACAGCGAATTTCTGGCACGTGGCTGTTATATCGAAGTGCCATTTCCTGCGAGTGACTAACGGACAGCTACTTGACAGAGACAGCAAACTAGCTTGGTGACATGGCCAAAAACAAGTATGATGCTGAATGTATTAATTATATTGTATTAATGACTTACGAGATATCTGGACCTGTGGGTGGACCAGTTGGGAACCACTGTATTATCCAACAAACCTGAACCCATGGGCGAAACGCCTTGTTTGTAACATTTCAAGACAATGCAAGGACGAAGACGAAATTAAAAGGAGAAGCAATTCAGCCCCTTGTGTGCGGTGTATCTGCTTATTTGCTCTCAACATTTTCATTTTGTCATGTCTATTTAGCTCACATGTAGCAGTAGATAATAACATAATATACAATAATAACATAAGCAAAAGAAAATCCTCACAAACTATTGCAATTACAAACTACTAAATGATCCGCAGAAGGAAATGGGTAAACACACTGTGCAGACATGAGTGGAATTTTATAGCTGTCTTTAATCCAATCATATTAATATCAAAATCGTTTGCACCTGAATAGATTTTAAACACAGCAACCTCAAGTTTTATGGCAGCAACAGTCTGAATTGTACACAGGTGTATCATCCTGGCTTTTATTTTGTTCAATATCCAGTAAATACAAAGCGCAGTGGAGTTATCAGCTGTTAACACCATCACAGTCGAGGCTATTAAGTTTCATTCCAGTGTTTTTCCAGCTTACCTGTGGTGCCTTAAGTGAATGAAAAACTTGGCCTTATAAAGTTATAACTGAACGTCGCTGAGACAGCGCAGGCCAAGTCCTCTGCTGGTGGTAAATTACAGCAGCTGCATTTCAAATAATGTTTACAGGAAGCTTTTGTACTGCGCTGTTCCACCTACAGCCAACGGCTTCTCGCAAGAGATCAAGACTGTCTGAGTGTTTTGTTAATTCCAGTATCTCATTAGTTAGGATGGGGGGGGGGGACTGAGGAATGGAACACTGTGTCTTCTCCAAGGACAGTGTGTGTGTGTGTGTGTGTGTGTGTGTGATTGTGGGGGGGCTGATTGGGGTAACTCTGAACTCACTACCCTTTACACACACACAGGACATAGTGAGGGAAGCCAGACGTACAGTCGGAGTGAGCCAGAAGTGAGAGAGGAGGTGGAGGGAGGGTGGAAGAGGAGGGACGCCACTATACAGAACAGACAGAGTAGAGGAGCTAACAGGAGGGACACTGGCCTTCTGGTTCACCTCTCGGTGACAAGCAGCCCTGAGATGGAAATTCCACTGGAGCAGCAACAAGTCCTCACTCTAACACTAACCATGTACCCAAACATGTCTTCCCGACACTGTCCATAGTCCAGATCAGATGATAGATGTGTGTGTCTATGTCTCACTACTGTCCCGGTGCTACCTCGGCCCGCTCCGTCCTGTGTGCCGACACTGTTGAAATTTGCTCAGCCCTCTGCCTGCGAGGCATCACCTGACAGCAGTGTTTAAAAGTCTCTGCCAGAGGAGGTGGCGCGCCCTGTGTGTGTGTGTGTGTGTCTGAGTGTGTATACCTTAGCGAGCATGATCCTGGTCTTCGCCACGTCAAGAGGAGTGGTAACAAATGCCGCTACCGCACCTATGAAAAGACACACAAAGACACACACACACACACACACACACACACACACACACATTTAGCAGAGTGCAAACATAAAAGGCCCTCTCTCTGCTCTCAGAAGAGTCTTTAAATATTGAAAATAAACCCATAAAAATGTCCAATTACTTAACCACAGATACAGTAACGTATTAATTCAGCAATAAATAGTGGAACTCTTGGCCCTGCGCTCCATTAAGTTCATAAAAATGATAATATTCCCCATCCAAGACCTTTCCCGTTATTAGACCACAAAAACCAGACAGACACACTTCTATTCCCACCGCCCCCCCTCTTACTGCCTCATCCAAGCCACACCTTCCACTGAGCTAGACACACACACACACACACACACACTCTCGCTTCCAACACACTCAGGCACAGACATACACACACCCAGCTGTAAGAACAAGCAAGAAAAAAAGACGCATTTGGACACATTCAGTCTCACATAAACACAGAAGTGACAGACACATTCGTACATATTACACACACACACACACACACACACACACACACACACACACACACACTTCCCTCCAATAAGTTTTATAGAGAAGTTACACCCCGACTTCCCTCCTTCCCTCCAACTTGGAAGCTAGATGGACGTCCCGATCCAGAGGTGTCCCCACAGAGCCACAGTGTGTGTCTAAGTGAGAAGCTGTGTGTATGAGTGTGTGTGTGTGTCACTCCGCCACAAACATAGCAACTGCTCTCGGTAAACATATCCATATGGGCCACCGAGGAGCAATGTGACTGTAAGTGAGCTGAGGGATACAGGAAAGCATTAGGATCAGTGTGGTGTAACACACCGTTACATTTTACAAGTTACGCTGGTTCATTATAAGACTGGGTTTCAATGATTTTTTTTTTTCCCTTGCTCAGGCGGATAAAACTGAATTTTCTGCAAGGATAAAAAACATACAGCCTCCTGACTGTAGCCTGTTTTGTAATGTTCCTGGACAGCAGTAAAAGGATGCATTATCCCAACCAAATCTTACACACGGCTGAATCGGAGGATCTAAAATTGGCTGGAAGAAGCATGTGATGTGATGAAGGTTAGACGCAAATCAGACGGTGATGTAATCTTGTCTCGAGCTAGGTTGCTTTTTCTAGGTGGTTCAAACAGGGTCAAGTCTGTCGTAAGTCAGTGCAGGGTACAAGTGGAGATATTTGGGATGATTAAAAGCGCCTGTGTGAGCATTTCCAGTGTCAAACAGATTATGTACGAGTGAAGGAGAGAGTGTGAAGTGTGATGTAAGTGGAAGTGACTGAAACTTGAGGATCCCTCTTGGACAGCAGCTCGGTCGCAGAGGGACGTGAACTTGATTCCTAGCCGGGACCCACCCCCCTCCCCCAATACTCCTACCCAACCCACCCCTCTAACCCCTGCCCCTCTTTCCTCCTGTCCTCTTGGCTCTGATTTCCCGTAATCTTTCAGATTGCATTTTCCATATATAAACAGCTCTGTCAATATACTGGATGTGCAGGTTGTCTGATTATTTTGATTTGAATACTATACATCTGTGTGTCACTGTTCAATGTTCTCACAGGAGTGGGTCAGAAATCAACTTGCCCAAATTCAAATCTTATTTGCCTTTTATAATCTACCCCTTTATATCCGCCATGCTCTCAAACTTGCAGCAGACTCTACAATACATAGTTGGAGTTTCGTCCACATCCTCTAACGCCATCCGACTGAACTCGTTTCCAGGATAACTGAAATGTTCAACCTTTGCCTTTGCCTGGCGCCATTGTCTCAAGTGCCCGATCGGTACAGCACAAGTGCAACTTTCAATAGAGATGAGAAGAAAGTGAGCCGGCTCACTCCTTTACTACTTCCCTCAAAAACAATGGGTCCCATTCATGAAATGTTGGTAAATCTGCGAGTAGACGTGCACATAAAAAACACTGGAATTAAAAACCTACACCATATTCATGAGCACCGCAGAACACTCTTATCGTACGCACGAGTGTATGTTCATGAATGCAAATCAATCTTAAATTGACAGTGAACATTTTACACACAAAGTCGTTCTGCTCACGTTTCATGAATGAGACCCACTGTGTTTAAAGGGGACCAATTATGTTTTTCCATATTTGGTGTCTTATGTATAGTGTTAAAATGAAGGATGTTCATTTAAATGTGACCAAAGTTTCAAACAATGAGGTAAACATATGTAGAAGTATTATCTGTGAGCAAAATTGCTCAGGCTTCCTTGAACACTATGTTTCAAACACTTTTTGTCTACAGTATGCTACGAGTACAATGTCACAGTGTGCCAGAATTTCTTTATATGGTCTTCTGCTCCAGGCACACTCCTGCAAATGTTAGCATTATGTGGCCTACACTGCTACATGAAGGTAAATGCTAGCATCAGGGAAACACGTAATCATTTCTCCCCAATTTCGGATCCTATTCCTGCTGAAACATGTCCACTTGTGTTTAGAAGCTTTTCTTAAGCCCCATTTCCACCAGACACTTTCAGTATGGTACCTTTGGAAACAAAAGTATCTCTTCACACATGGTACCTAGACCCTAGCGTTTCCACCGTAAACAGTACCCTTGTATGTGGGTGGAGTTGTTGTCACTCACTGCTCCGTCCAGCACTCACTGTATTTCCTCTTTACCGGTGACACAGATGGAAGTCTGCACCTAGTTTATCGTCCACAGAATGAGGTTGCACGCCGATATTTTCAGAACAAAATAAAAACAGGCTGCAGTGAGAGTATCTCTCCATGGGATATTTGAAAATAATGGGTTTGTGCAATTAGTCTTTCTAAGGCAAGCTCAGGGGTTTAGTGTTGCCATAGCCCACGGGAACCATGCTCTGCAACACATTTTTTTTTTCCTCCGGCTTTTGTGATTCTTCATGGGAAAAAGTCTTGCTGTTGTCAGTTACAGTCAATGCTGCAATGACAGTGCAGAGACTCAGAGATATGATTATATTATATTATATTTTTGAAGGGGTCTTAAAGAGACAGGCACTCAACAGAGCATCTAAGACAGAGGGTGAATACAGGTGATCCAGCACAGACAGTATGAGGAATATATAGTGTTTTTTGACCATTAAGGCATCTTAAATACAAATATGAAGCTGAAAACGAGCATAATAGGTCCTCTTTAATGCTCTGTTTGCCACTTGCCTGACTGGGCAAGTTGCCAGATGTTGCTCGACGTGTCATTTTAGGTGCCTCATGCAATCAAGCAATCCTTATTGTTGAGCCCTGTATGTCCATATTTATTTACAGTTATTAAACTATCATTAAGAGTTTAATCTCTGTGAGCTTTACAAAAAGTTCAACCCATCTAATGTGAGAAGAAATATGCTTTGTCTGACAACTCATGACATGTTTTAGGACTCTTCTCAAACTGACACACAGTCCACTCTGTTCCTTATCTCATGTCTTTTATGTCTGTCTTCCTCGGCATGTCTCGGTCTGCCACCCACTCATCCAAGTCTTCTGTCGTCTCTTTCTCTTATTCTGTTCTGATGTCTTTTCCTCTTTCTCCTCTTCTTCCCATCGTAGACTGAGTCCAGGGCTGGGTGGCGCAAGGCCACGTCTCAGCTCCTTGGGGTGCTGTTTCCTGATCCCCTCTTCTCTCCTTCACCTCCATCTCCATGTCTCCATCGCCCCTAGAGAAGCTAACCTCAGTCTTCCTGTCCTGTCTGGCGTGTTGTAGCGTTGTAAGAGTTATGGACTGAAATTGTCCAACAACTGCTCCACGGAGCGATCTGCGGAACTGTTCTTCTGAAAATATGTATTTTGATTGTGGTTCTGCCTTTTCATCGCGAAAAAGGTGAAGACTGAGTGGAAAGATGGATGATGTGACACATTTTTTTATTCAGAGCTACGATACTGGAGGTGGATGCTATGTTGCTATAGGCCCCTTCTGGATTTAAAGTATTCTCTTTGGTTACAGTGATACTGTACCGCACAAGGCTAAATGAGTTTTGAGTTTGTTTTTTCAGTATATGTAGCAAGTGTTTTTCCTTTGTGTGTGTGTGTGTGTGTGTGTGTGTGTATACACAACTAAAAAGTACAAAAGACAGACTGAATTAAAAGTACTGCACACCCACACAGGTGTTTTCACTTACTCTGACTGATTAGACCTCAGTGTGATGGTGGGAGGAGCAACGCTCAGGATTACGTGATGTAACTAGACTCAATGAACCAATAAGAATTGATTGATGTAAGAGATGCTGTAACTTGTCCCACCATGACAGATGCATCCAAACCAACAGCAGAGTCAGGGAGACGCCAATCACCTCTGAAGCCCTGAGAAGAGGTCTAATCAAGCATATTAACTACAAACACCTGTGTGGGTTTAGAGACGGGTATGCGGAGGCTTTAAGGCCCAAAGGAAAGCGATAAATAACACGCCTCATTTAATGCGCGTCAACTGGTGGTCTTGCAGCGCACTACAGGCATCAGATGTGAAATGCAAAATCCATGGGACCAGCCATCCCCTTTCTTCTTTTACTTTTCTTCCAGGTATTTAAAGCCACATAAAGCACAGCTAATCATGTCACTATACGACATTATTTAACTGCTGTTGTTAGGTTTAAGTAGCCATGTAAGTTTTATGACCAGCAGACTTAATGAAAACTTTGATGATGGTACAGGGTGGGTCTGTTGTGCTGACGTAACTACCAATGGTCTAAGCTTTTATTGTTCTTATTTTAAGTATCTGACATGTGTCAACACAACAGCTGAGATTTAAAGTAGTACAGCTGTTTGTAGTGGTAGTTGTTTTTGATCAGCATAACAGAATAACAATTGTATTGTTCATAAAGTTTTAAGACAAGCTAACGGAGCTAACGTCAGCTCTAAGCTGTTGTCCAAAACTGTTGTGTTCTCGCTGCACATCCGTCTCTCTGTCTCTCCTCTCTGCCTCACTGACTTCAGTCACTGGGTCCTCATTTCAAAATCAAAACAAGGTCGGAGAAGGGGCGTCAAAACAGTTTGACATGCCTCATGAAACTGTTGGTGCGTGTTAAGCCACTTAAAACAATAGATATACTTCAAGACGTGCATGTCAGATGCTTTCAGTGCATTTGGGTCTTTAAAATCAATAGTTCTTATATGTTTACTCTTCTTATACGCTGGCTAGTTGGCACAGAGGTGGACTTCCTTATGTTGGTCTCAGAGAAAAGGACTTTCAACAAACTGCTGTCCACTGAGGACAACACCCTCTGCACAGCACATTCACTAAGCAGAGGAGTATGTTCAGTGGTAGACTGCTCTCCCAGTCCATCAACTTTCTCAGACAGACTGAGAAAGTCTTTTGTCCCCCAGGCCATACGGCTATTCAACTCCTTTAGCTATCTACTACCTATCTACCTATCTATCTACCTACCTTTCAATAACAGTTGATATAAAGCAGTCTCGGGAGTACCGTTTTTTTATTTGTATGCATCTAATGTCACTGCCTAAATAAAGCATGTCAAACTCTTTATGGAATGGATCATCAGGGCATTTTGGTCACATGTTTATAATATATGTCCTGAACCTTAGCTTGTCACTCCCTCATCATTTTATTGGCATCAGCCTGTAAAATGACTGGGGAGTGAACACCTTTGTCAACCTATTTCTGTTAATCAGTCAACATCAACCAGCTGGATTCAGTAGAAGAAAAAACAAAAAACATGTCATTAAAACTCTGCACACACACACACACACACACATAGGAGTTTTTCTTTCCTAAAAAGATTAAGCACTCTGGATTGTCTCGCAAATAGTATTAATATCCATCTCCAAACAAAATGTCTTATTAAGCCAAGTGCTCAGGGATCAGAGAGGACAGTGTCCTTACACTTGATTAGGGTGACACTGGGTTGTCATGGGTTTGTCAGATCTTTATCTTAAAATGGAACCCAATCACAAAATCATCCATCATAGAATCATAGAATCCAGATTTTTAACATCGACAACCACTGAATCTCTTTGACTCGAACTTCTTGTCAGTGCCTTGTATTTATCTTGCGTGTTTTATAATCTGACAGACTTCTGTCTGGTTGTTGTCTTTCCCTTCCTCCTATTAGTCTTGTTTTTAGTCCACTCCCCCTCTTTCACTCCTTTCCTGCGCCTTTCTCTCTCACTCTCTCTTAAACCACTTCAGGCCCCAGTGCTCAGGAGGTCGCGCAGCTGCAGGGGCCCATACCCAGGACCCGGCCCCTCTCATCCTTGCTCACTCCTCCCTCCGTTGTCTGTCTCTCCCCTGATACTCATCCAGGCTAAGACCGAACCATAAAAGTCTGCTATGCTATGATTTTCATTGGCTAAAGGTCTTGAGAACTGTCATAATGAGAGGTTTTTAAGACAAGGCAGACTCAAGGATTCACTGATTGCCAATTTAGCACTGTAAGAAAGAAATGTTGTTTTTTTTAAAAAAGGCTAGAGTTGTCTGTTTTCACTTCCCCCTGTCCATTCTTCTCTTCTCTGCTCTGATCTGCGGTGCAGGCGAGGATGGGATTTGCCAGCTGAGCTCACCTTTGTGGAATCTTTCAAGAATGTGGCTTTCGGTAAACTTGTCCTGCCCTCGTGGCCATCTATTCACCTATCTACTTATCCATCCATCCATCGATTTAACCATCCATCCATCCCTCCCTTCCTTCTTCCACCCCCTCCTTCCCCCCCTCCTCCCTCTCCGCTTCTTTCCCAAAGCAGCAAATAATCCCCTGCACCTGCAAAAGCTCCGCACACTGCAGCCTGCCAAGAGTAGAGCGTGTGACCTTGCCTCCGTGACCACAGAGTCTGGGAGAAAGACAGGGAAATGTCGAGAGAGAAAAGAGAGGGTTGTCGATAGAGGAGGATGATGAAAGAGCGAGAAAAAGGGGAGAAAGAGAGGAGAAAAAAACAAAGAGAGAGAAGATTGTTGTTAGTGTAGATATCAGACACATTGAGAACACATTGTGAACCTTGGTCCGGTCTGGGGTCCAGGCCCGCGGCTGGGAACCGGGCTCTCCGGCTATTTTTGTGTTGCCTTTTCTCCCCAGTGATGTCATGCTACTTGTTTCCCAAGAACTGGGACGGGACAAGAGGGAGGCATGAGAATATGCTGCAGCGCTCCCACTCCATCATCTTTACACATTTTGTCCAGATGCCATCAGATGCTGAAGTACAGTAGGTCAGCACATGTCCACATATCACATGCATATATCAACACAGGCTTTTATTTGTTAACATTTATGTACTGAAGCACTAAAATACACAAATTTAATTAATAGAGACACATAAATATACACTATACATCAGGGATCTCAGATTACAGTGAGGCCACCAGCCTGTCCAACTGGGACCACTTAAACACTACAGAAAAAGGAAAAACTTGCAAAACTGCAACTATATACACTCGGAAGCTGAGCGACTGGTGTTTCCTTCTCCTCTCCCTTGCACACAGTATACTGCTTTGCATGTTTAGTCGTGTAATGATGCTTGAGATTGTATTCCTAGGGAACAGCAGCCAGAAGTGGCAGTAAATTACATACAAAATAATCAGCTGTCCACTGCTCTTGAAACTGTCTGCACCCCAGGTAACTCTTCTTCAAGGCTTAAAACTTTATGTTGATAACTTAGCAGTTAAATGCAGCTTACCTGATGTTAAATGTGAAACAAAGAGCTGATTTTTGTGCACCAATCTTTAAAGGAATTTGTTAAGCAAACTTTGTTGTTTTTTTTGTATGCCTCCATGGAGAAAGTTCTTACTGTACTGAAGTAAAGGACGTCTGTGTTTAACAGCAGCAAAACTATATCAAAACATTGTTCAAAACTCTTACACAACTCGTGCAGTACAATCCAAATCTCATTTATCTTCTTTCCAAAACATGTATTTTCGCTAAAAACCTTACTATTTAAAACTGAAATGGAAGTAGGGGTGTGCCATATCATCTAATTCATGATAATACTGGTATAATTTTTAATATGATGTGAAAAATTCATATTGTGATATTTGCGATATTTCAATGCCATATTGTTACCCATGACAAATACAAGCATGGCTGAAAGAGAAATTATTACTGACTCCATGGTGGTTTCGAAAAGAGGAGACGCTTCAGCAGTGTGGAATAAACTGTGGCGTCCTGAGTATTTTACGAACCCGCTCGAACTTCTCAGACTCTTTTAGCAAGTTACCGCTCAGAGGGAACTCATTCAGCGGCTCCTCTGGCAGCAACACAGCGTCTCTCCCTCTCCTCTCTCACCGTGTGCACATGGGAGTCGGTGTTGTGAAGTGATTGTCACAAACCTTTGGTGATGTAAACCTACAAGATGCTTGCGCCTCGACAAACAACTACATATATGTGAATGTGCAGTAGTTACCATAGCATAAGAGCCTGTCACAGGTTACTGTGTGATGATTAGAGGAGAAATGGCAGAGCATAAAGGTCCAGGTGGGAAAAAAGAGAAGGTAATCACCTGTTGATTTTATATATAAATCCCAGGGTACATTTTTGTATTTGGGAGCTGTTTAAGTGTGTAATTTGTGGTATATTTTATTTTGTTGAACTATTAATATTGTATACAGAATCTGAATCTCACTCTGAGTTACTGTTGCTGTTAAAGAAATGAGAGATAGTTTTTAAGTTTTTTAATATTTGAAGGCAAACTGTAAAAAACAAAACAAAACAAAAAAACGTAAAACTATATTATTTATTTTGTTGCAATTTAATGTTCTTAAATAAATCACCCTGAGCGTGCACACGTGAGCGCGGAGCACAGAGAAGCAGTCAGAGCTACAGGCTACAGTGAGGCTAAAAACAGAGTTCATATGACGTTTTTCGAAACAACTTTTTATGTCGCGGCTGCAGCACACTTGGATCACAGATGACCAGTACGGAGATACTTTGTGGATTCAATTTTGTGTTCTTGGACTTTAGTCTGGGGCGCCGTCTGCCATTAGTTGTGCTAGCCGCTCCCCCCGTCAATCTCTGCAAGGGATGTGAGGCCTCTAAAACTTCACCTGAGCCTCCGTCGGCATATGGGTGAGTAGATAATGGCTGAATTTTCATTTTTGGGTGCACTATCCCTTTAATCAGTTAGTTTGTCTGTGTTATTGTGTGTCTTTGGTGTTTTAAAAAGTTAGTTCGGAGTCACTAAAGTCACACAGTAACACAAACTACCAAGTGAGGCCGTGTCCTGTCAGTCAGAACCATGCTTTGATATAGTTTTGCTGTTCTTCAACATGGATCCCTTTTTTTAGATATTTTTTTGGGCATTTTTAAGCCTTTAATTGATAGGACGGACAAGCGTGAAAGGGGGAGAGAGAGAAGGAGTGACATGCAGCAAAGGGCCACAGGCACCGGGCCGCGGCCTTGTACATGGGGCGCCTGTTCTAAAACTAAGCCACCAACACCCCAATTTTGGGATTCTTTGTTCACCTTGGAGGCATGCAAAAAAACAAACTTTTCTTTACGAATTAAATGTAACACACAGTGAGTAATCAATATACAAATGATCATTTGGGGGGTGAAGTATTCTTTAAGCCTTGCAAAAAAAATTGCCCTGCAGTTGGATCTGGTCTGGTTGTGTGGCAGCCCTGTTATATAGACCACTGCCAGTTTATTAACATGCAAGTTCTCTCTGTGTCTGAAAAAACGCACATCACAGAACTACTTGCCTAAATGCAACTGGCTACTGAGTGAAACCACCTGATGTTTTTGTTTTGAGAATGAACCCTTTGTCTCTTTTTCTCCCCCGACTTGTTTCACCAAAGCAATGAGGAGACTGACTATGCAAGGTTAGACTTTGTATAAGATGCATGTGGACAGCTGGGCTGCCTCGGGCGCTGCAAGGTATGATTACTTCTCAGAGAGAGCAATTGAGCAACAGCATGGAGCGATTACTAATATTTTCTTTGTCCATTCCCCCCCTGTGAGTTAAATCGGCTGCATGTTATCTCACTCTCCTCCTATCTCACACACATGTGGACATCACAGAAACCATGTGTGCGTGCACAACACATGCAAACACAAACAAGTAAACAGAGAGAAGAAGACAGAGAGGAGAAGGAACCAGCAGACAGTGTGTGCGAGCTCAGGATGTGTCATGTGTGTTCCATTAGAGGGCAGATTAAAAAGGAGATTTTGTTTTCCACATCAAAGGCCTCGCACTGGGGGATTCCTCCTTGTCTCTCTTCCTCTCCGAGTCTCTCCATCCCTTCCTCTTTGTTTCATGAATAAATAATAAGGGGTAAACCTGGGAAAACAAACTTTTTGACCTCTGAACCCTGGTGTCACGGTCAGAGTTTGCACCTGGACGACTTCCCACAGGAAAGAGGTGGTAGGTCTGTGTGCACGCGAGTGTGTCAATGCATCACGTATGTGTGGGCAGACAGCATTTTCTAAGTGAATCCCATTGGTTAAATTTAAGTTCCCATCGTGCCTTTTTGGCGCAAAAATTCCTTGAATTTTCTGTGGCTGTCTCTTGGTGTTCAATCATAACCTAAACGTGTTACACCCTCCTGTTTTGCTAATGTTGTTTTTGAGGTCAGAACAGATGGAGTAAACTGCAAGTCTTACTCTGCAGTTGCTGTTGGGAAAAACAACTGAGTGAAAACCACAATATGATGAAATGAATGTGTGAAATAACAGTGAGAATTACTCACATGGTGTGAAAAAATAAATCTCTGTGCAGTGAACAACGTGTAAAATTATTTAATATTGTGTGACGTGCCTCACTGTAAAGTTCCCCGACTTTTCCTGCCTGCAATATGCGTCTCCATGATATCCCAGAAATTCAAGAACGAGTTGAACTGAATGCACTCTGCGAAAGGATTTGTCTGCTTACTCGTCTTCCAGCAGGCCTACAGCAGTTGCTTGGTTTTCTCCATTTTCCTCTTTCTGATTCCCTCACTGACAGCTGTGCTGGCTCGGTGTGAAATAAAAAGAAAAAGGCCATAACGCAGCACATTACCATCCCACAAAGCAGATGGAAGGTCTTGCCACACACATGCACTCACTCTCAAATTCCTTCGCTCTGGCATTTTTCAAAATAAATCACGTTATTCTTGATTATCAAAAGCCTTTCAACATGTTGGTGGTCACTCTAAAGGAATGGCAGTAAAAATCTGTTTGGTTGCATGTACAGTTTTTCATCTCCTGCCTTTGACTAGTCAGCTAGGCAGCCGAGGAAAGGTCTCATTAACTATTCAGAGCACCATGTTAACACAGAGGATACATATGGGAGGACTGGGAGCCAATGGATGGAGAAGAGGACAAGGAGAAAGAGGAGAGGAAGAAGAGAGAGTCCAGATTCCAGCAGTTCAGCTCTCCGCCAACGGACGTGTCCAGATGGCCTGGAGAGAGAGGGCCTTTGACTGAGGGACAAAGAGACACTTGTGGACGACAGAATCGAACTCTCGCAAACGCACAGACGCACGCACATACATATGCACACACAGCTGTGAAGTGTATTGTTGGTCTCGGCCCGGGCCGTTAGCTCCTAGCATTGATGGAATGTTTGACTGTCCGCCGCCTCTCGCGCCCTTGAGACATGATGTCACTCCAACAAAACGCCGTCTTTTCAAAGAGAGGCAGCTTTTTATGTGTTCAGGGCCACACAATGAAAAGAGAGAGCAGGCGAGGAGGGAGGAAAAGATATTCAGAGAGAGAGAGAGGAAGGAAGGTGAAGAAAAGCTAGAAAGAGACAGATATGCAGGATTGGATATGCTTGTGATAAATTGAAAGCTAGTTTGATGGTAGTCGTGACAACCCATTAAAGCGGGGTGTGAAGTCCCATTTTCGCCTGCCACAATGATACAGGGGAATGCAGAGGGTGAGTCCGCTGTAAATGTGTCAGAGCGTAAGCGCGCTATTATAGCTTTACTACGGATTTATCACTGGGAATAATTACTGTAAATGATGGTGCTGAGGAATGGTGGAGAGTGGAGGGGTGAAACAGATGGAGAATAAAGAAAAGAGCAAATAAAGTCAATAAGACAAACATTTATGGAAAGATCTGATACGTACCTTTAAATATTCCCAAAGTGGAAACTGCACCAGCGAGAACGGGATCTGAAAAAAAGAAGCAGACAGAGTTTTAATCATCGGGATTATGTCAGCGTTACGTTTTGATTTTCCTGAGGTTCAGGTTTCATCTTTAACCTCCAATCTCCTGCACTTGTCATTCCTGCCACCTTTCTCTGTTTCCTCTCACTCGTCTGACTGCTCCCTTGTTCCTTCTCACTGCTGATGATTAATGAATGAGACGGGCTGTGGTCTGGCAGTGTTGAATGAATAGATGGATAGACGGACGGATGGAGCAGACTTGGAAGGAGGAATAGAGGGATGGAGGGAGAGCTCTGATGGTCGGGGTGCGCGAGCTGCCACTGGAAATACTAAATCGGCTCAGGCAGGAAGTTACAGCGGGAGGAAATTGACGGCAGTGCCAAGGCAAGGGGTAAATGACACACAGTCAGACCACACACACACACAGACAGACACACACATTCACTCTGACATACAGCGACACGCAGACACATGCACAGAAACGGGCATAATTTACAGAAAGACAGCACTAATTCATACAGACACGTATATTCTATGACCGTCCCCTGAGAGTTGAAACTTCAGCAGTGAGAGACCTCTCAGTTGACTGAGATTCTTTATCTCAAGAAGTTGTTTATTTATGTTGTTTATTTGCACAGTACTTCTGGGGATGTTCTGTCTCTCAGATTTAGCTGCAGAGCAAGCACTCCTGACTTTCACGCTGCTCTCCAGGACTGGCAGCTTCGGACAGAGACCCCGGGTGAGTGCGAGAGAGGCAGCTGGCCAGAAGAAGACAGGTTTTGTCCGGTCAGGCTCTGAGAAGTGGTGAATTTATTGCACACAGCAACTTGCTACGAAATAGGTTCTGGCCATAGGTGTAGATTTCCGGAGGGATGCAGGGGACACACTGCCCTCAAAATTTAGAACAAGTGCATCTGTCCCCCGACATAAAAACATGAAAGTAGCAGAGAACTTTATCTTGACAAAAGTAAAGACATTTATATCTGACTTGGGTACAGCCCTTATAAATTCTCTTCTTCACTTTGAGGGACACATTGCGGACACACACACACACATACACACACCCCCACACCCACACCCACACACACACCCACACACCCACACACACACACACACACACACACACACACACACACGTGTATCCTGTCATCTTGCGCTGCAGGAATGGCAGGGCAGGACAGGAAGGAAGAGCAGGAACAAAAACAAAACCAAAGAGAGAAATAAATAAAGTGACACTGCCTCATGTCATCGGTCTTTGATCACAGCAACAAGAGGATCATTCATCCATCTGCACCACCTCCTTCATCATGTTCCATCAGACTACGTTAGCACGTCGGTAAAAGCCGAGGCGATCCAACTCTGAGTCAGCCGGAGCACAAAGACAATAAATGAACTGTGTTTATGCCTCTTAATGAGCTTATTAGGCACTTAGTCCAAATGAACTGACCTCATATATAAACACTCTGAAGTGGAATAATTTAAAAGGTGTGTGCTGCATCTGCTCTCTGAGAGCTGAAAACACATTTTTTAAGATCTTTATAATGACTTGGAGTTTTATTAAAAGTCATTTTAGAAACAAAAGTATAGACATGAAGCTGTCAGAACAAGAGTAAATTCAACTGAGCACAGCAAATTAGGTTTCGGAAATTACTAAGCCTGATGTACAATAACAGTTGATATTAAGAAAAGCAATCTATCATGTCTAGTGAGTAAATATTTAAATAGTCCAAAACCAAACCAAAGTATGTGAAGGCCCATCTCTGAACCAACAACACATCGAACCTTGAAGCAGATGGGCTACAGCAGCAGAAGACCACACCAGGTGCCACTCCTGTCAACTAACAACAGGAAACTGAGGCTACAACTCACACAGGCTCACCAAAACTGGACAATAGAAGATTGTAAAAACGTTGCCTGGTCTGATGAGTCTGGATCTCTGCTGTGACATTCAGATGGTAGGGTCAGAATTTGAATGCATGAAAGCATGGATCCACCCTGCCTTGTATCAACGGTTCAGGCCGCTGGTGGTGGTGTAATGGTGTGGGGGATATTTTCTTGGCACACTTTGGGCCCCTTAGTACCAACTGAGCATGGTTTAAACACCACAGCCTGCCTGAGTGTTGTTGCTAACCGTGTCCATCCCTTTATGACCACAGTGTACCCATCTTCTGATGGCTACTTCCAGCAGGATAACGCACCATGTCACAAAGCTCAAATCATCTCACACCAGTGTCTTGAACATGACAATGAGTTCACTGTACTCCAATGGCCTCAACAGTCACCAGATCTCAATCCAACAGAGCACCTGTGGGATGTGTGTTTGAGGAAAGTTCCCAGCACCTTGCTGGATCTATGACACCAAGAATTATGGCAGTTGAAGGCAAAAATTCAGTCCAACCCGGTACTAGCAAGGTGTACCTAATAAAGTGGCTGGTAAATATATGTTGTACAAACAGACAGAAACACGTGACCAGTACTCTATCTAGTACTCGTGCCTATCATGCTCTGAATCTCAGCTGAAATGATGACTCTCATTGGAAGATTTCTATAAGCTGTAGCTACAGTAGCTAAAAAATGTTTCCAGCTGACTCATTATAAAAACAAGAATCTTGTAAAAGGGTCTTAAACATGCACATGATGGCTGCAAATATAATATAATTCTAAAAGACTAAAGCTAAGGAGCATGTTGTGTATTTCAGGGTTGTTAGGGATAGTTGGTATTGTGACCTCATCTTTGATTGATTTGGATGCTTACAAGTGGAGCATCAGATGCTTTAGTGTTTGTATTTTCCGAACAGCATACTTTACTTTCACTACAGAAAAGGACCTGTGGATGTAGAAATCAATGAGTTTTACCCTATTTTCACACGTTTGGCTGAGGCTGCTGAAGTGTAAAAATCCCCAAACCAAATAAAGAGCATGTAGAGCTGCTATTGTTTATCTTGATTCAGAAAGCGCATCAACTTGGCTTCCACAAAATGGATGCTCCAGTTTTAGCAGGTGAATCTATAGTCTACAAATACTGCATTCAGAAATATAAATTATTTATTAAATGCTCTTCAGCCCAATCAAACAATCAATAGTTACTTGATAAAGCCAGTCCAGTACATGGAACTAACAGAAAAGTTTCAGTGGAAACTCTCCGTGCCCATCTAGTCTATCCAGGCATAAACAAGCAAATTCTCTCAGTCCTTGGAGATGTTAAAAAACCTGTATGTAGGTCTGGTATCAAGCCCATTCAAAGTGGAGCATTATACCATGAGGAGTGAGTGCACCTCTGTTTTCCAACTGTGGTGAGATGAGAGAGCTTAAAAAAAAAAAAAAAAGGAATAAAAGTGCACCTGTCTTTTATTACCATCTCCATGAATTCAGGGTTTTTTTCCAGTCCAGGAGAGACAGAGAGAAAATGGAGGCAGGTGCTGAGGTAATAACCACTATTATACTGAATATAAGCACAACTGCTATCAGCAAAAACAAAGTGATAGTGAAAGTAAGTGAATCTATGGAGAGACTCATTTCATATTCATACTTCACAATTGTCTCATAATTGACCTATGGCTAAGTCCCGCCCTCAAATGCGATGAGCCAATCACAGTGCGTATAGCCATTCCCATACACTCAGACGTTCTCTGCCAGGCCATAAATGATGAATATATCCCTCCAATGCGTAGTTTAGGCCCTTTTGGTTACTTCTCAATGACATCTGATTGTTATGTCCCCAAAAATCATCAGCTGCCTCCTGCGAAATGCCGTGTACTGTGACACCTGCCATAGCGCCGGTCACTGAATGTTGATAGTTTGTCCGAGTGAGTGGAGGGGGGCGTGGCTTAGCCATAGGTCAATTGAGTATCTTGATTTATTCAGTGTTTTTACCACTTTAAATCACCAGGTCTGTTTGTTTTGGAGAGGAAGAGACCTCTGCGGATAATTCAGCTCCTGGTTAAAACCTCCTGAACAATGAACAAAGAAGAAATGAGAAGAAGTTTCAGCTGGTTTCAATCTGCAATGTTCACTACTAGATGCCGCAAAACCCTCCTAAATCTTACATACTGGACCTCTAAGTAATGTAATGTCTCTCGTGAAAGAAAGAAACATCTGAAAGAGAGGTGGCAAAAGAGTCATTTCAAACTGGAGGACTTTTTGAACAACTGCAATGAGTGGAGAGACACGGAGGGAAGGAGAGGGTGGCTGTGCGGAGGATCTGGAAAGAGTGATCCACCAATGATTTATGACTTGGTTCGACACCCCCGGCACACGGAGCATGTGTGCGTGTGTGTGTGTGTGTGTGTGTGTGTGTGTGAGTGTGAGAGTGTGTGTGCGCGTAGCCTGGCAGAGATGGAATGTCTGAAAACCACATGTGGCCTGATTAAAATTGATAAGCCATTTATAGTTAAGGGAAGGCTGAGGGCACTCACACTCTCTCAAACTCACTCTCTCTCTCACACACACACACACACACACACACACACACATTTGAAGCATGTTTGAACCTGAGTAGATGTGGCATAGGGCAGAATCCAACTGTGTGTTTGTTTATTTGAGATATAAAATCAGATGTAGAGGGTGGAGGACATGTGAGCTAATAACTGTTGTGTTATTTTTTCCAGTTCTGACTCCCATTCGTCTCACATCAACACGCTCTGACCCACCAGTGCAATGATGTTGGTGTAGCGATGCAAGGAGACGACAGACGTGATAAATCTCTCAGCTGAATAGAAATGAAGACAGGTAGAGACAGAAAGAGAAGTGGTGAAGAAAGGAGATAGGACATGTAATCAGTCTCGTCCTCCTTCTCTTTCTCGTTCTTAAACCAGAGCATCACCCCTCTGTGAACGTCCCAATCAAACATCAAGTCTTTTCATTTTCTATCCGGCCCAGAGATGCGTGCAGCGTGTTACCTGCTGTGGAATGAATTTCACCACAACTTCAATCCTTGTGTCACTGCTCCGACTTGCTCTAAAAACACAAGCAAGATTTTTCAAAACAGCCCAGGGGAGCAAGTTGCTCTTGCTATTGTTTTTAAGGCGGGGTAACCGTGGAGATAGACATGTGCATCATCATTGCACCTGATAGATGGAGGATTGCTCACAACCTCACTGACCCTGCAGTTTGGAACGAAGATAGATCATTTGAACACAGAGATGTGCTGCCAAAGGTGGATGAAATACTCTTTACTAATCTGTCTATGACCTGATCAAGAGATTTCGGCAAGCTACACCACTCAGAGCTGCTTTTATTTTGAAATTCCATCTAACATTCAAGGGAAAATTTACTTTTCTCATACAATGGCTGTAAACGTTCATGAACATGTAAGAAGAGAAAGGCAAATCCTCACACGACATACCAACGATGCAAAGTAACTCTACAATTTCAACATCTCATGCACAGATACAGAATCAGACACTGTGGGAACCGAGATGTTAAATCGTTGTCTGACTCCTCAGGCAAACCAGCTAATCTCTGCACAGTATCAGAGATCTGAGAATACAGTTCACAAGGAATAATGTGCGACAGTTATTATTCAATGGTATCATTGTGCAAGTGCCTTAAGGTGCAATAACACCCCTCCAAAATGTCTTTTTTAAAATCACTGTCTTGCTCAACCAAGGGACAGATAATGATCAATATAAATAATATAACGAGGGGTAGTGGGTATGAAACTAGCCCTTCGGAGTGAGGGATTTCAAATGCTGACTTGCCAGCGAGGGGTAGACGTTGTCATGGTTACCACCAAGCAAGAGACGGGGGGAAAAGTTCATACATGTACATATAATTTCGCGAATAAACATGGGACTTTTGTAAAAACGTTTTTGAATAACTGTATATTTGTGTAGAGAACGGTGTAACAATTTTTTATTGCTATTCACGATGTCTAGATTGGAGTTGACAGAAAGCTAGCCAGCTAGCTAATGTTACCGTCATCAGGTTTCTTGTTAGCTAGCTAGCTAGCTCCCACTATCTGGCATCTGTCATCTGTCCTGTTCTGCAGAACTGTCGGATTTTTCACATTACGATAACACGCCTGCTAGTATAACTATGCTGCCTTGTAATGTTAGCTGGTTAGCTAGCTAGCTTGTCGTACATATCATTTCGTCGTCTGTCATTCATCAAACAAAGCACGATGAATACAGCAAACGTGACTGTAGGATGAACTCAACTGGAGACTCCATTGTAGATGCCAGTTGGAAATGTAGATGACTCATGGCTTCCTGTTTAAAATAGTAACATATGCGTGAACGTAACCGACGCAGTGACGTAGTGAGTGGTGTACCAATTCCTAGGGAAAGATTTCAACCCCTACCTGTTGTTGCTTCATTTTGAGGGCCAAGGGGTAGTGGGCAATGGCTAGGGGTAGGGCCAAGGGCTAAGGGGTAGGGACAAGGGGGGGTATTGGGATTGGGCCTAAATCTTTTGCTTTTTGTTTTCTGAAATTTTATGTTGTTTTATTTGTGACTGAAACTTTGCACTCTTCATACTGTGCATCGACCGTGCATACAACCTGTTGCAGTTGCTCCTGCTCATTTTTTTATTTTTAAAAACTTAACCCGCCCACCCCTGTATTTTGTTTTAAGCTAAACCAAAGTGTATTACTTTTCTAAAACTTGGGACTGGATGGTTAAAACATTTTTAAATCTCATTTTGCATACAGTGTTTTGTCACATGAGCATGTTTCAATTCAATTTTTGTATTAACTATCAGGAAAATACCGTGTGTCATTTCAGCTGTGAAAATTTATACATTTAGGTCAACAGCCAGTTAAGGGCTCAGTATATTGCTTAGGGACACAGTGAGGGACCACCTGGCTGTAACTGGTTGCAGGTGCTGAGCTAGAAGTCAAAAGGGGACATTTTCTCTAACCATTAGGTCAGTGGGCGAACCGAATGGTTTTAATATTCTAGAGTTACAAAGTGGTCTGCCACAAGTGTTGAGGGCACATTTAGACCTGAGCTATGTTATGGTAGACTAACACAGAGCCATGCAGACAGCCAGGGTCGTGCCACGCTAGACGAGCACGAAGACAGCCGGCAGCATAAAATCCAGACTGCTGCATGCTGCTAACTGCTGACTCTGTCTCGTTCCCCTGCCTAGTAAAATGCCTCAGCTACCATGGCCTATTCAGCGCCCTGAAGCCAAGCCAAACTTGCTGCGTGAGCATATGTGAGTGTGTGTGTGTGTGTGTAGATGACGGCCTCTCAAAGTAGACAGGATTTCATAAATCTCAGTAAAACAATGAAGACCAGATATCTGTTAGCATCATCAGGACATAAATTATCAGGATCCCACAATGACACCATCAAAATGTTTGCGAGGCAAAGAAGGGAGAGCATGTTTGAGTCTAGTTTCAGTGTATCATTTTACAGACTAAATGTGTAGCTGTTATTTAAATGATGGGTTAGCGGAGGAAATCACTACTCTGCAGGCAGAGCAGCAGTGATGTTTATGTCCATTGAAAATGACTGAGGTTTTCCTCTGCCTGCCAAAACTTTACTAGCTCACTCAGCTCCAGCTTGAGCCAATCAGCTCACTTGCATGGCCATGTGAGCAGTAACCGAATCATAACGATAACCAGGGAGACGAACACGCCCAGTGCGTTTAACACATTGTTGAGGTCTGTGAACATGACCTATCGCTTGACATAAAAATCTTGACACAAAACACACACACTCAAGGAACAGAGGAATGAGTGTTCACCTCTAAAGCTATCGAGTACTGAGGTTTACAGTTGCAAAAATGTAAACAAAGTAGATTTGTTCAGCCATGCCAGATGCTCAACAACTACTGGATAGATTGTGATACAATTTTTTAGACATTCATGGTCCCCAGGGGATGAATCCTGACTTTTCCCCCAGCAGCATCTGCACATGTCTGGTTCAGAGTGAAATGTTTTGACAACTGGGATGGATTACCAAATGAAGTGAGTTTTCATGCAAAAATTCCAAACATCCTTTGGTTCCATGTTTTAAAATGAAAATTGGCAAAATAAAACGCTAATTTATGTGCTTTTCTATCCACTGCTGTAACATGAATATTGACAGTTGGTTCACTGAGATAAGCAGTAGGTGGTGTTAACTCTCCAAATAGGTGCCACTGTGGAAGAGATCACATCAAGATGACGTAATTAAAGGAATGTCAGTCCAACCTCAAATGAAGGAAAACAATGCATCTATAGTAACAGAGAGCACACTGGACAATGACAACAAACGGCCCCATTTCCACAGAACACTTTCGGTATGGTACCTTTGGAACTAAAAGTAACCCTTCAGACATGGTACCTCGATCTTAGGTCTGTTAAAGGTTTATCAACAAACAGTACTCTTAAAGGATAACTTCGGTATTTTTCAACCTGGGCCCTATTTCCCCATGTGTATGTGTGCGTATGATTCATAGGTACAACTCGTTCTAAAATTGGTTCAGTATTGAGGGAGGCGGATGCAGCCGGCAGCCGCGAAACGAGCTAAAACGGTAAAGGGGGCAAATGCGTCCCGTATGAGTTTGCGCATTAAAAGTGCTTTTTTTCGCCACTGACCGGTTCAGATCGCCAGTGCTATCTCTGTAAATAGCCTACTAAACGTTTTATGTCAACGTTAGTTGTCTATTAATGTTACAGATAGGCATGATTGACAAAGTTTTCTGCTTAGCTCCCACATTAACGTTAGCAGTTATATTTTAGTTTGATGCTGGCGACACCAGCCCCTCCACTCACTAGCAGCTGAGCAGCTGGTGTCGCCAGCATCAAACTAAAATATAACTGCTAACGTTAATGTGGGAGCTAAGCAGAAAACTTTGTCAATCATGCCCGTCAACATTAATAGACAATGTTAGTTTGACAAGACAACACAATTATGTGTGTCTGAAAAGTTATGTTAACTGTAAAGTCGCAGATTGAAGCTGAAAAAACGTTTGGTTTCTCCCATAACCCCTGGTTCTCTGATCACATAGTGAGATAGAAACAGGAGCATCCTGAGCCTAAACTATCAACTCTATTTGATCAGCAACGAAAATATGGTGCCAATTCACCAGAAGCACAGAAAATAAACAGGGCTGTAGATAAATACATTTGTATGGACAGATCTTGTTTCTGGTTGTTATTTTTTGGGGGGATTTTTTGTTGTTATCATTGATGTTTCTGTTCTGATCTTTATTTAAAAAATGACTCTTAATTTTTTGCTGCTGTATCGAAAATGGTAGCGAATACTGAATATTTTCCTGGGTATCGATATTGAGGTTGAAATTTTAGTATCGTGACAACCCTACTGACTAGCAAAGAAAGAAAATAAAAAACAAAAACAACTGCTCGACTTCATGCAATCTCAGCTGAATGAGGGGTCGCCGACTGACGAAATAAATCTCAGACTTTTAAAAGGCAGCTCTAAGTACAGTAGTATAGTATAGTGTAGTATAGTATAGTAACAGTCATATGAAGTGACTATTAGTTGAACAGAATAAACAATTTGATGGTGTCATCTTGAGCTGGACTCTGGAACATTACATTATAATATACATAATAATAATAATAAAGTATCTAAATATCTAATATAGCCGAAGCCCTACATTTTTTTACCCATCTCTCTCATCCAGCTCTAACAGGGGTATTTTAAGGATAAGACATTTTTTTGATTAGGCAAAAAAAATCATCTGTCTATTGGACCAGGCCCTGCACTGAGTAGTTTTTATCTGTTGCTTTGCTAAAATGAGCAGCAAACCTCAGATAAATCTTCTGTTAACACAATTGTGAGGTCCTCTGTTTCTGCTTCCAGTGTCTACCCTCAAATCTCTGGCCCTAATAATACATCTGGCTGTCTAAACTACTGCATATATTCCTGTTCACTGCCTGATTCAAACCTCCATCAAATACTTCCTTCTCTTCCCTGCTGACCACTCACTTCCTCTGATGTGGCGTCTTGCAGCACTTTAAAGCAAACAGAGAGGATCACAATGGTAACTTCTGAGGTTAGAGCCACATTTGCCATTGTATACCTGTTTTTGATAAAAACCATGCCAAAGTATGACTCTGCAACTTGGCCACAGAGTAAAAACTGTGCTCCAGGAGCTCAGCAGCATCTGCTCCCAAAGCCCACAAACATCTGTGTCATCCAGCTGGCCTCCAGGGAGCGGATTCCACTGCTGGGAAACACATGACCAGCTCTCACACAGACCTGCTATCCTGCATGTGTGTCTGCATTTTTGTATGAATATGTCGGCATGCTTAATTATATTTCCGCTAGTGTGTGTGTGTGTGTGTGTGTGTGTGTGTGTGTGTGTGTGTGTGTGTCTGAAGAGCTGGATTTAATGTTTACCGGCTGACACATTTTGTCACTGATCAAAGGTGACAGTGCCACTTGCTGTGACTGTCAGGTACTATATTACAGGAATATGGAGATCGCGTCTGCTGTGTCACTTTGCTGACAGTGCTCCAGTTTCTGTGTGTGTGTCTGTGTGTGTGTATATGCGTCCTTGCCAACTGTATTAAGGCTAACTTTATTAGTATTCAGAGAGGCTTCGGGCTGTCACAGGTCCTTAGGCACTCAGTGGAGGGCAGGAAAAACACATGTCAAAATATATTCACATTGAGCCTGATTGCAGGCAAGCCAGTTGGCTGCAATTTGACAAATGACATTTAATAGGTCATACTGGAGCCTCTGCATACTGATGAGCATTTAGAGAGAGAGAAAGAATAAGGAAGATGGATATTAAGATGGAGAGACAAGCAGACAAATTTATAGATGGCCAAAGCAACAGATGAGACATTATTCATCTTTTCCAGCAGAGTCCTTTCCAACCTCATCCCTTAATGTTTGCAGTTTTCCTACTTTAAAACATCTACCTGCTGCTTCTGCTGTGGGACAGCTCTCCAAAACCAACTTTACAGAAAACCAACATTCAGATTTCCAACAAAATGTAATTTATCTCAGCATGTCTGATATTTAGCGTGATATCGTACCATTGAGATCATGTAAAGATAGCTTGATACAATCCACCATGGCTGGAGGGTTCTTGTTAAAACCAGCAGCAACAGGATAACTTAAACAAACATTTGGTGAATCATTTGACTACCACTGTAAACTCTAAACGTATGACTAACATTACTTGACTACTGCTTGCTGTTATGTTAACGGAAAACTCTCACTTGTAACAAAAAAGACTAAGTAGGGTTTCAGATTGAAAACAGCCCTGCGTTCAAACAGCACAGGGGTTTGCATTAACGAGGGATGTTGTCTAGGGTACCAGTGAAACAATGAAATACGATGCAGGTAGTCCAGCTCTGACAAGTTATCACAGCGCCAACTATTTTATCTTTCATCAGGACGATTGCGAGGTAAACCGCTGAAGTGCAGCGTTCATGTTCAAAGTACTTGGAGCAAAGTGTGCATGCATGTATTTAATTGGCCAACACACTGCCTTGTCTTTGCAGCAGAAGTTGAGTCAACTTTTATGCTGGTGCCCTCTGAGTTGGCCACCCACTCTGCACCAACGAGCTGGCCTCATTCAAATAAATGAGAGGTCTGCATTTTCTTCACATAGGGCTCAAGTGAGTCTGAACGCAGCCTAAGGGCTCATTTATACTTCCTTTACATACAGAAATAGATCTGTCCTTTCAACTGTTATAACTGTCATTGCTATGTTGACATAGATACATCAGCAAGAAGAGTCCAAAGTTTTTTTAAAGGTAGGATCTGGAGGATTTTCAAACAAAACAAAATATAGACATATACAAATGAAATCCTGCTTAATCATCACCTATGGGCTTCTACTCATGTGTGGTGGTGACTCTGTTTGCAGAGCTCCTGCCCTTTAACTGTATTTTGATGTTTTTGTGAGCTCGGACCGCTTCTGGGCGGAGATTTCCCCAGCCAATGAGAGAGCGCAGGTGCCGTGCCCAAGCGTGTCCGAGCATGCACCAGTGCGAGCCTTGCCTGAACCTCTTCTGTGAAGCCTTCTTCCATACCTCCGGGCTCCATACAACCGGGAGAGTTGAGCCAGATAGGAGGCACCAAATTTGAATGTGTGTTTACAAACAGCAACTGGAAAATCCTCCAGGCCCTACCTTTAAAACAAACATGGCGGAGGTGGAGGAGGTCATTATAATGTACCTTTTCAAGTATTGTAGAGGGTGGCGGTCTATGAGGCCGGTAAATGCATCGCAACATGTGGACGTGGAGAATTGTTTTGGTTATATTACTGATTAAATTATATCTTCCATTTTTAACATGTCTTTGTCATGTCCAACGCTTTCTCACTTGAAATACGCTACACTGCCCCCACAGTTTCTGGTGGTACTGCTCCGTTTCTTCAACAACAACAACAACAAAAAAACTACCGTGAAATTTTTACTGAACCACGAAAATGTCAGTCATACCGTTGCAACCCTAGAGTGTACAGCCATGCTGTAAGACTCGAGCTAAATGCTAACATCAATATGAACACCATCTTGATTTGGAGTGTTAGGTTACAGATGTCTGCTGAGTACAGCTGAGGCTGATGATAATATCAGCAGTTTAATAGTTTTGCAGGTATGCAGATATAAACCAAAGTTTGGGACGAATTAAAAGCGCAAGACGTTTATCAAAGATTTTACAACTCATTTTCAGCTAAGCATGACTGTGTAATAAAGTTAATGACAATCCATTTAAAAGTTATTGAGACAATTCGCTCAAAACCACAAACCACAAAGAAACCTGCAAGTTGTGCTGGTGGAAAAGCCAATGAATCATCACAGTCATGATCACTCATCATCTGGGCACCATGGATATCTGTAACTAATTTCACTGCAATCCATCCAATAGTTGTTAAGATATTTGAGTCTAAACTGAAGTAATGGACCAACTTCGCCATCCACAGAGCCACGCCACCAGTGTGGCTAAAAATAGACTCAGATTTAAACACAACCTGCCTTTTTCTGTGGCAAGTGAATAAATAAAAACTCAGAAACATAAAATTCAGTTCATTTGTGATTCTGAAAGCATGCAACAATACTTTACAGTTAATGACATTGTTTACTGTCATTACAATGACAAAAATGGCGCCCTCCCAGATTTTACTGCTATATTATGAAATCCCAGACACAAATAACAGTATTCAGAAAAACCACTACTCGTGCTCTAACTCAGTCAAGACACTGTGGTGCAATCTGGAACCCAACGACTTGCGCACTTGCAGCCCCTTCTGCTCAGTTCTTGCCACCAGATGTGGAGCGAATGAGCAAAAGAGCAAATGATTCATGAGCCAGAGAAGTCTGCTGGATCCTCTGTTAGTATTTGATACCACTGACCATTCCAAATCCATTTGGCAAAACCTCCCACGCCTGTGGATTTGGAATTTACCAAATGTACCATTTCAAATAAGACCATGTGTACTCTCTCAAATTCAATTTATACGCAAAATAAAATCAACAATGGTTCTTTTTAAATGTTTAAGTAGTCATTTTAAGAAACGGTGAGTCACTTAAGAGGTCAGGTTGAGACCAGAGCAACAGTTTAACCCGTTGTCCTTTTGTTTTACTCAGTACCTTACAGCAGTAGCTTTTAAACTGCATCAGTCTCAGTATTCAGCTTGCACACTGAAACTATTTTTGTACGAGTAAAGTACATCCTGTAGACCTGAACTCTGTTTGCAAAAGCGTCCAACACTGTCCTCTGACAGTCAGACAAGGAATAAATGAGATTTAATTTTTATTGGAGAAGAGCTTTTGAGAGAAAGCAGATAGGAGTCAGATGGTGAAGCGATCAACAGCAGCCTTATTCAAAGTGAGAAATCACTGTGGGCCATGTGAAGACCAAAAGACACACACACAAAAAATCATACGGAGCAGCCAGGCGGAGCAAAGCCCCGGGTCTAAGTCCACATTTATTACCTGCTAATGCAACAGGGCTGTATGCTGCACTCACTTGCCAAAGTCATACACAAAAACATTCGGACACACCCACATTCCATCTGCCGTGTGTCACCAAAGTATGAAGAGAAACTGACTGTGGTGACACGCTGATAACAAATAGACGGAGATCAGATTTTAATATGTTGAAAGCTGATAAAGTCATTAATCATGGCAGAGAGGCAGGTGGCGTTGGACACCTCTGCATGCGACTGTGCCAAGTGTTCAACCTCAGTCTTAGAAAGTCACTGAGCGAGAAGAAGCCAGACCTGTTTGTCTGTCAGTTGAAGGACGATCTGGATGTAAATATGGAGACAGAGAACACGCACACAGGAGCGCACGCAAGCACAAATACAAAAACAAGCATGAAACACTGCGCAGCTGAGTACATGCCAGAGAAAGCACAAGCACACACACACACACACACACACACAGGCGTGTTGCTGGTTACTGCTTTTCTAATGAAGTATGACAGATATGAGATAAGGATGCATGTTGCAATACTCTGAGCTCAGAGTAAACGGTGAGTGGTGGGCAGCAATTATTTCCCTAAAATAACTCCAGCTGGACTGTTTTGGAATTCCTTCTCCGGTCAGTGGATAGAATTGATATATATATATGTTTAAGACATATTTTAAGATATTGAAAATATATATCATGATAAGGCAAATTTATATATATACATATATAAACAGCAACTAGAAGCACAAGCAAAATAAAAACTTCACACTTAACTTCCATGTAAGATGCACTTTTTTTTTTTTTTTTTTTTTTTTTTAAATGAAGCAGAATCACACACTTATGTTATTTCCAAATGTAATTTCCCTGCAAAAGTTCGGCCAGACACTTTAAACATTACAAAAAAAACATCTGTTAGTTATCTGTTAAAGATGTCATTCTATATTTTGAATGCAAAATGTTATTTCAAAGAAAATGTTAAACATTTAAATGGGAACAAAAGCAATTCATCTGAAAGAATGTCCATATTTCTATATTTTTATTCAAGTCCTTAAATATATAAACTCTAAAATTACGGCAGCACAATAAATATAGAAACAATTGTGCTATAAATGAAAAAGTTTTATCTGCATTGTATTTTTTACAAATAAGTAATTATGTATTTATTCTCCTTTTTACTGTATTAAATCTATATTATTTTTACATGATTTATATTATTATATTATATATTTTATAACATTAAACATATTTATATGATTTATATTATTTTTGATACCTTACACTTTTGTTATGTAAAATATAAACTTAAAAAAAAAACACTTTAAAATCTCATCCTGTTAGCAGTTTATCATAACTTCATTAAAATTATAATTTCGACAAAAAAGAAATGCTGTCAAACAATATTTTGATGCAATCTCACGTGGTCTTGATAAATGATGTCAATGAAAGTCAATAAATAATATTATCACATTGTCATCAAAGTGTAGTAATTAAGTAAGTTGTGTAATAAAATGTGTATTTTTAAACACAACTAGCAGCTGTAAATTAGGCTGCACTAGCCTACTGAATTTTCCAACGTCGTCCCTTTTTTAAACACACACACATGGGCTGTTAATTGTTTCCCTGCTACGGGCAGCTCTATGTTATGTTTCTAAACACTGGATGTGCACATATGAGCTAATATCACACCTAGTAACTGCAGTGACGACACACGTTACACCCGACAGTGACGCTGCAAAAAACCCCTGGCTAAACATCGGAACACAGGAGGAATTTGTATGTGTACAGTCCAATAAGAGAGACGGAGAGTGTGTGTGTGTGTGTGTGTGTGTGTGTGTGTGTGTGTGTGTGTGTGTGTGTGGCACCTAAGTACACCTCAGGGACACAGGGGTTCAGGGCCTTTTAAATAAATAAACAAACACATAAATAAAGTCAATCGATAGAGGGAGCCTGATCCGGCACTCCGGGCCTGTGTTTGGCCTCTCACTTCATAAGAGAGGCCTGGGGGAGAGACAGAGGGAGGAGGGAGGGCATGGAGGGGGAAACTGAGAGTGCCAGAGAGAAAGAGAGAGAGAGGGGGAGAGAGAGAGAAAAGGTTGGATTACTTCTCTCCTGGTGGTTATATAGTGCTGTTAGTGGAAGCCAAGGTCTGCTCTCCCTATAACAGAAAACAGACCCCCATATGCTGTCTTCAAGCACACACACACACACACACACACACACACACACACACACCTGTCTTTACACTCCCCTGAGGCACACTTCACACAAATCATATGCCTATCCAAACTTAAACCTATAACACATACAAAGCATAACTCCCCTTGTGCTTGGTGCAGTTCCTCAAAACCTAAATTTGTCACAGATTAGAGACCGTTGGAGGCCGTGCAGTTGTGAGCATCCTGCAGCATGAGCACGTGTCCCTTTAAGGCCCAAACTGAGGAACTATGAGGAGTGTTCTGCCTTAAGCGACTGGCAATCACTCATCCCAACCTTTCCAGCTCCTCGGCGCTGTAAAAACTAGAACGAGAGTGAGTGCACTTGCTGAAGAATTCCATCTGACAGTTTTGAATGCCAAGGGCAGCGCCGAGTGTGTGTGTGTATGTTTAAACAAGCCAAACTAGGGAGAGGTTTGAGCGCCCGGCACATCTCCCGCGAGCAAATCAAATCGCACCTGGCCCCCGTTCCCACGAGCCGCCGCAGCCCGGCGAACGTCGGCACAGGGCAGTAATATTCCCGACAAATTAAGACTTGTTCTGAGGTGGAGGGGGAGAGAGAGGGAGCAGAGGAAAAGAGGGAGGAGAGGAGGTGGTGGAGGTGGTGTGGGGGGAAACAGTGTGCTGGCATAGATTCAAGAGAGCAATTCCATCGACATGAGAGAAATGCTTCCCAGAAACTCTGAATAATATTTATGTTGTGCTGGTGATTTTTTTCTTCCTCCCACCTGTGTGCAGCTTGTTGCTTCAAAATGGAGACGCCTGATACAGCAGAACAGGCAAAGGCACGAAAGAGAAACACACAAACGTCCTTATCAACAAACACCTGATGCTTCTTTTTCTCCGCAGTCTTTAATGAAGGGATGTGAAGCATAACTGGCTGCTAATCCAACACTGCAGCGAAGCAGGAACATTCTCATGCGATATAAAACTAGAATGCTGCACATTATTATTAATACACTGGAAAAACACCCTCACAGTGAGTATTTCAACGTGGGGAAAACATGCTGTGTTTAAGATGTAATTTATTGGTTATACATCAACCCAATGAAAGACTTCACTGGGTTAAAAACACGACAGTTTGGATCTGTCACAGCCACTGACGGATGACATCAATAGCAAAGTGCACGCTAGCCAGCGAGTGGTAGAGTGGTGTGACACAGGATGCCCTGAGGGTCGGCCAATTAGCTGCTGACAGGAAGAGAGATGTATGGCTGCCTGAGGATCTGGCTGAGGCTAGGACTGAGACGTGGGAGAGTAGACTGAGAGAAAATGTGTTAAGCATGGGAGAGGTTGAAGGTGGAGTGTTAGCCCAGCTACACAGCTGGCTGAGAAGCATGGAGGCTACTGAGCAGCATATTTCTTAGTTGGAGAAGGCTGGAGCTTAAAGAGAGACACGATTTTGTAACTGGAGATCTTCACGTCCTCCAGATCCTAGGACAGGCCCCGGGACCCGTTCAGGTTTGGACACACGTGTTATTATTGTCAACCTGGTCCAAGTTGGGTCCATTCTATTACCGCGGGTCCCAGGTCTGTTGATCATTATGTGTAATACGTGTGTAGATCCAACAAGATCAGCACTGATTACGAGAGAAATGCACAAGTGCTTTGGGTGTACCTTGCGTGACGCTTAGGCTGACTTAGGATCAGATTACAAGAGCGAAAGTAAGGTGAGAAAATTGTTGAGCAGCAGCACCATCAAGTTGGAGGCGCAGTAGAGGAATGATGAATCCCTTCTTCACTGAGGTGAAAAAGAAGGTAAAAGAAAGTGAATTCAAAGAGGTCAAACCTAGCATCACCTCTTCTGTCTGGGCCTCCTTAACGCAATTGTGGACGAAGACGACAAGAGAGTAACTGTTAAAAGTGTTACGTGTGGCGGACATCTACGTTTTGTAATTTGCAGGGAATCAGAGGAGGATACAGTAAACTCAGGTACTTTCTTAATCCCCAAGCCACAGTAGCTTAAAACAAAATAAAAATAAACATCTGATACATTATTCAACTTTAGATACAGTAGGATGGGTAAAAACACTTTTGATTTTTGGAAAACACAACATGCAGTAGAACAGTATACTTCATAGAATTTTGATTACCAGGTTTGTCGTGTCCATAATAAAGACCCAAGACTCTCCGGTGTCTTTACTCTCCGACATGCACTGGGTCAGGTTTTTAAAAAATTATCTGTAATCAGTTCTTGGAACAAATTTCCCAGGTCCATAAGCGTCCATAAGAGTCATAATGCTTTGCTATGTTGTGTGGTTCTCTGAAATGAAGATGCCCCCTCAGGCACATTTTTGGGGAAAGTCAGTAGATGAAAAAGTTCCAACTTCCTGTGTTAGCTGCTACCCACAGTGTGGATACTGCGGGTAGCAGTGTGGGTAGCAGGTAGTGAGGGAGCAAGTGTGGGACTGTCTTTTCCGATTGTGCTTACAAATACCTTGATTCTGCCAGATTTCAGAGAAAGCATTCAGAACAATGCTAACCAACAGCATGGAATGAGTTTCAGTGTGGACGATTTATAACTCAATTCTGCCGTGTTATCCAAAGCAAGAGGACTTATATGTTGTGGCTTTAATCTTCCTACAAGACAAACTGAAAGGAGCGTCAGGAGTAACATGGTTATTTGTACAAGCTCCAGACACTGGGGAAACAACATGAAGCCTTGGTAGAAAGGAAATCAACAGCAGTGCTCAAGTGAGCCAATAGCAATGCTAACCTGACAAATTCAAAGTGACAGAGCCAGCAGCGAACAAACTAGCTGGCGTAAGTTAGCCAAAATTGAACTCACTGCTCTAATCAACAGCACAAACCCATTGTGGTGTCGTTAACTTAACCACAGGCTGCATATTTGTCAGGTTCTACTGCAGACAGCAGCACAGAGGAATTCTAACTCTAAGAGACAACCAGTATGTATGGAAACAAGAGAGCACTTGACTACTAAGTCAGTGAGTCTACAACCAAACATGTTCGTTTACCACCGACAATGTAAAAAAACATGGTCTGACCCTGCCCATCACACAAAAATGTATTACAGGTGTTTTGTATTTTAGCGTATATGCAAAATCATCAGGTAAAACATTTGCATGCTACAAGTGGCTTACTGTAAATGTGCATCGCTGTACCTGGGCAGCATTTGCGATGAATATTGGCTGTTTTATGAATAGTTAAAGGCAGCAAAAAGTTGGTTGTATGTATTTTTCCCAGCAATATATCTGAAGTGTGTTTGTGTCCATAAATACAGGTAATACTGAAGACAGTTAAACAGCCTCAGTAATGATGTGCAAGTTTCTCTTTAAAAGAAAGAACATAAAAGAGAATTAAGCAGGCAGGAAGGTCCAGAATAAGGCTGCTTGCTTTGATATCTCCAACATGGCACACACACATGCCCGTATGAAAACACATATGGCAAGGGTGAGGACACACACACACACACACGCACACACACTATGTTCTCTGGGAGCAGTGCCCACAGCAATAAAGCACAGCGCAGATTCATTCCAGCCAACTGATCACTGCCTGACGGCCAACTGAAATGTTTCTCACTAACAGAAACATATCTTATCAGCTGGGAATCAGATAAGAACAGCAGCAGCACAGCTGGAAATAACAGAATCTCCATATTGAGAGGAGTGTATACTGGCAGTGACGCAGCCTCTTTGAAATCGCACACACACACACACACACACACACACACACAGAAAGATGAGTTAGTCAAACAAAACCTTGCATGGGCCTGATCAGTCTGTTGCAGGCCTCGACAAAAGGCTGCACAACATAAAGCTGCACTTTTATTCAGGGGTGTAACAAACACTAGCCATTTATGGACAAGACATCTAAACTGCCTCAATGTGTTTTCCAGCTTGTCATCAAGTCTTTTTTTTTTTTCATAAAGTAACACAGCCCTTGCAACAATATCTAATCTGTGGGCTCCTCAATTTGAAAAAACTGAGATACTAAGCAAGCATAATATTCAGACTATATGGTCATTTAATCATTTTCCACTTCATTTTTAATCCAAAACTGTCCTCTCAATTACCTTTTTTTGGTGGCTGGCTTCTCTGACATCATTTTCAGCTGGCACGATGGATCCATTAGCCATCATACAGACATTATTAGTTAAGGACCCTACATTTTATGTTGGTGATGTTTGAGTTTCTATGAGTGATCCTCTTTATTTTGATCAGCTAATGTAGTGATAATTGCTCACACTAAGAAGCCCTTTGTTTAAAGTAAAAATCATCCTCTTTAATACCAAATGTTCTAGCAACATTTATCTACCAGACATCCAAAGCTTTCAACCTCATGGTGACCCTAGATGAAAGTCAGGAGATGACTAAAGTCAGCAAGATCCATCTTCAGGGAACCATGAATGTCTGTACAAAATTTCATGTCAATTGATCCAATAGTTGTGAAAATATTTCAGTCTGGACCAAAGTGTTGGACCATCTGATCATTACCATCCCTCGAGCCCAGCCGCTGGGGCTAATACATGTGCTGGAGAGACTTCATTAATTTAATGATGCTCTTTTACAAGAATAATACCCCTTTGTTTGGTAAAGACCTTCTCACTGTTGGCACCAAAAATGTACAAAAAATGTGAGTTCCTGTATTAATCTGACATGGTTTGAATTACTGTTGTGGTATAACAAGCACAAATATTCAACCATGTAATCCCCCTGGCTCACATAAACAGCAGCTCCAGCTTGGACTGCTGATGAATGTTGAATTATGAATCTGTTTGAACTCCTAACCTCTGCTGGGGTTGAGTGAGGTGAACGCTCGTGGTGCCAGCGACACTTTATATTGCTTGTTCTCCATGAGACATTAAGCAGTGACATCGCAGGCGTGACCTTTGACATTCAGGTGGTCTGTTCCAGATGCTTTCAGGATTCTAAGAGCCTCTTAAACATCAAATTCAAGCACTTATCAAGAACTTTCCAGGCACAGTTCCCTCAAATAAAAGGACCCAGCACAGCATAGTTTGAAACATGGATCAAGGTTTCATCAGGCCATGTGGATGTCCAGCAGATCTTTATCTTTTTAAAGCCATAGCTGAAGATTCGCTTAACATTAGCTTTCTTCCTTGCTTGCCACTACTTATCCTGCATCATTGACTTTAATCACTTATACACACACGTGACCGTCACACTTTGTTGAGGCAGGTGGCACGTAAAACAATCATGCAACGAAGTGTGTGGAACATTTTTACGAACGTCAAAGAAAAGGATTATCAGAACTTCAACGTCTACTCTTACACAAAATATATGAAATCGAGTACTTTCAATGACCCATGTCTATTTATTTCTATTGTCAGAAATGTTCAGGGCCTTGACTTTTTTCTCAAATTCACAAAGTTTCAAGGATTTCAGGTGACCACATTTTGTGACTGCATTTTGTGTTGATTAAAAAAGTGATGGAAGTCTTTTCCCAAAGGTCAGAATCATCAGAATCAGAATCAGAAATACTTTATTGATCCCCGAGGGGAAATTATTTATGTTACAGGTGCTCCTTGCAAGAGACGAAAGATACGTGAAAATATAAGAAATTTAAACAATAGTATTTACAAATAAATAGTTAAATAAACAGGAATTATTAACAAACATAAACGTAAATATATATGTACAGTACAGGCCAAAAGTTTGGACACACCTTCTCATTCAATGCGTTTTCTTTATTTTCATGACTATTTACATTGTAGATTCTCACTGAAGGCATCAAAACTATGAATGAACACATGTGGAGTTATGTACTTAACAAAAAAAGGTGAAATAACTGAAAACATGTTTTATATTCTAGTTTCTTCAAAATAGCCACCCTTTGCTCTGATTACTGCTTTGCACACTCTTGGCATTCTCTCCATGAGCTTCAAGAGGTAGTCACCTGAAATGGTTTTCCAACAGTCTTGAAGGAGTTCCCAGAGGTGTTTAGCACTTGTTGGCCCCTTTGCCTTCACTCTGCGATCCAGCTCACCCCAAACCATCTCGATTGGGTTCAGGTCCGGTGACTGTGGAGGCCAGGTCATCTGCCGCAGCACTCCATCACTCTCCTTCTTGGTCAAATAGCCCTTACACAGCCTGGAGGTGTGTTTGGGGTCATTGTCCTGTTGAAAAATAAATGATTGTCCAACTAAACGCAAACCGGATGGGATGGCATGTCGCTGCAGGATGCTGTGGTAGCCATGCTGGTTCAGTGTGCCTTCAATTTTGAATAAATCCCCAACAGTGTCACCAGCAAAACACCCCCACACCATCACACCTCCTCCTCCATGCTTCACAGTGGGAACCAGGCATGTGGAATCCATCCGTTCACCTTTTCTGCGTCTCACAAAGACACGGCGGTTGGAACCAAAGATCTCAAATTTGGACTCATCAGACCAAAGCACAGATTTCCACTGGTCTAATGTCCATTCCTTGTGTTTCTTGGCCCAAACAAATCTCTTGTGCTTGTTGCCTCTCCTTAGCAGTGGTTTCCTAGCAGCTATTTGACCATGAAGGCCTGATTCGCAGACTCCACTTAACAGTTGTTCTAGAGATGGTTGTGATGCTAGAAAGATGTGTGGCATTCATCTGGTCTCTGATCTGAGCTGCTGTTAACACAATTCTGAGGCTGGTGACTCGATGAACTCATCCTCAGAAGCAGAGGTGACTCTTGGTCTTCCTTTCCTGGGTCGGTATATATATAGTATATATGCAGCACTTGATGGTTTTATATATCCACTTACACATATGCAATATATTCTGGACTGACTGACCTTCATTTCTTAAAGTAATGATGGCCACTGCTATTTTCTTTAGTTAGCTGATTGGTTCTGCCATATATATGAATTTTAACAGTTGTCCAATAGGGCTGTCGGCTGTGTATTAACCTGACTTCTGCACAACACAACTGATGGTCCCAACCCCATTGATAAAGCAAGAAATTCCACTAATTAACCCTGATAAGGCACACCTGTGAAGTGGAAACCATTTCAGGTGACTACCTCTTGAAGCTCATGGAGAGAATGCCAAGAGTGTGCAAAGCAGTAATCAGAGCAAAGGGTGGCTATTTTGAAGAAACTAGAATATAAAACATGTTTTCAGTTATTTCACCTTTTTTTGTTAAGTACATAACTCCACATGTGTTCATTCATAGTTTTGATGCCTTCAGTGAGAATCTACAATGTAAGCAGTCATGAAAATAAAGAAAACGCATTGAATGAGAAGGTGTGTCCAAACTTTTGGCCTATATATATACAGTACAGGCCAAAAGTTTGGACACAGTTGTGTTGTGCAGAAGTCAGGTTAATACACAGCCGACAGCCCTATTGGACAACTGTTAAAATTCATATTATGGCAAGAACCAATCAGCTAACTAAAGAAAAACGAGTGGCCATCGTTACTTTAAGAAATGAAGGTCAGTCAGTCCGGAAAATTGCAAAAACTTTAAATGTGTCCCCAAGTGGAGTCGCAAAAACCATCAAGCGCTACAACGAAACTGGCACACATGAGGACCGACCCAGGAAAGGAAGACCAAGAGTCACCTCTGCTTCTGAGGATAAGTTAATACGAGTCACCAGCCTCAGAAATCTCAAGATAAAAGAAGCTCAGATCAGAGACCATATGAATGCCACACAGAGTTCTAGCAGCAGACCCATCTCAAGAACAAGTGTGAAGACGAGACTGCGCGAATCAGGCCTTCATGGTCAAATAGCTGCTAGGAAACCACTGCTAAGGAGAGGCAACAAGCACAAGAGATTTGTTTGGGCCAAGAAACACAAGGAATGGACATTAGACCAGTGGAAATCTGTGCTTTGGTCTGATGAGTCCAAATTTGAGATCTTTGGTTCCAACCGCCGTGTCTTTGTGAGACGCAGAAAAGGTGAACGGATGGATTCCACATGCCTGGTTCCACTGTGAAGCATGGAGGAGGAGGTGTGATGGTGTGGGGGTGTTTTGCTGGTGACACTGTTGGGGATTTATTCAAAATTGAAGGCACACTGAACCAGCATGGCTACCACAGCATCCTGCAGCGACATGCCATCCCATCCGGTTTATGCTTAGTTGGACGATCATTTATTTTTCAACAGGACACGACCCCAAACACACCTCCAGGCTGTGTAAGGGCTATTTGACCAAGAAGGAGAGTGATGGAGTGCTGCGGCAGATGACCTGGCCTCCACAGTCACCGGACCTGAACCCAATCGAGATGGTTTGGGGTGAGCTGGACCGCAGAGTGAAGGCAAAGGGGCCAACAAGTGCTAAACACCTCTGGGAACTCCTTCAAGACTGTTGGAAAACCATTTCAGGTGACTACCTCTTGAAGCTCATGGAGAGAATGCCAAGAGTGTGCAAAGCAGTAATCAGAGCAAAGGGTGGCTATTTTGAAGAAACTAGAATATAAAACATGTTTTCAGTTATTTCACCTTTTTGTTAAGTACATAACTCCACATGTGTTCATTCATAGTTTTGATGCCTTCAGTGAGAATCTACAATGTAAATAGTCATGAAAATAAAGAAAACGCATTGAATGAGAAGGTGTGTCCAAACTTTTGGCCTGTACTGTATATATATATACATATACACACATATATATTGTAAGTTGAACAAGAATATATAACAGAATATATACAGGCAGGGTGAAATGGGGTTATTGCACAAGTTACATTGGATTATTGCAGTGTGTGTGAAAAAGTCTCAGGGCCACTCAGAGGGAGGAGTTGTACAGTTTGATGGCCACAGGCAGGAATGATTTCCTGTGGCGCTCAGTGGTACATCTTGGTGGTATGAGTCTCTTGTGCCTGACCAGCACATGGTGGAGTGGGTGTGAGACACTGTCCAAGATAGTTCGTAGCTTAGACAGCATGCTCCTCTCTGACACCACCATCAGAGAGTCACACTCCATTCCCACAACGTCACTGGCCTTGCGGATCAGTTTGTTGAGTCTGTTGGCGTCCGCCACCCTCAGCCTGCTGCCCCAGCACACAACAGCATAGAGGATAGCACTGGCCACCACAGACTCATAGAAAATCCTGAGCATAGTCCGGTAGATGTTGAAGGACCTCAGTCGCCTCAGAAAATAGAGATGCCTCTGGCCCTTCCTGTAGAGAGCGTTAGTGTTCTTAGCCCAGCCCAGTTTATTGTCACTGTGTACCCCCAGGTACTTATTGTCCTCCACAATGTCCACACTGACCCCCTGGATGGAAACAGGGGTCACCAGTGTCTTGGTCCTCCTCAGATTCACAGCCAGTTCCTTTGTCTTTGCCACGTTGAGCTGCAGATAGTTCTGCTCACACCATGTGACAAAGTTAGCCAAAACAGCCCTGTACTCATTCTCATCACCCTTGGTTATACATCCAACTATAGCAGAGTCATCAGAAAACTTCTGAAGATGGCAGGTCTCAGTGCAATAGCTGAAGTCCAAGGTGTAGACGGTGAAGAGGAAGGGAGAGAGGACAGTCCCCTTGCGAGGCCCCAGTATTGCTGACCACTCTGTCTGACACACAGCGTTGCAAGCGCACATACTGTGGTCTGCCAGTCAAGTAGTCTACAATCCAGGACACCAGGGGGGCATCCACCTGCATTGCTGTCAGCTTGTCACCCAGTAGAGCTGGATGTATGGTGTTGAACGCACTAGAGAAGTCAAAAAACATGACCCTCACAGTGCTTGCCGGCTTATCCAAATGGGCGTAGACACGGTTGAGCAGGTAGATGATGGCGTCCTCAACTCCAAGTCGGGGCTGATAGGAGAGGGTCCAAAAGTGGCTTGACCATGGGCCTCAGCTGCTCCAAGACGAGTCTCTCCAGGGTCAAAGGTCAAAGTAATCATAGAACGCTACTCAACAATTTCAATGCTTACTCAACTTAATTCAGGTATTCAAATCTAATGTAGAGCCCACTATTAATCTAATCAGGGAAACACACAGACAGGCATGCAAGTAAGCAGATAGATATTTGCCTCCCATCAGTCATGTCTACAAGGCTATAAAAGGTATCAATCTAGTTATTTACAGTCTGCTGAAAAATTAATAATGCACAAAGGCTAGAAGTTGCTTGACAGGCAGGAATGTAATCAGGAATTTAATTAGGCTTAAATTAAAGAAGGTGTTACTTCATTTGAAATCAGCGGGGGTAACACGTCTTCAAATAAATATTTCTTCCAGGTATATTAATTCTGCGTGTCAGTGATTTTATCATTCACTGATTAACCAAAAATGATCTTTTTAGAGTTAAAGGTGACCAAGATCCTCTCAAGGGCACTGATGAAATGTGCACCAGAGTCAAGCAGACTCTAACAGAAGATGCCAGACGCTGGTGGAACACAGTCATGAAGACAAAAAGAAAGCCGGAGATCCAACAAAGACCTTCCTACTGAAGGAAATGGGAGACAAATCCAGCCCGTATCAGAAGGTGTTATATCACTTGTCTGGATGGATGATTTATTGTTGGTGTTAAGATTATGGCGATTCAAACAACTTTTCAACTTTATGCAAAAGGCCAAACAGCCTTGGTCCCAACAGAAAGAGGACAAGAGTGGACCTAAAAGTTGAGCTGGCAAACAGAGACATTGTCATGGTTGTCATACCACAAAGGAGGGAAGAGCAAGAAGGAAGAAACAGAAGAGGCAGACAAACACCGGTAGGTTCTCTAATAGCAAAACACTAAGGCTCAATTGTATTTGTCTTTATCACAGGCGTTACAGCTTGAATTTATATTTTACTGCAGATATGAAATTGCTTGAAACAATTTATAATCAGTGCAGACACCCAAACTGCTCTGTTCACAATGTGAATAAGATCAAGGAGCAAGAAGTAAAGCATGACAGACGGAGCACTGACAGACGCAGGTACATTCTTTAATAGCAGCACACAAACACTTGGGACTCACTTATTTTTGCAGACTGCCACAAAACGTCTTTAGATTAGGTCTAGAATAAACTAAAAGTGTGATGGCTCTGCCATTATGCAATTTCAATTTAACACTTAGATGTGTTATGTGAAATGGAAACTTGGATGTTTTCACACTCAGGTTTGGTTTTATTTTCAGGCGCTCAGGGACTTGTCCTTTGAGTGTTGTTGCTTTATACTTTTTAAATTTTAATGTATAATAATAACCTTACTGTCACTCCAGATGTTCACAACAAAGGGATCAAAATGGGCCGCATTTCAGACGACTGAGAAATGCACAGAACATGTGTCAGAGCAATGTTGGATCTGATTCATAGACTGTAGCAATGCCTCACAGACAGCCTGTCATTCAAGGGGCCCCAGCCTTAAATATGCATAACTTTAAGTCTAAATAAAATGTACCAGTCCACACTCAATATTTTGTCCAGACAGGGACTTGAGCCGGCAACCCTTCGGTTCTCTACCCAAGTTCCTACAGACTGAGCTACTGCCACCCCAAACTTTAATCTGGAGGCTATTGGGCTATCAGGTTTGAGAAGTCAAGTTTATGCAGGTTTTTTGTTCCTATCACAAACCTTATTGGTCAATGTCACTGATGAGTATACCTTGAGCTGCTGATAGTAATGTCCTGTTGGGTAATAAGAACTGCTGCTAGCAAGATGATGGTTGTGACTGAGGAAAAGGGTGCAGACACATGCCTGGCTGGGTGGTGTGGGAGCAGGTGCTGCTTCTGGAGAGCCTCATATGACTGTCTGGGAAAAAGGGCACTTATGCAACAGGAAATATTACAAAGTACAAAACAGTTCTGCAAACTGTAATGTGCTTTAAAAATGTGACTCAGTGTCTGAAAAGTATTTGCATTTACACTCCAAAAGCCAACTGAATTCATAGAGGGTCATATTTTACATTGAACTAAAAGTTACTATAAATGCACAGAAATGAGAAATGAGGCTGCCTGGTTTCAGAGAGGAGGGGGGAAGAGGAGAGGATGTGCACCGCTGATTCTCATGAAAGAGGCGAGGAGCTGTAATTACCGGGTACTTCCCCGTGTCTGGCTATTGCACAGTGCTGATTTATCCTCCTTCCACTCCCTAAACTCTCACTCTCTCCTGTCACTCCAGGATAAAGTGAAAATAAGACGTTACTGTTATTTACAGTGCACCTGATTGAAGGTTCAACTGGTGTAAAGGATTTTCATAGTGACTTTATAATAGACTGATTGACTGAGATGGGATTACAGTATTTAGGCAGTTAGGGTATTATGTCAGTTTTAATGCCTGCTAAACTCAAGTGGAACAGGTGTCCAAATCAAACAAAATCTACATTGCAAGTATTGCTGTCAGGGGAATAATGCATCACACTCAATCTTGTGTACTGGCACCAGATCCCAACATGCAGGAGTGTACTCTTGAAACTTATTTCCTTCCACATGACATCCAAACCACTGCTGTCCCTTTCCCCTCCGCTCCAGACCAACTACCCCCCTCCGTTAAATACCCTCCCACCCTCAGTCCCTTGCCAGGCAGTTGGGGCTGTGTGTTATTAGAAACACATGTGGAGAACCAAAGGTTTTCTGCTTGGATTGAGACAAACATGCGTAAAGTTGTGGGAAGCAAACATAGCCTGGAGACCCGAAGGGAGACACGCTGACAAACACAGCCACCGTGGTCATGTCCGCAGCACTCACACGTACAGCAGAGGGGAGAGGAATAAAAACAACTATAGCTGTCAAAAACAACAGTGTCTTTTCTTTCCTGGAAAAAATGTCTGGCAGTAGGTATTAGCAATAAGTCTCCTCGCAGAAACGCACAGAGAATCCCTGCGTTACGAATTATAGCCACAATGATGGATTTTTGAGTGGATTGAAGAGCTCAATGGGGACAAACGTACTTAACATAAGTGTGTGATCCATGGCTCTCAGTGGCACAGACTTTCAATGCATCATCCTCAACAGGGAGCCGCAGAAAGCTCTGCACTGTCCCCCGGCCAAGTCAGCACTGAGCAGAAAGCACACGTGGGGGTCTGACAGAATGGCAACTAACTCCTTAAGCACATCCGACTGTAGAAGTCATTAATAAGACCACGTGTTGATCTTAGGAAGGTTCCTGAGGTTTAGTCGGATTTGCAGCAAAAGCCGCCGTGCCAATGTCCACCCAGGGGGACTGCATGTATGAGGGGGATGTAGTGTAGGTGCAGGGGCCAGCATGGTTGTCGATGAGACAGTGAAGATACAATTGTATTCACACAACTACACTAATGTGAATGACAGGTGCAACCAGTGACTGCGAACAGAACCCCAACCATCCGTCATCCAGAGTGGCAGTAGGAGTAAACCATTAATCCCCTGTGTGACGTGTGGTAAAGTGATAGAGATCATCCAGTGACAAAGAGGAATCGTTCTCTGTGGCTTAAGAAGGCCATCACTCTTCTAACAAGGGTCGGCTCGACCTGCAAACAACTCGAACGGAGGCGGCGTACGAAAGTGATATTCCATACTTCAAGCAGGTCAACAGATAGTGATTCATCAAAGTAATAAATACTGTTAAAACTCACAATGTGAACAGACACATGAGGCTGAGATCTCTCTATATCGGTGTTTGGCTGCCTTTGAATTTCTGTGAAGGAAGTTTAAAGTTGAGGAGTATGTACGTATATGTATGTGTGTGCACTCACACTGCGAATTCAGTGCCAAAAGTAACGATGTTCTACACCACACAATAGATTCAAAATACCAAGGTGGCTCATAGTTTTCTATTGTTTCTCTTCATCACTTTAACTTTAATTCTTGTAATTTATACCCGTCTTACTCTACTCCTTCTATTCTCTTGGCTCTTTGATGCCTGTTTTTAATTCATATTTAATGTCCTTTTATGATGTGTTTCTTTTGCACTTTGTCTCAATCAGGTCCCCCAGGAAGTCGGCCGGGCTTTGAAGACGATTTCTCTAGTGGCCAAGCAGTGGAATTACCCCGTCAGGTGATGCCCGTGGCCCAAAAAGACTTTTTCCCATGGACTTACATGGCAAAGAGATGTTTGAAATCAGTGGATACATTTTTTTGAGCGCCACAGCCCCTTCGAAATGAGTCAATCATTTCAGGATTTGATTTATTAGGTCCTACAATATTTCCAAAGTCCAGAAGAGCTGCATGATTGAATCACCTTTATCCCAATTCAAGTTGGCGCAGCTCTGAACCTGAGGTAGCCAGTTCGGCCAGCAGAAGTCTCTAGTGCTCTATGGGCCAAACAGTGCAGAAACATTGCCATTCATGCAGGTAATTTTATATACAGCAGCCCAACTTTTTTGCTTCATGCACCAACAAGCAACTTTTGTAGAAATGATTAGGCTCCCACCTCTAAATCTGTATCCTGTTCTCTTTATACATCCATGGTCTCCATACTTTTAATGTTTTATGTAAAGCAGTTTGAATTGCCCTGTTACTGAAATGTGCTATATAAATAAACTCGCCTCGCCTTCCACAGGTCGAGTCATGTCAAGGGTCAGATCTACAGAGGTCAACAGGACTCTTAAGCTGCTCGTTGATCACAGTGTAAACAGATAAGGTAGCACCAGTAGCTCAAATTCTTAAAAACATTCACCTCCAGCCTTGAAACCAACAGACCCAAACCCCATTTTATTAGCAGCTCTTCTACTGGATTGCAGAGACTGATAAAAATCTTATTCAATAACAGCGTAATTGCAAACGGCTACAAATTAAAAATGGCTCTTACAAACAGACCATGATTTAAAAAAACACAGTCGTCTCCCTGGTAGTCCTTACATTTCATTCTTGACAGACAGTTCAATATTTTCCTTGGTTTGGTTTCTCTTTTTTTCCAGTGTGATCTTGTGACATTTTCCACTTCATATAATCCAGTCTTGTTACGTTTTTTTGAGGTGTTGAAGGCATTTAAAGGAGTTGCTGTGTTGTCTGGCTCTCAGAGACCAATGGCAGCTGCTCTGACGAGGTCCAACTCTAAACACAAAGCAGGAGGAAGCCTCCGCTCCTTCACACGTGTCCCACAAATCCTGCCTTTACATATGTAGAGGAAAATAAACACTTTTTGCTTCCCCTGCCCTGTCTCTCTTCCCTCTTTCTGCTCTGTCTCTTCTCTGCTCTGTCTTAGTCATATGAGGGTGTATAAACATGAGCCTCTGTGGATCAGCGTGCACAGAGACAGGATATGAGAGTGATTCCCCTCACCTCTCCCTTTTGAACCTGCGTCACAGACAGTGAAAAGTGGCTCCTCTCCAAAAAAAAGGGCCACGCGGGGGTCAGCTCTGCTCCGCTCAGCTGCGTGCCTGTTGATACAGTTTTGAGCTCAGCATCCCAGCAGAGGAAGCAAATACCCCTCACTGCTCTGTATGGACTCATTATAACTCAATCACAACTCAATGTACACACTTCAACAACTGTGCTCTCATCGCACGGTTGTGATTGTGATACACATAAACATGCAAAGACACAGAGTTCCACCTTTTAAAAGCTGGATCCAGCGTGACTGAAGCTGAGCAGGGGGGTAACTAACAAGGGAAATCAAATGCACTGAAGGAGAGTTTTGACTAAGACCCCAAGGGGCAAAAGGCCCCAGCTAAGATAAGGAGAATAAGAGTAAGAGAGTAGTATTTTGACAATCGTTAAAGTCACTTTATTTTTATCTTATTGCCTCCAGATTTATAAATGTGAAGATCAGCTGCCTTCTGTTGTTTAACATTATAGAGAACTGAACATCTTTGGGTTTTGAATTGCTAGACAAACGAAGCAAGCCATTTACAGACGTCATCTTACGTTTTTTTTAAAGGGGCGCGCTGTGAAATTCACAGCGTTTGAGTTTTGTGGACACAGTTTTCAACATGGAGATGAATGAGCTAGCAGCTAACAGTGCTAACTCCTTAAACAACACTAAACAAGGCAATGGTGCTGACAGAGCTAACAGTGTTAAAGCTATAGTGCGTAACTTCTACAGGTCCGTAGATGTCCATTTCACCCAAGCCATTACTAGAGGAGATGACACAATGCTGATTAAGCCAATCCGCCCCTCAGACATCTCGCGTTATTTTTCAATATATATCATTTTTAGTTTTGTGTGTCAACAGGCGACATTCCCGCGCTGGCGCACAGGAAATACTTCCTCACAACAAGAAGGGAGGGGGAGGAAGAGCAGAGAGTGTCATAGCAAGAGGTAGAGTGCAGGTAGAAAGAAAAAGCAACATGGCGGAGAAGCGGCCGAGACACGGTTCAGAAGTGGATCCTACCACAAAGACAAAGCCTGGACGTTCGGCTGAAGGTCTATTAGCAAAGAAGGAAAGTGACAGACGGAGAAGGCAACAAGGATTTGTATTGGCGTCGCTTTTCCTCGGTGGAGAGCCCTGAAGGAAGAAATTGGACTAAGGGCAGACACGGATGTTGCCTTGCTGCTGTTGGATAAGTAAGTGACTTGGTTTCTAATTATATTATGAGTAGTATGTGTTGCTGTTACATGTACTGGACCTAGTACTTTATTATTTTCTTGGAAATGGCGCTATGAACGTGATGTAATGTTAGCATCCTGGTGTTTGCCACGTTGTGTAGCATTGTGTACACGGTGTGTGGCGAGTGTTACTCTGTGTACATGGAAGTGCCGGCTTATTTGTTGTAATAACACATTATCCGCCAGGGGGGTGACGGAAGTTACGCACTATAGCTTTAACCAAGGGAGAACCAGAAGGTGGGTGCTACGTCTCCGCAATGCTGCCATCCCAGTATCAGCACTATCCGCCATATGACCGCAGCACAAAGAGGCAGCAATGAGCTTGTCGGTAGAATACACACAGGCACTAACCTATAAGTGCAGCCGGACCATCTTGACGCAGCAAATCACAGAGAAGCTCAGATCACAACACACAAGGGTAGCGTGACTTAATTCTCTGCTCAAGTCGTCATTACTCCATTATACTTTTAAATGACAAATAGTAGTTTGCGGATATATTAGTGCTCTGAATGTCACTTACATAACCTTTAGTGGCCATTTTTAGCTGTTTTCTAATGTTTTCTAGTCCAAACAATTAAAAAAAAGATCAACAGATTATCAACAGACAATGAAAATAATAGTTATTTGACATCAACTGACATAATTTCAATCAACATCTACTTTCAATTGATTAAGTATTTGTCATTTTTTAAGCAAAAATGCCAAAAACATCAATTTTTTTTACATGTTATGGACTGAACGATTAATTAATCAATCATTAAACAATCTACAGATTATTTTAGTTTGATGATGCAATGGCCTTTACAGTTAAGGTGTGGTAGATATCACACTCTAACCACCATCATCAAAAGATGTTTGAGAAGCTGTTTTGGAAAATTGGCATTCATCCCTCCAGTAGAGCTCCAAAATCTGACAAGCAGCACTAAAGCTGGGCTGGGGGCTTGTGGTGTTCGGTCTTCCTTTAATTTGTCACCCACCCATCTGTAGCTCAAAGTCAGCCCTCGACATGGTTTAAAACTGATCATTAAAAAACCCTAAAGTCAGTTCTAGATCAGGATCTGACTGCAGAAATCCCCAAGGTGGAGCAATGTAATTTGGCCTGTTGGTAGTAGTTAAAACCCAATTGAGCAAGTCTTTTGCTACAGCCAAACCCCCTGATGGAGGAAGCAGAGAGGGGATCAACCAGGGATGAAGAGGAGAAGGATAAAGAGGAAGCAGAGATGTGTTGGGGAGGAGCCTGGATGGAGAGGTGTTTCATAATCTCTACCGCCAGATCTTGTACCTCCAGTTGCCAGGTCCCAGCTGCTGGGGTGGAGAAACTTTGAGGCTGATTCAGAGGCTGGCTGGGGAAAAATATACATAACACCGGTAAAGGGAAGAACGGGAACACGTTTTTCATCAGTGGACTGTTCAGTCTCATTTACGTTGCTCAATTACCTTCCTTGTCTGTGTGCTTCCCTGCTTAAATGTGTGAAAATGAATTTAGATAAAGTGGCTTTCAGACTGAGTAGGTGAAAGAGTGCAAGTATGAGAGATCTATGTAGTGTGGCCGTATGCTAGACGATGTTCAAGGCTCTTCAGTCGACTGTGTCAGACACTGTCAGCTTCACTTACACCTATCTCTCCACAGCCCCCATACCACCACATTACTAAATTACTATCTAATAACCCATCTCAGGCTCATTACTCAAACTCAAATTGGAGCAGTTTAGATCAAATCTGAGATCACCTCACAGCACTTTAGATCAGAAAAATACAGGGCTTGCCATTAAAAAAAAAAAGCCATCATTTTCAGTGCAGTGACTGCTGCTCATAAATGTCATAAAGCTGGATTGGTGTGATGGGAGAGCAGAGAGACAGGAAAAGACAGGGGGGGAGTACAGAGGGAGTGGGGCAAGGGGTGAAGAGAGACAAAGTCTGGCACATATGTCTAAGGCAGTGATAATCTTAGCATGCCATCTAGTGGTGAAAGGTGGTACTATCCAAAAGTAGGAACTTGAAGTGTCCCGTTGGAGCTTGAAATAGGGGATCCTGTCAAAATTGCAGGCAGATGACTAAATATAAGCACTGTGTTACTGTGTTAACTGTACTGTCATAAAATGAATACAAATCAGCACCCATCAATGCACAGATGGTATCAGGGACTTAAAGGTCCAGCGTGTAGGATTTAGGGGGATATATCGGCAGAAATGGAATTTCATTGGTTTGTTTTCTTAAGTGTACAATCACCTGAAAATAAGAATTATCAGATTTTAGGGGGCGGGTCCTCATCCACCAAGTCCGCCATGTTGCACTGCCGTGTTTCTACAGTAGCACAGAACAGACCAACCAAACACTGGCTCTAGATAGGGCCCTTCGTGTTTTCTCATTTTCACATCAGCCACCATAATTAGCAGCCCCTCCGCGAAAAAGCTGAGTTTTCAACTTTTAGTGGTTTAAATCACCGGGTCCATCAGTTTTGAAAAGGGAGAGACCTCTGCAGATAATTTGGCTGCCTGTAAAAACCTCCTGAACATCTGGATTGTCACTTATCAGAGAAGATTGTGGGCACACATAAGCAGATGTTGGGCTAGCAGTCCATCAGCAACAAGCCGAACAGTGTCAGAGAAACACTGATTTGTAATGTGAAACTGCTTTATTCTTTGTTTTTACCGTTTTTAATCACCAGGTCAGTCTGTTTTGGAAATGAAGAGACCTTTGCAAATAATTCGGCTCCCGGTAAATATCTCCTAAACATCTGGATCAGAAAAAGGTGAGGACACATTAAGTTGTCTGCACACACAAACAGGTGCTGGGGTAGTAGCCCATCAATGACGAGCCAAACAGCGTCGGAAGAACGCTGATTTGTAACGTGAAACGACTTTATTCAGTGTATTACCTATTTAAATCACCTGATCTGTTTGTTTAGGAGAGGATGAGACCTCTGTTGATAATTCAGCTCCCGGTAAAAACTTCCTGAACAATGAACACTGAAGGGATTCCGACCAGAAGAAGTTTCAGCTGGTTGCAATCTGCAATCCTCACCACTAGATGCCGCTGAATCCTACGCACTGTTCCTTTAAAACAAGTGTACTTTTACTTAAAATCCTGAACAAAGTCTTGCTGATGTTCATTAATAAGCCCTTGTTTTTTCAGAGTTGAATAAAGCCATTTTTCACAGCACAATTTTATTCACCACAATCTGAATCTCATTGATTTCATGCTCTATTCAGCTGGAACCCAAAGGTGCCGACACAGCAGACAATTTGACAGTTTCTTTTAAAGAGAGAGTCGACCACAGTAAAGATTAATGTGGTGCAAAAGAAAAAAGAATGTAATGCCTATTAGTCAATAGTCCAGATATGGTGTTTAAATAAAACTTAGGGTACTGTTGGAGTGTGCTGTGTAAAATTCTCAATAACTGTTTAAAACTTGTTCTGGAGGGTACGATGGATGTGTGCTCCAATGTGAACCAGATCACCGTATCAGTCACACCTTTGCTCCACCATCCAAGTTCAGGCCCAGCCTCCCCGTTGTGGCCAAGCCTCACACATCCTCCACTAATGTGATATCATGCCCATCAGAAATGCCTTCTGAACCTTAATGAATATATAGCACAGAGAGGACCTCAATTAGTGGGCCAGCAAGGAGGGGAGGCGCCATGCCATACCACATAAACAAACTTATCTTGACAGGGTCGCTTGTCCAAAGGAGGGAGATAGGCGGATAGCGAAGGAGGCCGAGAGAAAATGAATTACCTTCCTGACACACGTCAAAGCCAATCACCGCGGAGCATCCCTTGCCGTTCCCGCGCCCCAAATCCCTGCCGCCACCGTTGCGTTTCATCTGCCAGTGTTAGTATGCACACAGGCCATGCGCCAGCCTCCAAATGTATTCATTTATTCAGAGCCCCTCGGAGAAATCACAGTGTCTTGTTGTCCTTTTTTTCCCCGGCTGTCCAGATGGAATTTGCGTGAATAACATCAGTTTAGTGAGGCAGAAAATAAGTACAGGCTAGCACAGCGGAGGGGACTAGATTACACTCTCACCCACCTCCCCAAAAAAAGGATGGAAAGACAAGTGTCACCTTCATATACTTCTTTCTCCCCCTCTGCCTACCTTTCTCATTTTCTTTTCCAGTTCTATTGAAACTTATCAGGTGGGAGGAGAGCTTAAGTGAGAGATCTGTACAGCTATTGTAACAATTATTTTGTGCACTGCAGGTGCAATTAAACAGAAGATCATGAATCAAAGAAGTGAGGCGGCTTTTTCATTACAAAAAGGTGAGCGGCCATCAAGGGAGTGCAGCCCAATGCTCATTCATCCGTGTTTTGTTTTGCATTTATAACGCAACTAATTGCATTAATTAATCAGATGTACTTCTAGTAGGAGGGAGAGCATCTTGCACAAGTAATTGAATGAGATGAAAAAAAAACTGTAAATCAATATTTCCAACCTCAGTAAAGCCCAAGAGAAATTAAAACGTCTTCAGTCAGAAGAGTGGAAAGCCTCAATATTCATCCGGCCTATCAAAAAGAATTCACTACACAGCCTTCAAAGAGCCCCTTAATTGTCTTTGGTAAAAATGCTTGAAATTGATTTCAGTAGAATCTGTGAGATGTGCTTAGCAATTGCCTGGAACATAACCGGTATTATTAGTCATTTGGTTGTGATCACTATCACCGGTGGATGGCAGACAGACTAACAGAGATAAAAGAATGAAGAGGTGAGAGAGAGAAAAACTGAATTAATCCTACCTCTCGGAGAACCGTGCTCCCAAATCCTCTGTACAAGCCTCGGACTCCCTGCTCGGAGATAAGAGAAAACATTCACAAATACACGTTTTTTACAATCACGGACATTTACTTGATTTTAATTTGATTCAATACATAGAAAAATGTTTTCCTTTAAGAAATCATTAACATCACAAAACAGTTACAAAGTTATTTTACAAGTAGCCAGGCTCAATATTTCACAACACTGACCATATGAAAATGATTTCAAATTAACCTGCAAAATCTTGATACAGAGAGAAAAAAGAATAATCCAATTTATCACAATTTATTTCTTGTTTTCATAGATTTGGGCCTCAATTCAACCACTTGTAATGACATTTTACTCATTAAATAAGATGCTGAGTGTTGGGTTAGGAGTAAGGTGTTGGCATGCTCCAACAAAACACTTGTCAGGTAATCTAACAGCCTCTGAACCCCCATCCCACCTTTCCAATGTCGGATTGGAGCAGCTGCATCTGACAATGTCTGCAACTTTCCAAAACCAACTGATTCATGCCAACCTCAGCAATTGGCTACATGAGGTTGGACTTTTTCTCTACAGCTCTCTTTTTATTCTTTACACAACTTCCTCTGTCACTTTTTATGTATAAAACTGAGTGTAAAACCTTTGTTACAGGAAAGGTTGTCCAAAAGTGTGCAATGTTATCCTCATATTCGAATGAGTGTGGCCTTTTGGAACAGCTATGAACACATTTGCTTTTAGACATGGTTGCATGTCATATGAACTTGTTCTATTTGTGCGTACCCCTACCCTTAGTATTTTGTGTCCTGGTTAGGTTGTTGGTTAGGTTAACTAACTTCTTTTTAGCAGTGTCACCTCTTTGATCTCTGTAAATAAGACCTGGGAGGTATCACGGCATTAGGGTATACGGGGGTATTTAGAAATCCTGAGGGTATAATGATCAATACTGTCAAAAATACTTCTATTAAAATCAGTGGGTCTCATTTATGAAATGTTAGTAAACCTGTGAGTAGATTTGCTCATAAAAAACATGATGAATGACAAAATTCATGGTAAATTTTCTTCTGCAAACAGTTTACACACAAATTCGTTCTGCTCACATTTCATGAATGAGACCCATTGTGTGTAGTGCACAGCATGTGCCACCAGAGGTTATCTCTACTGGTGGAAGAGGCAGCTGAGCTGACAGACTCGGTGACTGCAACAGGTGGGAATGGAATAACGTTACAGGACTGCAGACAGCCACAACGGCAGAGAGACTGCGGGGAAAAACAGCATATTTTCACATCTAACTCACTGAATAAAGGGTTTGTTTCAACCAAACCAGAGCTGGTGATTGTTGGAACAGTGGACTAACTAACTAGACAATCAACAAGACTAAGACAGTTTTGGTAAGTTTTATTTTGTTTCTGTCGAGTATGAATGAAGTGTGCTGTACGAGTTAACATGGCCATTGAGCTAACGTTAGTCGTAGTTCGGTAAAACAGAGAAACTTGAATTCAGAATGTGTGTGGTTGCATTTCTCTGTCCAATAAGGAAAATAAGTGTAAGAATATTACATTTCCTTTTTTCCCCAAAGACTATTTCTGGGGTGTTTTTGCCTTTATTGATAAGACAGCTGTAGATAAACAGGAAAGGTGGGAGATAGTGGGAGGATGACATGCAGGAAAGGGCCACAGGTTGGATCTCAACCCGGGCCGCTGCAAAGGACTCTTATATGGGGCGCACACTGTACCAGGTGAGCTAGAGGCCGCCCCAGAATATTATATTTCCTGACATTTTGTGAGTTTGTATTGGTCATTTATTGGACTAAAAATGCTAAGGGAGCTTGGTGAGAGGGTGGGGGTAGTGCCAAACACTGTCATATACCATATACCCCAATGAAATTTCAGTGAGGTATGAAACAACAGATACCGCCAAACCTACTTCTGAGCACAGTGTTATCATTGCCCAAACCACAAAAAAAATGAAGTTGAAATAAACCAGAGTTAAGAAGGTGCCTTTGACTGCTGTGTACCTCTTCTTTGAGTGTAGCCAGCAGCATGTGGTAGGTGGTGGATGAGGGAGAAGTCTGGGTCCTCTGTTTGACCACCTCTGTGGGCACCCTGATCAGACACGCCACCTACAGGATGGAAAGAGCATGGGTAAACAGACCAGCCAGATACTGTGCAATGGTGTTGCCTGAATACATAAAATCTCAGTCTACAGTATTGTACTTCCTTCTAAAGCGCCTTTGATATCCACATTGTGCTAAATCACAGGCGCACACACCGCTCCCCCAGGTGCCCCTTTGCTGTACATGATACTAACCTGTGTGTCTTTCTACGTGGCAGGTGGCCATGATGTGGCACAGCCTGGGGAGAGCAATTACATCGAGCTGGCAGGCTAACGAGTGCTTTAGTTAGCGTCCAATCTTGCCAATTAACAAACCCGTACACACAGCAGACATGACACCTGAGCAACAGGTAAAAAGGTCATCAGGCTAACTGTGTATTCGTGTCCAAAGAACATGCGCTTCCATCAAACACACTGATAGATCCAGACACACATGCACACCTCAGTAACCACACTCCCCGCTACAAGTTCCAACCCATCCACCATATGTCAACAAAAATATGGACTGCCAACAGCTAGTGAAGATAGACATGAATATTTATGCTTCATAACTCCCATCGCCCTAAAGGCAGGCAGGCAGGCAGGCACAGCTGCCCACCTGGCGACTTGATTTCCTATTTATCCTGCATTGGAGCAGAAATACCGGCTAACGGCAAGCAATCTTACAGAGCGATTGGTGAGCCGCCCCCTTGCTGCGACTCCCCTTGGTCATACAGATGCCAGTCTGCCGGTGCCACCCTCGCCACGGCAACGTGATGTGGGAAGAGAGAGAGCGATGTAGGCACTGCAATGAAGATAAAATGCACCCATTCCTGTTTTGCTCCTTCTCTATTCAGCTATTCATACTGATTTAGCATTTGGGCACCATCAGAAGTTTTAAAGGTGACGGGCCCTGGAGGATAAGGCTCTATTGCGAGGGGGAGAAGGCTACTCCGACAGCTGTTAGAGGGCTCACGTCTGTCAGCTGCTCGTCTCCTCTGCCAAACACCAAGGACGCAAGAACATGAATATATGTGAAGCACAAAAGGAGAAAGGATAAGTCAGTGGTCCAGGAAGTCAAGTGAAATCACAGACTTAGGTGAAGAAGATTTTACAAACATAACATTTGAGTGTGTCCGTGGACAGCTCTGGCTCTTCTTGCTTATTATTTGGTCCATTCCTCAGCTTTGTTTTGACCTTTACTGTATCGCTTTTGCTGCAGGCAAATGCCAGTTCTTATACACAATGAGCACATAAACCTCATTCTCTGTACATAAGAGCAAAAACAAAAGACATGAATGAGCGTCTCTGAAGAATTCAGGGCAGTTCTTATTGGTATTTTAGGTGAGTGCGACCATAGATTGGCTGCAACCTCATCGTGGTGCAACAGTACCACCAAGTGGCCACACGTTCACCTGCATCACCTCCCTACGATAACTAAGCTGGCTGCATCCCTCTCAGAGATCTCATTTGCTCTCCCTTTGGTCATGTTACCATTTCTAATACATTGTACATCATGTTTTCCCCAAACCAATTCTCCAAACGACCAGAATAAGGCAGCTAAATAGAAAGAAAGTGGCTATGACAAGTAATTACTGATGTAATTGGATGGGGGGCCTGGAGTTGAGACGGCCTTTCCTCTCCTGTCACCGCAGAGGGGGAGGCAGAATGAGCCAGAGATTATACCAAATAAATTAGGGGACATTGTTTATTTGGGAGTAATTTGCACGCCTGGGGGGGGGGGAGAATGATGTTGAGTGGATAGAAGATAAAGTAAGCAACCTCCGAGGCCATTTCAGATCTCTGAAAACAGCTGAAAATGTGGGAACAATGGTGATGAATCAGGGCATGATCAAATGCGGCTGGGGCTTGAAAAGGATAATAGAGGCATATCCTGTGCTGAGACACAGAGGTATGTCACCACATTTTGAAAGAGAATACAGACAAAAGACAGATTTAAGTAGGTGTCTCTCATCACAAGTCGGACTTGTTTCCTCACGTTTCGGGGAGGGCTGAAGGTGGAAGGCTGGCAGGATGACAGACGTCTGTTTCTTCACCTACTTTGCTTGCCCTTCATTCTCAATGCTTCCCTCTGGCGTGTAAACTTATTATAAACCCATTGGCAGTCTTTTAAATTCCTGCTACCATTCATCTTTATTTACAAGGTGCTGGATTCGTCAAGCGGCGTTAATTAGGAGGCTGTCTGCCTGTGATTGGAGCCTTTCAGTTTCCCTTGGCCTGTTGCTGTTAATCCAGATGACAGAGCGTGTTTTCAATTTCCAGCCACTGGCCGCCAAACAACAAGGTAAGACGCTGGCGCTCAGTCGTGGGCGAACCAAAGTAAGGAATGGGAAATTAGCAGAGACTCACAGCACATTATGGGCATAGCCGGCGAATCAATCCGCAGATTGAGTCATTACATGTCTCCGTCCTCCCCTCCTTTGCTACATCCCTCTTTTACCGCTCAGGACTCAGTGGTCAGTCAATCAGAGAGAGGATAACCATTTGGCACCATAAAGAGACAACAGATATGAAAAACATACAGGCTGCAACAACTGTTATGAGCCTCAATAATTTGGATTTATTTGTCAGTAAAATATACTGCATTCAATACCAAAACAGACAACTTGCCAAAGAGGAGCTGCTGCGGTCACACATATAAACAACTGAGAGAAATGTCCCTGTCTCAGCTTAACAATGCCCAAACCAACAAACAAATAACTCCAGCAGGAAAATGTGCCAAGCAACTTAATCTCTTACTTCACACGTCTCTTTAGGGATGAAATGGTTACCAGTTTAATAATAAAGTGTCGTAAACATTTTAACATTAACGTCATACAGTCACTACAGTCGTGATAAGACACTGTCATAGCGTTTCATCTGTAGTCTCCATTGATCGCGGTGCAATAAGTAGAACTATACATGCTGTAAAACCCCGCTACATCTGCTGTTATGCTAATCTAAGGTGGAAAAATAGTGCCTTCCCATTCAACGTCATATCAAATATGATATAGAAAAGCCAGTGTAGACAACAGTACCATCACTGGTACCAAATTCCCATGACTTTTCTGGGATTTTGATCACACGCCCAGTCCCTGAAACGCATCATAGTACCGATAGAGACTGAAATTCGGGTCGACAAAGGAAGGAAGGAAGAGATGGAAGAAAAAAGGTCATGAAGAAAAAGTGGAAGAGAGGAGGACACTGAGTGTCTCCAACTTTGAAACAACAGCCAATAAATCACAGAGCGTGGCGCTGCTCGAAGGCGATGCATGGATTATTTCTCAGTGCCAAGTTAAGTGGCTGCCAGTTTCTACCACCAAAACTCCTCCCTCCTGCTCCCTCCTTCTCGCTGTCCCCCCCATCTTGTCATGTCACACTGTATTTTCCAGTACATCCTCCCACAGACGTGTGGTGGAGAGGTGGTGGCGGCGGCGGGGGTTTATAGATGCGAGAGAAACCCGCCGCCTGGCCTTGACAAATGAGCTTTCAGGGCAGACGTCGAGTGAATGGGAATGAAGATAAATCTGATCTAATGGCTGGATAACAGCCTGCTAGAGCCTGACAGACGCCATCAGCTTACACATTCTTTATGGGAGCGTCCCACAACCGCAGTCACACAAACACCGGGACGCCTCTGGCAGGGGGAGATTTCTCTCATTGTCTTGACCCTCTCTGGGTCTTTCTGTCTACAACTTATGACTGTCCTCCTCTCTGTCCTAACCTGTCTGCGTCTGTCCTGCTTCTGTTTACAAGTTATACCCGGCATGAAGGCTCACATACGAAAAGGTCTTGGTTATGACATTCAAAGTGAGGATGCTCTGATCCAACATTTTTAGTCCTGATACAGATACCTGGGCTTTGTGCATGGGTCGATACCGAGAACCGATCTGATATCAACTGTATGTCTCACTGTGTGGAAGTGACTGCCATCATTCTTTTATGAGAGAGGCAACATTATGCTTGGCTTAAACATGGCTTTCCTAACTTTGTAAAACATAATGTAACCAATAAATAAATAGATACAAATTTACTGAATTGTTATTTATTTATCAAAATTGTGAACCAGCAACTTGGTGAAAAATCTTTAAAATTAAATGCAGCAAATTGGTCAAAAAAAAACTATCAGCCCAGTATCCAATATCCATGTCAGATTCAGTGCATCCATAGTTTGATCCCAACCATCAAACAGCTGCTGTAAGTTTCTGAGTTATATCTGTATTCATAAAAGTACTTATTTCACCACCTGTGACACTGAATCTAATAACAAAAAACTACTGATGTCTTGAAGTTTAAACTTTAAAATCATGATTCCTGTAACTTATAATTCTTTTTCACATATGTTGATTACTGTAATGAGTCTTGTTCTTACTGTATAGGCTCACCCACTCCCCCTCTCTCCTGGATGAACATCTGTTAGACCGAAGGCTCGACTATAAACGTAAAAATTGCTTGGATCTAAGTGTGTATAAGTGCTCTCTTTCCTTTCTTTCTATTCCCATCTCATACTTAATGCAGTATAAATTCTGAGCTGCAACTCCCTCCGGTATGATCATAATACACTCTGACTGAAGTCCACATCCAGTAAGTTTGTGCCAAGTCAAGCGCATCATCCATAGAGGGAGGCTTGGGGATAGGATTAGCAAAGCAATAAGTCCCATAAAGCTTCTGTTGTGAATGTTGCTGAGTGGAAACAGTTGGTAAAACACAACTAAATGGACTCCTGGGGAAAGGATCATGGGCTGATGAAGGGGTGGAATGGGGAAGTCAGACAAGGACTAAATAACAAGTTGCTTCTTCTTCTTTAAGTTCCTGTGTGTCAAAGCCTGCCCAGCTGATCCCAGCGAGAGAGAAACAAGCAGGTGGAAAAGCAACAGAGAAACACGAGGAAAACAAGTGACCCCATGTTCTACTGGCAGGTCTGAGCATATCATGCAGAGAGGAAGATGAAACATAATGCCAACGAAAATCTGTTTCGAGTTTGCAGTCATGTTGACAATGTGGTTAAGAATTCAGATTTAAATGGAGGCAGGAAGAACTCACTGTGTGTGCCTTTGTGCCTGTGTGATTAAATATAGCCAAATAAAAGAACTTTAAGTGCCAAATGAAGCTGTCTGCCACCAAAAACACCTTCTGTACTGAAGTATTAAAAAACACATGTAGATGAGAAGGAGCCAGCAGGTAAGATGGCTGTCTTCCTTAGGAGCATGGGAAGGACTAAAAGGAGTAACAGTAGTTTAAGTGGCCATGGAGTGGCCATTTTGAAAATGCCCTTTACAGCATTTTCAGTCATTTCAATGACGTGAGATTCAAGCTCTATTCATCACAAAGCAGAACTTGAAAATCTTTGCAGAGATAAAACCTACCTAGACAGAACTAAAAAGAAGTCACGAAACAAAACTACAAGGTCACCTGGATAGCGCCGACTTCTGCCAAGGTCAGGTGCTCTATCTTGCAATGTAAACAACTGGGATGAATACAGTAGTTTGTGTATTCGCACCATGATTCAGATCTGCTCCAAAATTTAATGGGTTCTTCCTCAGCCCACATTACACCCTTCCACCAAGTGTCATTAAAAATCACGCCAGTATTTTTTCGCAAAATACTGAGAAACAAACTTAACCGAAAACACAACCTCCCTGTCAGACAAAATGATGCACTGATATACTGAGGTGCGCAAAAAAACAACATACAATGGAGAGGAGACACAACTAGTCCTGCAACTATCAATTATTTCAGTTATTTTTTTCAATAATTATTTAGTCCATAAAATGAAGGGAAGTTGATTTAAAGGTAAACTATGCAGGGTTACTGTTCGTTAACATGCTCATCAGCAAAAGTGAACTTAAAAGCCAACCCCAGATTCACTCTCGTTTGGCGTTTCCCTTCACTGTATTCGCGTTTTTTGGGCACTGGGCCTCTTGGATGCATGCTGCTTATGGTCTGACACATGGGGCCATATTTACAAACCTTCTAAGAACTCTCAGAGAGCTTCTAGCTTAGCCTGATAACTTCTAGCAAGGAGTCCAGGCTTAGGAATAATATAGGAAAGTTCTCAGAGCAACTCTGAGCAACAAAAGGACAGAAACATTTACATTAGTAAGGACATGTGGTTGACCCTCTTACTATGTGTGATGCATTCTTTTAACAGATGTGATTGGTTGTCCTTTTGTGAGCCTGCAAGTTGTAGACACCCAGTGGAAGTAAAATTAACTGCGTCCGATATGAGACTATGAAGGTGTTTTCATTGTCTGTGTGATCACTCTGCTGATGGAAGGTTTGAGACAGACCCAAGCAATCACTGCTGCATTGTTGCATTCTAGTGATCACTTTATTTCTGGCATTATATCACTATTGCATCGGGTAGAAGATGAGAGCGAATCTGGAATGAGATTGACCACAAACATTATCTGAGCACCATCCAACCTGTAGCATTTCATTAACTCACTGTCATCCAGTGTTTAGAGAGTATTTCTACTTCTTTGTCTCTGTACCAGTTTCTCCTCTGATTAAAAAAAACAAACTCTTAAGCACCCTAAAAGTCCTCCGCTCAACTTTTGACAGTTCTTTACTTTTGGAGGTCTCTTAAGAGCTTAAATGGCCTGTGAAGAACTTTTATCTTTACCAGGATCAAGTCTTTACTTTGAAGGGAAATTCTTAGACAACAGCATAATCCTAATAATTTTCTTAGAATATTGTCACTAGAGAGCAACTCTCTGTACTAGGAAGCTTTGTAAATAAGGCCCCTTGCCCAGACTTCACCTGAGCATTGTGGGGGTACACGCCTATAAACGTCCCTGAACACAGAAAATAAAAAGAAAGTACAGGCAGATGGCAGAGTCTCTGCAGATAAAAATATCGCCAAAAACAGGAAAATCCTGTATTGTATATCTTTAATAATGGCTCCCACAATTTCCCAGAGATCACATGGACCTCTTCATATTGTCTTTCTGTACTGACTAAAGTCAAAACATATTCCACTTACAATAAAATAAAACAGAGACAGGCAGAGCATCCTGTTGATATGATTCCTTTTCTATCAGTCGACCAAATTGTTTCAGCACCAGCTATAATAAGTGTCATATCCTCCTGGCCAAAACTCAGTCAAGCTTGTAAGAACCTCAGTGCAATAACTTTTAATTAAAAATCCTCAGCAGTGACTGAGGAGGCACAGAATCATATGGCAGCGATTGCATCATAGTGCGGGTGTTTAGGCCCTGCATAGCACTCGGGGCAGCACTAGGGTAGGCCTTTCATGGCTAAGCCTGAAGATTACTCTCTTTGAACAAGACGTATCCAGTTGCCAGAATGCAGTGGGATACCGCCCCTGCTCTGCTCAGCTCCGCTCCGAGGATTTATGCCTTTGATGTGCTGAAATCCAGAACAGCGGGGAAGGGGTTAAAGGTAGCCGCAACCTCCGCCTCACCTTTCACATTCATTTGGACTATGCCATAGACCAAAAGGGCACGGATTGTTAATAGCTAACCTCCTCTAGTATCTGCAGTAACTGCGACGTTGATAAAAGAGGATAAAAGCAACTTTTATTGAATTTGTGTAAGAGTCACATGTGTCCTCTTCTCAACCCTGTGAGACACCGAGACACAGATAGACTCAAGCACAGTGAACACCCTCCCATGTGGAATAATCCCATTTCGTAAACATGCAAAACTTGGCTAAATTACATCCATCCAAAAGCCATGAATACTAAAAACCTAGTATTTTGAAGAAAGCTGCAGTGGTATAGCAGGGGGGCATACCTCTTTCCATACCCCCCATCCCTCTATCCCTCTCTATGCCAATGTGAAAACGCGTGGCCCCCATATGGCTCATATTCTGCGGTTCACTGCAAGTGATTTGGACAGGATGGACTGAGGAAATTGCGCTGCTCCTCGTTGGTTTCAAGCCCGATTTCCCCAGACTAAATTGGCAGAGTCTGGGGGCCGGAGCTGGGAAAGTAAATGAGTAAATAGGCAGTAATGAGAACTTATTTGGGGAGAAATGCTGGGACAGTCCTGAGGAAGCCCCCTTAACTCTCCCAGCTGGACCCCGGGGCCTTCAGCCAAAACCGCATACTCACCCTCCCCGCCCCCTACTGCCCCGTTGATCTGTGCAATCTGAAAGGCAATAACATTAGCAGACATGCCGGTGGTGTCCATTTGGGACTTAGAGTGGTGGGAAAGAAACAAAGAGGAATGAGCAAGTGCGTGGAAGAGCAACAACAAGTGCGCAACACAGCTGGCCGTCTAAGACGGGAACAACTACGAATGAATTAGGCCTACACAAATAAACATGACTTCAAAGTGTACTGGCAGAAAGTGGAGTAAAGTCCAAAGTACAGGAAACAAAAGTTGGGAGAATAAGGGACAAGCGGACTTACTATTTCTCCCAGGGAGGCGGCCAGCATGTGAGTGACAGGTGCCACGTGTGGTGCTGCTAGCAGTCCGCCGGCGCCGAGCAGGGACTTTGTGCATTCGTAGGTGACAAAGAAAGCAGCGGCTGAAACCAAGCATAACCACAGCCATTTAAGGCCCATTAGTCAACCAGCATACAGCAATTAATATCCCTCACTACCACTGACAGGGGAGAAACTGAGGTGTGAGCATGTGTGTGTATGTGTGCGCCTGTCTGCACGTACAATAGGGTAAGAAGCAAAGAAAGTTACTTGTGTGTTATGCCAAGAGAGCTCAGTTCTCTCTCTTACTCCAACTATTCGCATAAATGAATTCTGCAAAAGTGTTAGATTTATTTGCAATTGCAGCAAACAGATTGGATGACAAACAAACCAACATATGACTCCAACATCTCATCTTTATCATTCTGTCTCTGATGCTCAATAAAAGGGCTTGGGCGAAGTCATGCTGACTCATATGCAGCTGTTTGACTGAATAGTCTATTGATTATCAAATACCAGTGCTTCTCTTTACACCCACTAGTACCCAAATAGAGTGGTCTTAATCCACGGGGATTTTAAAAATATTTTTGTATTCATAACTTCTCCCATCAAGGGTTCTTCTTGGAAATGCAGCCGAAATAAGACACATACTTGGTGTATATATAATTATATAGGCTGGGGAAAAAAAATGGTTTATGGATGCAATACTGTGTTGAAACTGACACCGCTGGACATGTTAAATATTCTAACTTCGCCACAAAATGGCTGCTCAAATTTTTGTTTTGAGCAGTCAAGTCACGAAGCAACCCTGGTTAGGCAGCTACATCTAAACCATTTCAAGAAGAGCCTCAGAGCATCAATCATGGTCGGGTTCCAGCATATTAACCAGACTCTAATGAAATGATGTCCTCAAAAAGTCAACTTTAAAATCCAGGTCCTCATCATCCTTGTCAATGGGCATTACCACACGTTAATTTCCTCAAAAGCAAGAAAGAGGAGAGTCTGTGAGGATGATCTCATCAAGAAATAAGTAACGAACGGGGCTTTGCCACCGCTTAAAATGATTTCATGAGGCTGCAAGCTGAGTGCCTGCCTGACACTGCAATACAAAGCAAAGAGATAAAACTAAACTGATGCAGCCACAAGCCAACAAACACCCACAAAGTGGCACTCTAACTCATTTTCACTGAGCTGTGACTTCAAGCAAGGAAACAAATAAATGAATGTGTAACAGCTAACAGAGCCCAACTCAAGTTACTTTGCAGATATTATGATCAACACAGCGCAAGGTTAGGTCTCTGAATGACCCGACACAGAAAAATATTGGTTGTTTGGTGTGAACATCAATTACAAACAACAATCAACCTTCATGTCATATATCCAGCCATCACAATGAGCGTCGTACCATTGGGGAAGGAGCCGACAGCAGCAGATGGGACTCCGGCGTAGATGCCCCTGAAGCCCCCTGCCTTGTAGAAGCCTTGCTGACTCTGCAGTCTTGTCTTAATGGTGTCCAGGGGGAAGAGGGTCAGATCCACACACATCCCTGCACAGCCCCCTGCCTGGAGAGACAATCACTTTGTGAGACATAATCCTGCAATGAACACTCAATAACACCAGCAGTGGAAGACATATTCAGATTTTTTATTTCAACTACTACAAGCCACTTGAGGATCATGCAACAAGCTGTAAACACAACACTGACACATTACCATCTTGTTCACACATCCAGCAGACACTGGGAAAGAATAGGAATCATTTGAAGTCATGTTTTTGGCCACATGACATATATAATTTCAGTATTCACTCTCTATTTAGCTCCGTTTTGATCTAGACTAACTCCTGGGGGAAATATCTGCCTCTTTAGCTGCTAAATGTTCCACTATATTCATCAGCTAGTTGCTAACTTGGTCTGCTGTTTGATGCTGGGCAGGTAGTGTTCAGTGGGTTCATCTGAGCCATTTTGCTAGATTTATTTATCTCCTGCTGGCTGCTGTAAGCGGTGCTGATGAGAGCGGTCAGGGTGAACCATAGCAGTAAAGATGCAACCAAAACAATGTGGTGCTTTAAGAACAAAAACAGAAGAAGTAACCCAGTGAAAAAATACAAATACTTTCACTTAAATATATTTAAGCTGTCTTTCACTGCGTAACATTATTGCATTATTATTACTGATGCATTGATTTGTAAGCACCATTTTACTGTTGCAGCTGGTCAAAGTGGAGCAACTTTAACCTACTTTATACCTAATTTATGGGTAGTTTAATGTATAATAAAGCATCACAGTTTATAAACTGATTGTATGTTTTATATTTACAATCATTGTGGGCAGTAAAGGAATAAATGTCAATAAAATAAACTGTAGTGGAGTACAAAGGTGGACTAAGATCTACAGTATTTCATTCTGAAAGTGATGACGGCAGCTGCACTCATCACTTTCAAAATGTTCTCCAGCTTTCATCAGAGGACTTCACTGGTCGACCCTGATGATTCATCAGAAAACATTTTGTATTTGTATTTTTTTCTGTAAATAAAGTGGCCTACTGTCATTGAACACAACCAAGCTCTGTCTTCATTAATCAATATAATAAGGATAACCAACCAATGTCTGAGTGTGCTGGAAACTCTACACGTAGGATAACTTTAGTACGTATACTTCAAACTGTACTCAAATGCAATGCAAATCTGTACTTACTATGTATTAGCATTTGCTTTCTATCATAATGATGGGCGACAATGAACAAATCTTTTTGGTGGACTCTTTCTGAATGTCCAGAATGGACCAGGAAGGGTAGCAGCAGTATAATGTGAAACTGTACATAGTTGTATGAAAATTGACCGCTATCATAGCATGTGCATTTGCTTATATATGGAATGGGAAAAATGCAACTGCATGGAGAATCTCTTCTGCATGTGCACACCTACCTTACTCCTCCACTAATGTTCAGAATTTTAACACAAACTTCATTACAAAAATGCTTCGATTTTAATGAAGCATTTGTTCAACTACAAAAAATGTTTTCATTTCTTAAAGGGTCATTGTTACTGATAATAATATTAATAATAATTGTTATACCACATATGGTGATACTGTGAAACCATGATATTTTCTGATATGGTTATCATATCGTGAAAATCTTACACTGTTGCAACACTAAAACCAGGAAAAATGGACGTCCATCATTATTCTATCACTGTAAACCAATATAAAAATTAGCATTATATACATAGAAGATGGCACTACACGCACACACACACACACACACACACACGAACACACACAAACACACACAAACACATATCTTTCCACCACTCATTATCTCTTGTTAGCCTTCACTGGCAGGTCACTTCATCCATTTTCCCCAAACACTTGAACAGTGAAGGTAGCAGTCACACACCCTGTCACACATGTCTTCAGTTACACTGTCGATTTTGTTAATCTAATTTCACTTCGGTATTTTCCTCTTTAGTCAGAAAATAAAACACAGTTGAAGTCGTGGTTTATCATTTGGAAAGGGAAGGTTTTCTAAGAGGCTACCCCGCCCCCTGGCTCGTGCACACAGACAGTTACTCTACACTGAGAGATGCTCTTATCCACAATAACCAATGTTACACAGAGCTGGCTCTACCCACAGCAAACACATCTGCAATAACACTTTTTTACCAGCTTTATTTATAATACTACTCATAATAACTTAGTTAGCTACCTCCAGTAATGTCACACCAATGTATTATTTGTATTTTTTATGCTCGTGTAACGCTAGTCGCTGAGCTAAGGCGTCAGTATCGTCACTAAGGATATAAAATGACATTAAATGTAGTGAAATTAGAAGTTAGCTGACAGAAATATTAACATGCAGCATGATAATTTGTACAAAAATTGCCGACTCACCACCAAGGACGCTACAAACTCTCGTCTCTCCATGTTCCGCTCTCACAAGCTTCTCTTTCCACTCGCACCGCCCGAAAATTTGTATCTGTTGAGCATGTTTGACACTGACTGTATTCAAAACATGCCTGCTGTCAAGGACGCTGCCATATTGGTTGAATAACTTCCGCATTACGTCATGACGCATGCAATCACGTGACGTCGAACGCTGTTCACTGAGTAGAGTTCGTGTGACTTCACTAACTCTGGTTAAATTCTGAACTGTACTGGATTTAATGGTAGCCTATTAAGACTACAGCTATCAGCTTGAAGGCATCTAGGGTTTGTGTATAGAGATTGCAAACAAGAACACTGAACAAATGAAATAATAAAAATAAATAAATAAAAAGAATAAAAGAAATTATTATGATGAATACCCAACTGTAGCCACACAGCAGTGATGCTCAGTGTGCAGTAGTCATAGAGATAGTGATGGTGAGTTAAAAACATATTCACGCACACTATACGCCTTTTAATGTAGCCAACAACTGGACTTTTTAACATATAGTTATTTAAAATTAATTGTCCAAAATGGTTTTTAAACTGTTGTGTAGCCTGAAATAATGAACTGAGGTGGCAGGCTTTTTTAAAAAATAAAATAAAATGAAATAAAATGGAATAAAAATAAAACAAAATAATAATAATAATAATAATAATAATAATAATAATAATAATAATAATAAAAGTGGTACAGAAATAGGGTGAAGTCAGGTAATTTGTGACAAAAGGTAAAATGGGAAAAATAGGTTTTACATCTTTGGCACTTTAGATATTAGCAGGCAGTCAACACACATTTTTTTGCATTGTTTATACAAATGTCCTTTACATGAAACAATATTTTTTATTGGTTTGAGACTAATAATACACACAGAGCAAAAAAAAAAAAAAAAAGAAAGAAAAATCACTGTTCCCAGAACTTGTAAGGTAAGCCATTTGACATGTTGATTTTTCAAAACAAAAAGGGTATAACAACAAAAATTGTGTTGTAGGATGTTGCATTTTATTTAATATTTGATTTATAATGACATTATGTTCATAACATAGGCTATTTTACTTTTAATGGGAAAGGGTTTTGAGTGAGCACTTAATGCAGTCAGTCAGGTAAAATGAGATGAGATAAAAAAAAAAAAATAAAATAAAAAAAAATGAAGCTAAATTAGGACATTTCAAACCAGCATGTTTTTAGGCTACCAGGTGCTATAAAATCTCAGGTTATGCTGTTGTGTACCACCCCATCATTATTTAGCATTTTTGTCACTTAAAAATATGAAAGATGATGCAGTGAGTCAATGTCAGCAACAAAAGTCATGAATTTGCCATCAACATTCATGCACGTCCATTGTAGACAAAAGGGCACAAAGGAAACAGAACACATTGAAAACAAGTGGGACAGTCGTTTTTTAATAAATAGCCACAGGTTACATAAATCATTTAATGAATGAATAACTGAACTGGTAAATAGATTTAATTATTTAAAAACAAACACACACAACTGTCCCATTTTACCTGAATAAGTCATCAGAGAGAGGTGGGGTACTTGATGTAGTCAAAGGTCTAAAAAATCTCGAAATTAATTTAAGTGGCAACATATTATCTCAATAGAGATATAGCAGAGAACCATAACAAGTTTTAAAAGCAACACTTAAGGTAGTCTTCAGAGTTTTAGTTTGTTGTCTTGGTAAGGCTACGATAAAGTGTCTCAGATTACCTAATTTCACGCTATTCGGCCTATTAGTTCTAAATGCTGGACCATTGCAACCAGTTGGCTACTGGGTTGATCTACAGGCTATTTAATAAAGGAGCTCTTGAGGTACTCTCAAACTTACCATCTCAACATTGCAAAAGGATGTAATGCCACAGGTTAGCAATAAGTAAACAAGAAAGATAAAAAAACAATGAGAAAAAACAATCAAAGATGCAAACTCTGTACTTTCTCCCAGACTAGGAGACTGATGTTGCCATTTATTGTCTGTAACGTTGCCCAAATGAGGCTGAACTTGACCTGTGAGACTGATGGAGCCACAACACTTTGATTTGTTCTGCAAGTTTCAGTGGAACTGAATATGATACTGATGCAAGTGTAGCCATGCCTCAAGTGGACTGGTGTTGCTTTGATTGGTCCCCATGCTGAAAAAGCAACCCTGAGACAAGTGCCCTCTTCTTTGACAATGTTGTCTGTTTGGCTGTCAGAATCAGTGGCACACTGAGTCATGGAGGCACTAGGACTTGCTGCCTGCTTCACCCTAAATGCTTCTCTTGGACGATTCACTCATCATCATCAGACTCATCGTCATCAGATTGACAGGACTCATCTCAGGAGGGCTTCTGATTAGCTCTTTTTCATTATAAAGACATGACAGAAAATGAGAAGCTTGGATTTAAACTCCTGTAATATCTCCAGGTCCAGTTTACAGCTCTGAAAAAGCCATAAAAGGAAAAAAAGGAGAAGAAGAATGGCATTTAGACAGAAGAACCAGCTGAGGATGAGCTTGAACGGTAGAAAAATATTCGTCTAAATTAATTTATTTTAAAAATTAATCTTAATAATACTGATTGATGAAAAAAATAATAACCCCCACGATGTGTTTCTATGACCTACCTTCACACACACTTGTGTTACCATCCCATAACCGTGAGCCCTTATATTCTTGTGTCTCACCTCTCCCTTGTGATCCCATTGACTGAGTGTGCTCAGGTGAGTGTGTTCTTTTCCAGTGACACGCCGACTGGGTTATTTATGGCCTGCTGTCAGCCAGGCAGCGCCTCCTATTAGAGAAGAGCAGGCGAGGGGCCACCACCTCTTTATTCAGCCCGGACCCAATGATGTCTGGGCTGAGTGCGCCCAGTTTGAAGCTCGGTGCCCGTCATCCATCTTGTTGAAGCGGGTCTCACAGGGATCCTATTGGATGTGAGCCCCAGCTGGATCTGGACCGGGCTGCTGTCTCGGCTGTCTCGATCTGTATTAGGGTTTGAGGACGGCAGTAGCAGCACTTCATAAGATAGACTTCAGACTGTATTTCAGTGTGTGTAAGGACTTCTCTGTTGCTATTTCAGGCATGTTATTTCCCCATGTTTTACTCCACTGTACATATGCAGTGGTTACTTACTGTGATGCTGTCATTAGGCTGGTGCTTTTACATTGAAGTCCATCCCTGAGGAAGACTTTGTCCCTCAGTTCAGTCAATACAGTGCATTAATTCTATGCCATACCTGAAATTGATTTTTTTTCCTTTTGGTTGTTGTCGAGAAGTTTGCAGTGTCCAGAGTCCTGTCTGTTCCGTCATGTAAAGCCATTTATCACCCTGTCACAGCACGTCCTTGGTTATTGGGATTTTTGTCATTTGTGCTCCAAATGCTGTATTCCTGTAAGTCCTCAGAGGGCTGTTTGCAAACCGTGAGGTGACATTAAAAATGTAGAAGTTTCTTAACAAGACTGGACTACCTGGGAGCAGTTTTTCAATAAGCAAGTTACTCCTGAATGATTTTCGTGGAGCTTATGTACTAATCTTGTGTACAAGATGCTTGTCAGCTTCACCTAATGTGTTCCTTAGTGACTTCAGCCAGTTACATCTCAGCAGCAAGGCCTTCAGTTTGAGGCTGAGAAGTACTGCATGCCGAAACCCGTCTGCACCTATGGCTTTTTGATGAAAGCCCCTGCGATCAGTGGGTGAATTTATCCATAGAAGTTCATGTAAAAGCTGGCTGGATGAGAGTCGGAGTGTTCAGTTACCCCTGTGTAAGGTCAATGAGAAGCACCCGGAGTCTGGGCAGATTTGCAGGGAGCACCATTGATCTTGACCCACTCAGAGTATGATCTCAGAGATAAAAGGGAGGAGACGAGAGGGGAACTTATTCACTGTCAGCCACAAGTCAGCAAAGGGCAATTCTAGCCCGCAGGCTGTCTTTGAAAAACTGAAGGGCAAAAGCACGGAGGATTAAGCCACAATGTGGTGAGGGAGAGAAATGTAAGCAGCCATAAGGGTTATTGTAATAACAGAGCTAACATCTATTGGTTTCACTCTCTTTTCGAGGCATGTGTGTGTTAGATGACAGCCGGGGTGAACTCGGAGGCAAAAGGTTATGCGGTTTGCACAGGTGAGAGGGTGTTGAGAGTTCCACCTGAAGTTTTTAGACACCCTTTATGCCTCTGTGTGTGTGTGTGTGTGTGTGTGTGTGTGTGTGTGTGTGTGTGTGTGTGTGTGTGCTATTTCAGACAGGGCAGATTGCTTACATTTGAATTCTTTAAATGAATTTTCATTACCTTCATTTTACAGCCCCGCATTGCTCCTCCGGACAACGTTATGGACCAACAGCTATTTTTTCTGGTGTGTAATTTGAGAAGGCACCATCTGTAATGGTCATTATTTGTGAGCTGAGAGGAACACACATCTTGAGTCTGACACGGTGATGTTATTCATGAGACAGGGTGGTCGAGCAGCGCGGCAAACTTCAGCCCAAACATAACTCCTGCTCATTAGCCGGCCTAACATTTGCATCATTAGGACACCACAACAGCAGGGGTAGGAGGAAATGCGACTAAGCGCCTTTCATATAACTCTTTGTTTTTGCTCTCAGGATGATAGGCTACATGAGTCTGTGACAGGGAGGTGGGGGGGGGGCAGGAGGGTAGGGAGGGTGGGAGTGATGCTCCAAAAAAACGAAGAGAGGAGGGAGGTGACAGGAGGGGAGGAAGGAGGGAGGTGAGATAAAGGGAGTAAAGGAGAAGAGAAAGGTTAGAGAGAAAGAGGAGAATAAAAGAACATTCATTATAAATTCACTGAATCGACAAGCTGTCAGGCTGCGCTGCCGTCCATGTAGCGTATAAGCCTCTGCTGCACTATTGACTCCTACGTCACACCCAAAACTTCTCTCTCCTTTTCTCACCTTTGCCTGCATCCATATCACCTGTTTGTGGTCCACGCTATGCACTCTCTGGATTGACCCCAAAGAGCCTGGCAAAGCCGTGTCATCATCCCACCTTCCCCTCTTCCTTTCTCCCCCTTTGCCCTCTCATCCCTACTGGGCCACCAGTGAAATATGAGCTGCCCGTAGCATATTGATCCCATGCCTAGCTCCTGCCTAAAGATAGATAGATCACAGACAAGGCAAAGCACTCCTGATGCCTCCTTCTCCTCTGCTGCAGCAGCACAGCAGTGCCAATGGCTTCAGTGGCTGATATTGATCGCAGTGATCAATTTCACCACAATGCACACTGATGGATTCTGTGCCACTGTTGTTGGCGGCGGCTCAGTGAGAGCAGGTGAGCTGAGGGGAGGGCTGTCACATAAGCTGAACTGTGATGGCATTCGATTGGTCAGGATGTGTGTAATCACCCCTGTGTCACAGCTGTCCAGTGGCAGTGGCCACAATAGGAGCTGTCAGGACCTCTTTCACACACTGACAGAATCACTGAGGATAAAGATTTAGATGTCATTGGTCAAATGTTGAGTTTGACACAATTTAGGATTTGCTTGTATTACAAAGCATTGTAATGATGATTGTAAAGACCCAGTCACATGTCTCTTACCCACATAGATTTCTCCTCCCCAGACCATTTTATTATCCTGTTTCTTTAAATTAAATATTGGTCACTGTTAGGTTAAACAGTTAAACATTGTTAAGTTTATTATTTACTTTATTTATCAGTTATAAAGATCTTTCTGGCTGCCTTACTTTTTTCTCGTGTTTGCTTTAAACTTCTAACTTTGTGTATGTTTTTCAATAAAAATCCTGTGTATAGCTACACTAGCAGTGTAATAAATGGGATGGCCATGTTGGTCTGTCAGTTTGTTTACCACTTTGGTTCACACATTAAGTTCAAGGTCTGGTCAGGGGTCGGCAAACTTTGTTATTGAAAGAGCCATTTTTGGTCAAAAAAGCTCACAAAACATATTCAAGCCTTATAATAAAGGTATCAGTAAATCTAAAGTCAGCCATTGACATTAATAATAGGTCTAAATGAGCATTTATTGATATGTTTTACCACAAGGTGGCTACTCTACAGTGAGCTGTTTATGATTGTTTGGTACTTTAACTTTGGGTTGGTGCTAAAAGCAAACAAATATGTCCATGCACTGTTAAAGTCTCTATTGTCCTCCAATACTTTTTTTCAATCTGGAATCCATAGTTAGCTTAGTAAGGGACATCCAAGACAAGCCATCGCAATTGAGATCCAGCAAAATTAAAAGGACAAAGGCGATAGGCTGTATGATGCACATTTAGTCGATGAATTGTGAAATCTTTTTTAAAAAATTAAAAAAATCTTTTTTTTATTCATAACAACAACACACATTAAGCAACATTTCTGTACGGTAATTGTGCCAGTGTTAGCCAATGTGTTAGCCTGTGTATAGGCTACACATTTTTACAATAGAGAATATGAGAATCAATCAAGGCCTACGACAGTTAAAAATGAAAATGTTAAAAAAAAGAAAAACATATCCTCTATTCATTTCTATATAACTTTTTGCCAAAGCAACAGGGAGACACTAAGGCCAGAGGGACAACTGATGCGAAATCGTGAACAGCCATATCTAGAGCCAGTGTTTGGTTTGTCCGTTCTGGGTTACTGTAGAAAGAACCAGACAAACTCTGTGGGGGAGGACCTGCTCCTATGTAGATATAAATAGCTCATTCTTAGGTAATGAAAACACAATGATTCTTAGTTTCAGGTGTTTGAATTAAAAATTGAAAAGCAGAGGTAGTCACATGTTTGTCTTGGGCTGAAAACATAATTGAGAACATTGACTGTGGAAATGACTGCAAGGTATTAAATCATTAGATCAAATCATGAGTGAACAAATTTGTTTTTCTTTATTTATCTTGAGTGCTACTTTAATGAAATATTGGTCAAACTGTGTTTGGTTTTCAAGTCATACCCAATTTATGTAATTTCTAGCCTGTCTGGGACCACAGTATGCAGAAATATTTATACACCATTTTGAAAAATGTCAATGTTCCTTTTAACCTCACCAAAATTTAGTGCAACATTGACTCCCTGTAGAACAAGACAGCATAATATGGTTGGTACCAGTGGATGCCTTGGGTCGTCTAGTTTAATATGATAACTGTGTTTTCACTGAAGCTTTTACACTGAGCCTGGCACAGCAGGTTTTATTTGCTAACATTAGTCTGCCTCACTCCTCCACCTTCAGCTCTGCCTGTCATACCTGCTGCTTCTTCACAATTTTTTTCCCAGACATTTGTCCATCACCTCTCTGCTCCTTTTATTTTCTTGTTCTCTCTGTACCATGACTTTTCTTTTAGTGCTCCTGATTTTTGGTGAAGCGTTCTGACTTAGCCAATCAGACTGCAGTTCACCTCACATTTTTATATTGGCAGAGCATTTAATTTCTGTGCATTGCATACCTGACCCTCTCTGTCAGATGGACCACACCATTTCACAATACCTGCAGGGGCTGGGAGTATCAGACGGCATGTTGAAATATGTCTTACTTATAAAACTAAATTTAATTATCATGCAATTTGATATAACTTGTATTGCTAGTGAATTGAGTCTGTAGGAAAATTGATGTACTTGATCCAATTTTATTGTCAACCATAGACGTTTTCATGCTTGTGGAGGCCTGAATGCAGAACATGTGGTGTCTTTTTTTTAATTTTTCAAAAAATGTGTCTGAAAGCAAGAGTGATGAGTGATCCGAGACAAAAACAAGCCAACAGGTTGAATCCTCTCTGAAGAAATGTGCTGACTGGTGTAAAAGCAGGAAAAATGAACAGCCAGTCTCCCCACAGAGAGCAACTTACACAAAATTATCTCAGAGGGGATACAGTATCTATTCATCACAACTAGTGTGGCTGACTTTCTCCCTCCGCTGGTATTAAGTGACTGGCCTTTCGCTGCCTTGGTTCCTAGTCACAGATGGCACTTGCATTTGTCATGGCCTAAGTGCTGAGGAGGAGAAGGTGAGAGCACCCAAACAACAATACTTCACAAAGAGCCGCAGAATGAATCATGGGGGCTTTGTTTGCACCATCCTGTGCCCTTTGATAAATCACTTCACCCAGTCTCACTTCTTTAGAATTCGCCATATAGCTGCTTTTTGCATTTTCTATTAAAAACGCACTTTTCCACCCTATGCATTACTCAGTCAATAGGTGATGGTGTGATGGGGAAGAATGGGGGATGGTTCTGCATGACTGAGCAAACAACATCATTTAAAGTACAACAAAAGAAAGCTTGAACACCAAAATCTAAATTTTCCTTGACTCTTTCCTCTTCTTTGTGTAGCATAATGTGCCCCTTTACCATTAGAGAACATTTTTGTATGACGTGAGTCACACACACCTCGTTGACTCCACTAATGCCATTCTGTTTTTGTGTCTGCGGTGACAGATATCCCTGCCAAGCCTGATTGCCGTCTAGTGGCTGATGCCCCTGTGCTGCTTTAACGATACACAAAGCCTTACTCAACACTGTCCAGCTTTGTCATGCATGACTTTGTCCCTTTTAAGACTCTCACTCTCTCATATACACACTTGAAAGTGACATTTGCACACACTCTCTTTCCTGTATTTTGCCTTGTGTGACTCCATGATGGACTGTGAACTGAAGCCGCGCTGGATGAGTGCTTACAGTTGACACCAAAGAGCTTCTTTTGAGCAAGGAGCAAGTTTTTAATCCCTTGGAATCATGGGACAACACACTCAGTTTGGATAACGACAACACCATTCACTCATTATCGAACAACTCCCATCCGCTGAAAAGTTTCGGGAAGCAGCTGTGCACTGTTTGTGCTCTTTATTGGAAGTTAACCAGATGTGCATGTGCCTGTGTCTCATCATCCTTGAAGTCTTTCCCTTGAAAAACAGGTGTGTCAAGCTATAATGGGTCCATTACTGCCCCCTGGGGCCGGAGGGCAGAAGACACCCACTGCAACTACAGTTGGTGAGAACTGTAGATATAGTGGGTGTTTTTCCCCTACTGGCTACATTGATGTGCAATGGCCACCTGGGATACAAAGCAAGAAACACTTTTCCCTAAACTTACCAAAACTTTTTTCTTTCTTCACCAAAGCATAATTCAATCAACTGCTCCCACTGTTTTGTTATCATTTTAACTGTCTCCAACAGGACCATCATAGGCTACCACCACCCTGACCTGTAAGACTTCAATAACAGAGGCATCATCTCCATCTCAGTCCAATTTTTATGCTCAAACCGCAAAGATGCAGACCATAGGACCATAGACTGTATAAAAGAAATGGACATAGCCACTGTGATGCCACCCGTTGGTTTACAGATTCCTATTTTGAAGCCTTGAGTTTGGCACTTTGGCTGTCACCATCTTCTTCTCTTTTTTTAAGCCAGATGTGACCATATCTGGACAAGAGGGTGGAGTCCACAGGAGCTAAGAACCTGAGGTCACTACAGTGGTAGTGACTTATCAATCACATGGTAGCCATGCCCCAAAGCAAAACCTGCTTTATCATCTATCCATCCATTTTCGTAACCGCTAATCCTCTTGAGGGTCACGGGGGGCTGGAGCCTATCCCACATGACATTGCGCGAGAGGCTGGGCACACCCTGGTGAGGTCGCCAGACTATCACAGGGCTGACACATAGAGACAGACAACCATTCACACTCACATTCACATCTACGGACAATTTAGAGTCACCAGTTAACCTGCATGTCTCTGGACTGTGGGAGGAAGCTGGAGTACCCTGAGAAAACCCACAATGACACAGGAAGGACATGCAAACTCCTCACAGAAGGGCTCCCTTCTGGGATTGAACCAGGAACCCTCTTGCTGTGAGGCAACAGTGCTAACTACTGCACCAACGTGCCGCCCACTTTATCATCTATTTTACTCTAAATGGAACCAATATTTACAAAATGAACTTGGTGCTGTATTGAAGAAGACTTGAAGCTAGCGACTGAGACCATAAACTCATCAGGAAATGTTAACCGAGGTAATAAATCAAGTGAAAAGCAGGAGCATTTTCACATAGACGTCAATACAATTGAACTTAATTTTGCAACCAGTGGAGTCGCCCCCCTGCTGGCCATTAGAAGGAATGCTTTTTTTGAGGCACTTCCACATTGGCTTCACTTTTGGACCCGGAGATAACTCCTAGTGTGAGACACCAGAATGAACAAGTGCACATTTGGCAAGAGTCTTATCCCTGCTTACATTTTAACTAATACACCTTAATACAAAAGTCAAACTCATCTTTAATTGCATTAATTGTGTGTTTAATCTTTCTTGGGGAGACACATTATTTGATTAAAAATACAAATAGAGGTGGAGAGAGAGTCTGTAATCATAACAGTACAAAATGGTACAAAAAGAGTAATCACACTCAATGGGGAGTGAAAAGGCAGCTGGATGGCTTTGAGCAAGGGAACAAAGCAAGAATGGAAAGAAATTATTTAAGAGGTGCTGTATTATTTACACAATATCATTATACATGTATTATTAACATGATATCAGTATTTCACATTTTAATATCACAGTTATCGTCAATACTGGAACACTGCTACACCCCTATACCTGGAATCTAAACAGTCTTTATGATCCTCCTATCATTTTTATTTTGACCACACAGTGCTCAAACTTCACCCCCAGTGCACCAAGTGTAATTTCTACTACTACACCTCAGAGTGTACATCTCAGTCAATATCTACCTGTGTCATCACGCGGGTCTGAGCGCTCACAGTTGCTGTGTGGCCTGCCAATAGCCTGCACTGTACTAAAGGCCTCTGCAGCACCGGGACCAGATGTGAACAAGAAGATTTCATCTTCGCTGGCAGTCATTCCCCTCAGGCAGCTGCTGATGGATCAATAACAGGACCCCCCTCTCCACCACCACTACCACCACCATCTCAGCCAGATTGAGAAGTCTGCGAGTGGCTCTTGTGGCAGAAGCATGTCCAGATCTATTGGGTTTGTGTGGATCGATTCAGGACATGTACATCAAATGAGAGAGGAGGACAGGGATAGTGTGTGCTCTATGTGTGTGTGTGTGTGTGTGTGTGTGTGTGTGTGCCTTTCCATCTACTATTGTATGTGTTAACTCTACAGGGGCATCTCTATCACCTCCTCTGTAGGTCAATGAAGATGGAGGAGCAGCATTACAGTAAAATATGCACAAACATGCTTTGCAACCCAGCCCTATCTGTTCTGCCTGCGGAGCCTAATAGAAATATGGATGTGTTCTCCTGTGCTCCCTGTCACACTGACATTTGATTCATCCCTTCACGAGCTGATACACTGGCCCCGATGCGGCATCAGTGTGACACACTGACATGTTGTGACGCTTTCAGTCACAGGAGAACTCTGACAAATTGCTACCGTGAATGTGAACAATGTCTTTCACGCCGCTTGAAAACTCATAAAGGAGAGCTATTATCTGCACATAACGGCAGCGATGACACTGTAAACATTAGTATGGCCCTCTTCTCACAGCATTCACCTTCAGGTTACATTGGAGAACTTTGCGAGGGCCTGGAAATTAGAGTGTCATCCAAACTGTGATAGTGATCAACTCCATGCCCTGATGCAGGCTGCGATTATGATTCAGCAACATAAATGTTACATCAGGTTGTCCTCTGCTTGCAAATGATGACCTTTCAAACAGCAAAGAGTGAGCACTGAGGGAGAAACTAACCTTTAGAGTTGAATAACATCTGGACAGCTTGGGCTGCTCTGCTGCGGTGTCAGAGTGCCACCTAGTGGTCAAATGGTACACTGAAATTGTACTTTGCCATTTGGATCATGTTTGATGAGGCAATCTGGAGTGGAGTCATCAGACACATTGCATCTCACATTTTGGGAAATAATTGTATAATGATACAAACAAAAAAATAACATATTACAGCAAAACATGTCTAATTTGATTGAGCCACTCTTACGGGCAAAATATTACTGCATGTGGCTTCATTAACCCTGCATTCATTATTCATATTCTTCCAATTTATCAGTTGTCAAGCATTATATATTGTTCCTTTCCATCTTCAACACATGGGAACGCTCCCATCAAGCCATTGGTGGGAAGAAAGTCTATCGGGACCAGTATACTTGATTGTGTGATAATAACCCATTAACATGCTAATTTCACTATTCATCTTTGTCATAATTGCCTCCATCAATATAAACTGAGAGCCTTCATTTGTACGACATAGTTTTGAATTTCTTTAAATGGCTGTTGGGATTAATAATGAGTGGCAAAAGTTAGTGGCTTGCAAAAAAGCACAATGTAGGTGACTGAGGTAGATAATGTTACAGGTCAACCAAGGAGAAGCCATTCATGTTTACATCTCGCTATCACGAGCATGAGCCTGTCATCTGTCGATGCACGCTGGCAGACATCTCCACAGCTGATATCACCAACACTCTGCTAGACTGATAAATAGCACTACAGGTAATAGAAAAAATATGAATTCTTTTTACATTAATGGCAAAGCAAGGGGGCATTTAACCATCATTGACCCATCCTGGAGCTCAGCTAGCAACCTACGGATGGCAGTGACCCTCACAGAAGTCTGGCTGTCCTCTGCCACCTTGTTTCCCTGTTTACGTGAGCTCCCTCTCCAGAGCATGTCACAGCGTGTATGCTCATAAGAGCCACTGATCATGACAGCCTTTCTATAATCTTTGACCCCCAGATGATTAAAGTGCGCTTCAGTTTGCTGTATACATCACTTCTTTTAAATAGTTTCATCAACATTCATGCAGCTCCTGCACAGAATACACCTCATTAGGTACCAGCCTCCTGCTGAATACTGCTTCCTGTCTCCTGTCGTACGAGTCAGACAAAACAGCCCCTTCACTGGGATTAAACTTCGCCATTAATCTCAAAGTATTAATATCAAAGCAAGCTTCATGCTTACTCTGCATCTGAAAATTGAAATGTTGCAACTTCTCTTCTCTCTCTTCTCTGTGATGCAATCCTGGCAAACACCACCTAAAGATTTTTGCACTGTTAGTAAGTTTGAATTTTCATCGTAGGTAAAGAGATGCGGAACATATAGCGATAAGAAACCCTGACAACCCCTTGACAAAACTCCTTTACATAGGCTGAATTTGGGCTCCATGACTGTATGAAAGGTGCTATATAAACAAAGTTTTATTAGATCGGATGATTTGTTGTCAACATAAAACAAACTAGCAACCTAGCATCAATAAAACCTGCAAGATGCCAAACGTTAGTACTTCCAGTAACACGGAGGCAGTGCTAGTTACAGAGAGAGCAAAGAGGAAGGTTGAGGGAGCAGCTCTCTGAGGACTCCACAGCAACTCAGGAGCTTATCAGACCTGAAATCCTAGATCCTTATCTCAGTGTCCAAGGCAGTAGTCCACTCAATAAGAGCAAAATGGAGACGCATGTCTCTGAGCCTCTACCCAGGTGCACATGGCTATAGGATGTGTGACTTGAAGGGATAGTCTAGATTTGTATGGGCTACTTATCCATACACAGTAGATTACATACAGTAGACGTTAGCTGGCATGCCCCCAGTTAGGAGAAGCAGGCTGGACAGCTACTGTCCAGTCCGACATGGACTTCTTAAGTGATTCACTTCCTATCTCACAGATAGAAAATTCTTGGTAAGTATGGATACATGCTCTTCAGAGATCCATGAAATTAAATGTGGTGTACCCCAAGGCTCAATTTTAGGTCCCGTACTTTTTAATTTGTACATACTGCCTCTTGGTTGTGCCATCAGGAGACATGGTATTAACTTCCACAGTTATGCTGATACATCTCCATGTCTCCTGATGACACAGGGCCAATTGATGCCCTTTTTAACTGCAGTTTAGACATCAAATCCTGGAAGGCAGAAAACTTTTTACAGCTCAACCAGGACAAAACTGAAGTGTTAATCATCGGTCCTGAGGCTCAGAGAGAGAACCTTTGATCTAAATAGCAGGCATTGTCCTTAAATCCATCAATTCAAGTAAAAAACATGGCCATTATTTTTGACTTTTAACCTTGTAAAGCACTTTGTGCTACATTTATGTATGAAAAATGCTTTATAAATAAAGATTGATTGATTGATTGATGGAATCTAAGCATCTGACTGCTGTGGAGGGGTCGGCAACAAGACTATTCACTATTTTCCCAACTATAAAAAGTCCTACCTAAACTAATTAATATCAGTTTAAATGTGTGCTATATTTAGAATATTGTTACTGCTTTACCTTAATGTCAGACACTTATTTCTACTGGGAAAATGAAGCCCTTATATCACTCTCTTTAAAGCCAGACTCTGCTGGTTTATTGCTGCCTCCGTTAGTTAGTTTGTGTTACTGTGTGACTTTGCAGTTTCAAAGGGTTAGTTGAGATTCACCAAAGCCACACAATTACAAAAAAATAACTAACTGATAGAAGCAGTGGTAGACCAGCAGCTCCATTTCAGAATCCATTGAAAATGTGCAAGATATTTAATAATAGATCTTATAAGCAATTGAATATGATGGTAAAGACCATGCTTTCTATTCAAGCTCATCTGAATATTTGATTGGTCGCAATCAACTCTTTTCATTAATTGACAGAGACCAATTTTAGGGTCACAGCCATCTTAAAATTCTGCTGACAAACCAATTCCCCGACCTCCACTATGCATACTGATGGATTTTTAAATCACTGAAGAGGAAGAGTGTGCGTTAGAGGCCATGTTGCATGTAACATTTGCCAGAAAATGATCTATTCTGTCAGCATGGTGAACTAACTGTCTCATTTAGAGTTACTTTTACTTTATTTGCGTAATTTCATTTTATGTTTCTTTATACAGCATATTTCAGAGGGAAATATTGCACTTTTATTCTCCACTGGTAAGTTTAGGGACTGTTTATTGATGAGCAGTGTGGGGGTTGGTGCAAAAGGAGGAAGGCTTGTCATATAATTTTTTAGCCACTGGGGAGGGACTGTTTTTATTTTGGCTTCGGGGAGAGGGATACAAATTGAAATGGTTGTATTTGTATTCATTTTACAGCCAATTTTTAAAGAAAACTTCTTCTTTGAAAAGAAAACATTTTGCATTTATTCAAGGTAATGACATGCAGCAAAGGAGCCAGAGTTGGAATTGAACCCATGGCTGCTGCATCAAGGACATAGCCTTTGTACACAGGGAGCCCGCTTTACCAGGTGAGCTGGTGTGCATCCCAAACATGCCCGTTTTAAAGAAAACATGCCTTTCAAACCCAGAGCTTTGAAAGGCATGTTTTCTTTAAAAATCACCAAAATAACACCATTTATCATAACCAGAAACTGTAAAAAACAGAATTTAATGTTCGTTTTTAAAAATCCAAAGGTCCTTGGACACATTATGTAAGACACACTTCTGTGCGAAAAAAAAAAAACCCATAACAAAACCAGGCTTAATATTTCATCAAAATCACTTTATTCTGTGTGTCTCATTGAAAGTCTGGCCAAAAAGAAAAATGTTTGCACTAACCAACCATCACACACGAATGAAATCCAAAGTTCTTTTTTTTTTTTTTTTTTTTTTAACTCCAGGACTTCATTTTCAACTTTTAACTTTCAAACATCAAAGAATAAAACAGTCTAATTAATTTATGGTGAGGGAAGGTCATGCATTTTCTGCCAGTCACTCTGGGAGGCACAAAAAAAAAAAAAAATGCAGCTTCAGAGGGGGTCAAAGAGAGAGAGTCACACCCCAGCTACCCCCTTCTGCTTCTCTGAACTTCTCATACTGGTTATGAGAAAGACATCCAAAAGGTGACTACGTGTATGTGTAGCAAAACAAAGGGGCCCCGTCCCTGGATTGGAGGCACTGACGAACCAATCCAACTGCAGGATTAACTAGATATAAGATAAACTAGCTCCACCTCACTTCAACCAACTGCTGCTTACACACTGCTACATCAGCATTTAAAAAAACCCAATAATGTCAGATATGATAATGTGTCTGCAGAACGTGAACTTTCACGTTGAAACTTTAGTACATTAAATGCAGGACTTTTACTTTTTTATAATGTGGTATTTGCACTTTGGCTCAAGTGAATGATTTGAATATTTCCTCCATCTCTTCATCTTACCATCCTGCCAATCTGACAGATGACCATGACTGATCCTCACAAAATGAAACCCTGACATCAGGTCAAGACACAGCTAGTCGAATTGTGCATGTAATTAGATGACACTAGTATTATTAACTCTACTGAACGCGGCGAGGGCCCATTATGTTAAACGGCTTGTTTTCAAGCATCACAAATTAGTGTTAATAGCTTGGACAGTAAACATGGCTAATTACACTCCACCAGTACATTTCCTCCAACGTTATCTTGTTCCACTGAGGGATTGCCGTTTGTCTTTCCATCCTAATTGGTCTCCTCATCATCTCTCATCTTAGGAAACTGCTGCCACCTAATTTTCCCAATGGTTATGTTCCCAGATGCCTGCAGGCCTACTGAAAATGACTCCCGTGATGTGTTTAATGATTACTGAATATGCTAGGCACTCTGCAGTGGTCGGATATGAGCAATCAACACGAGAGGCTATAGATATATTAGAAATTGCCAGTGGCTGCGTAATTATGCTTGGCAATAATAACAAATGTTTGCGGTCAGGTCATTTGGTAAAACTGTAACAGACATTTCTTGATAGCAAAAGGATTTTGCACTTTTTTCCCCCCTGGAGAAAATAGGGTTTTTTAGTATTTTCATGAGCTATATCGCAGTACCTAAAGATTCCAGCAGAGGGGGCACATGTCATTCTGTTTCAGTATGAGAGTTGGATGAAACAGTGGATCTTCGACCTCAGGCAGCTGATATCAAACTATGAATTCACTTAGAGCTCATGCATCATACATTACTGTGCAAGCATGGAGCGCCATCCGGTGTCACACACAGCCTTCACGCTAAACACTCACTTTTGGACAAGGGGAACATAATTGTAGATTCAGTGTCAAGCTTGTTCTGACCCTAACTTGAGCTTCATCCATCAGGACAGTCATAAATCTCCATGCCAGTTACTGAAGCCCCTTAATAAATCGGAAGCTGGGAGAGTCTAGTTTTTGGTTGATGAGAACACACAAAAGTTAGGAGTAATGAATCAGAGCTGAGGATTTACAGCCCTTTGCCAGAATAAAACATTGACATATGGATGGTAGACATTTTTGTAATTTCAAAATTGACCCGTGGAAGCAGGGATTATAAACAAATCAGCAACGATGACATGAAACGTTTCAGGACAGAGAGGTATGAAGCTACAAGTAAACAGAGGGAGAACTGGCTGGCAGCAAAGCAATAAAAGGTGCGATGAAAACAAGATCAAATTTCGTAAAAAGCTGCTGCAGGAGCAGAAACAGTGAGAAAGTTGGCCTAAAGTTGTGAAGGATGGGGAGCGATTTTTTATGCTGCGCCTGTGGCTAATGGAGTCAGATAATGGCTAGTCCCCTGCTTTCATCCCAGCTCCAGGTTGTTTAATTAGATCAAACGTTGATAAATGAGTCTTGACTTTCAAATGAGCTTCTCAAAGGGTTGGAGGTGGAGAGATCTCTATCCACGCTGATAATAAAGTTGGCCCAAGTCTGCAATTCATCAGGGAGTCTGTACAAGACTGGGATGGATTTGTTCATAAACACGTGCGTTCTGCCTCATATACACACTATACAGATGAAAAACTTAAAGAAAGATGTAATCAAGGCATTTAAAAGCACACACAGTATGTGTTTCACTGCATGTGGATCAGCAAACGTCATGTATGAAGTGTTTTCCCGATCATCAAAATATATCTCTGTATCATAGTTTCATGGATGGAACTTTTTCTTGAGCATTGCCTCATAATACCATAGGCATTTAATCTGTCTCTCTTTCTCCGCTCACCTCCCATCTCTGCTACGGGTCTAATCCTCTGTGACTAATAGGCTGGATATGAGGATTATTTTTTACCTGCCCAGAGACACAGTGAAAGAGAGGCAGAGAGGGAGAGATGAATGGATATGTAGAAAGCTGATCTTTTTTAATGGTATGACAAAGTCGTCACCATCCTGCTCCTGAGCTCGAGAGTCAGTTTGAGCGTTCACATGCTGGAATAGAGTCTGAAAGCCATGATGCTTTCATGTTGCAGTCACATAAATGGTGTGCCTACTGAGAACCTTCTCAGGCTTTATTTACAGTATGAGTTGGAGGGTCTAACTTAAAGTATAGACACACTGATGAAGACATAGAAACTAAGTTGAGTGATATTCTTCAGTGTATGAAGACTAATCAGTCTGATCTCTGATCCACTTTCCTCTGATCCACTGCTCAGTGCAAAGTATCTCATATATTCAAGCTGTATTTCACATCTCTGTTCTTCTGATAATAAGACAGCCATGCAGTCTGATGCAGCTTAATCCATCAGCCATCTTAAAAATGCAGACGAAATAACCCTTGAGCTTTGTTTCACATTTTAAAGTTGACAGAGCAAAGCAATGCAGCTTTCTGTGGCCTCCTATGAACTGAGGTCCAAATCAGAAAACGAGCTACAGGCATGAACGAGCTGACACAGTTTAATCCACAAAACTACTTTGCTTTGCATTATTTAACAAGACGGCCATGCTAGCAGGATGCTGAATGCTAACATCAGCATGGTCATGTGCTCACAGTGACGTAGCTAATATGCTGATATTAAGTAGGCTAGGTTATGTTTACCATGTTTAGCATCTGAGGCGGCAGTAGCTCAGTCCATAGGAACCTGGGTTGGGAACTGAAGGGTCACTGGCTCAAGTCTTTGTCTGGACCAAATATGGAGCATGGACTGGCAACTGGAGAGGCACCAGCCAACCTCCTGGGCACCACCAAGGCGCCCCCAACCCCCAACCACCTGGGACATCCCTCCATTCTCCTTCGTCTTCTTCTTCTTCTCTTCTTCTTCCTCTCAGTTTAGCATGTTAGCATGCTAACATCTGCTAATCAGTATAGACACAACCTACAAGTGAGGCTACATTAGTTTTGCAGGTAGTCCTCAAACTATTGGAAAAATGGACATTTCGACCAGATGATGGCGCAAGAGGAAAAGTCAGAGGGTCACTAAAGTCATTGGGATACATTGTCAGGCCTTGTTGCTGAGGTCGTCCTTGTGGGTACTAAATCTACTCTGGCTAAACCACACTGTTTCATCACCTGAGGTTTAGAGTCTGGCAGTCATCCTGGACATCACATTGTCCTTTGAGGCCCACATCAATAATGTTACTCGGTCTGCATACTTTCATCTCCAAAATTTTAATCGTCCTCGCCCATCACTTACACCTTAGAGCGCTGCTATCCTCGTTCATTCTTTGGTTACATCTTGTCCTCTTTGGTTTCCCTCTCAAGTGTCTTCATAAACTCCAGCTGATCCAGAATTCAGCTGCCCGTATCATTACTAGAACCCCCTCCACAGATCATATCACTCTGTTCTCCAGCAGCTTCAGTGGCTTCCTGTTAAATATTGCATCAATTTCAAGATTCTGCTTCTCACCTTTAAGGCCCTTCATAATCAAGCCCCTTCCTAGCTGTCTGAACTCCTTCATATCTACACACCCTCCTGTACACTTAGATCCTCTTCTGCAGCCCAGCTCACATCACCATCTGCCCGCTTGACCACCATGGGTTCTAGAGCCTTCAGACTTGTTGTCCCCCACCTCTGGAACTCTCTCCCCTATGACATTCGCAATATTGACTCCCTTTCCTCTTTCAAATCCATCTGAAAACACACCTTTTCAAACTGGCATATTCGTCTGATTTAATGGTGACGCACATATTGATACTTGCACTGATGATGATTTTATACCTTAAATTTATGATTATGATTTTTATCTAGTCATTTTATTAACTTTTATTACAGAATTGTTTGATTTTATGATCTATGGATACATTGCTGCTAGCATGGCCAGAGATAAAACTCCTCTCAACCTGATCTAAAGAAGAGCTCTGTGATTGCTTTTCTCTTCCAAACTCTTGTCATCTGTCATGCGGAGGAGCTCCTTACGGAGGACAGCATCTCATTGGTCACCAATTTTGCATGCTCCAAGAACCAATTTGAATATTCAAAAGCACAAATTGTGTTGGTAAAACTTTCTCATGCTCTCTCGCCGTATGGTTCACTCCTTTGATTTCAAGGGCTTTGGCTCGTTAAGATTGCATCAGCGGATAATCAGATTGTCCCAAGAATGTGCCAGTTCAGCTTTACCTCTGAGACTGATAGGATACAATAACGTTAATCTTATTAAACAACTTCTATAGTAAATATATGCAGTGATCCTCCCTCGACTGGTTCACATTGTAATCCTATCAAAAGGCTGCAGACAAAGAAGAGAATGTGGTCCTCTTTCACCAATCTGTCAAGCTGCATTGTCCCAGGCAGATCCACTAATGTATTTCCACTTGAGAGACTGCTGTTGGGGTTTGGGATAACTTGTCTTCAAAATAAGGCAAAATAATAGCCATTGGATTGGAGAGTTATTTAGCCAGAGAGGTAATTTCTTCAGGATATTAGCATATGATTACTCTCAGATTGTGCACTGTGTGGCAGCAGATGGCAGCACTGTAATTTTGCACTTCAAGAAATCACAGGGTTTGTTTTGCTGTAATGTCTCATTCTCAGTGTCTCGTCCAGGATTGGGATGCACCAGCTATTTGTAAATCCAGTCATACATTTGTGTGTAGTCCTTCATACTTAAGAAACTCAAGAAGGGCTTTACAGACATCAGTTAATGATAAAGATGCACATTTAATTATGTGTTTTTACAAATGTTGGTCCCTCTTAAGTTTTAAGTGACCACACTACTACATCGGTTGCACTATTAAAATGTAAGGCATCTTAGTGAGCAAAGGCTTTTGTGATGTTTATCGGCTACTAGCAAACTTCTGTCCCACCTGAAGTAATAAACTACGTAAAAAGGAAGTCTCTGTAGCTTTACAAACTGTAACATAACCTCCAAAATTTGCAGTTTTAGAGCTAGTATTCTGAGTTAGAAATATTAGATTGGGGTTACATTAACCTAACTGATTAGACTTGGTGATTCTTCTAATGTTTTGATTATGTTATTAAAAGTATATTGTGTATTTTTTGTGACTTTTTAAACAGAAAATCCTGCACAATGCTCTTGGTCAGCTTCACAATTTATAAGTAACACTAACGTTTCAGTTGTCCTGGACCTTCATCAAGAGTGTTCAACACCATTATTTCCAACATTGAGCTTAAGTAGAAACTGCTCCACCCATTTCACAGGTGTGTACAGGTGTGAGGGAATTAATCAGCTGTGGGTGTGTTTCTCAATAACTGACAACAGCCTGTGCACCATATGCCACATATCCCACAAATGAAAGAACAAAGGAACAAGAACAACATAAGAAAAACCTAAAAAACTCAAGATCCTGACACACTAAAGGCTATTGACAAGATTATTTACAAAAAAAAAAAGATCTTACGAATGAACACATCGACCTTGCAGCTTTTATAAATCATTCAGAAAGTTCAACATTGTATATTCTTATGCCGTGTATTAGAAATTTGTCTTTTGAGATCCCAAATCAATTTTAGCATGACATGCCATGGTATCTCAGCATATAATCCTTCGGAATATAGAGTTTGCAGATTAAATATCCAGTATACGTCTCTTCTGCTAAGTATTTCTTCAATATTACCACCTCTCGCTGGCAGGGTAACTTTTTCAGTGCCCTGGAACCTAAATGATTGACTGTTTTCATCACTATTAAACCGCAGTCTTTTACTCTTCAGTCTAAACAGGTAATATTTAGCAAGCTAACATTAGCTTTGTCAACTAGGTCCAAGCCGCAACCTGGTGTGGGTGATGGGTATTATATTTTGTTTGAATGTCAGAATGTAAGCTTAATGACTTATGGAGAGAGGTATTTGTAGTATTATTTAAACCATCCATCTACATTTGAATTAATTTTCTTATTAATCAGATGAGCCAAAAGGCATCTGTAAACTTTTTTGAAGAATGTCCTTCCTTTGTGTAAGTAATATTGGTTGTGCCAATATTGTGTGTGTAATGTTTGTGCTCCATACCATGTAATATGGTCATGAGTCAAATAAATGAGATGAAAAATGAAGCCAATGCAAAGTGCCAAAACCTGCAGTTCCTTGAATGGCCACTTGAGGCTGAATCCAGAAGCCTGTCAATCCCCATAGACTTCCATGTTAAAATACCCAAATTTACAGCCGAAATAAACATGTTTACAGCAAAAAATGGTTTTAATCTCTATAGCTAATTTCCCCCTTCCTCATGACAACTATACGAGGGGTGAATCGTTATTTAATTCGCTCATTTAAATTTTATCAGGGCTTAAAGTTATGTATGATTAAAGACGTGGCTGCCTTGAGTGACAGGCTGTCCGGGAGGCATCACCATAGTCTATGAATCAGATCCACCTCTTGCTCCTCCACATCTTCACCCTCTCATCCAAATATGGTCACTTTTTGCGAGTCCACAAACCAGTGGGTGAAGTTGCAGTAGTTGCATCCATTACTTGTATACAGTCTATGTTTGGGCCTGTTAGCGACACAACAGTTACACCAGGCAGTTACTGGATTTACATATTTAGTAAAAACAAATCTCTATGCATCTCTATGTCTGTGTGGTGCAACACTTTTTACTTTAGTGATCCATAAATATTCACTCAGCACTTACATTATACGGTAACAAAGCTAAGTTTGAGCCTGCTTGCATCTGGTGCCACTAGCTGCTTAGGTACAAATTTAAACACAGTACACTGGTCGCCCCGAAAAGCAAAAGGCCCAGCATCCCCTCACATTTTCACCTGACCACACGCAGTAAAAAATACACTGTATGACCCCTTGTATTACAATAATTTCCATGTCACTGAGGAATTGCTCTGCACTGTGCGCATCCACAAAGATGACCGGTCTCACGGTAAACTCAGTCCTCAGGGATCTCATTTACTCCGTTTCTCTGGAGTCTCCACCATGTCTTGGGAATATCAATTGCTTACCGGATTCGTCCTTACACATATATGTGCAGTATATATGGAATAATTCTGTTTTATGAATGACAGAGTGCACAGAGCATATAGCATGTTGTTTACTTCTTCAACCTGTCTGCTCACATCTGGATGCAGAGCCTTTTTGGTTAGAGGTGTGTATTTTATATGGGGATCTCTCACATAGACACGCACGCGAACACATAAAAGCAGGTGCACACATTTACAAAGAGACATAAAACGACTTGACATAGTGCTCATACACGACAGCCTTTCCCACACATCCATTACATATCTGTTGTTTGTCTTTCACTGCCTCCACCCTACCTTGTTCACTCAAGGGTGGAGTGCCTGAGATTGCGTGTTGGTTTGTGTGTGTTAGAGTGTGTGTGTGTGTCAGAGGGATTAATATCAGTAATGGCGACAAAGAGCATTTATTTGCCCATATGTTGAGCGGCCACTTTAACACTGATAGCTGGGGGATGGGGCTAAAACAGGAAGAAACAGCAGCAGTAAATCAGAGGAGAGGCACTACGGGGATGTGTGAGTACTGACCACTCATCTAGAAAGAGAGAGAGATGGGACAGATGCTGCCAAGAGGTTATTACATAAACCACATAATCTCCAGTCCCGGCCCCAGTGGCACTATGTAAGCCTCAGGGCCGAGAGGTGTTAAAGGTAGTTTATGAGCATGTTTATGGAGATCGATATGTGTAAGCTGCAGTGGCGGGGGACCGAGTGCAAAGGCATCAGTAAGATTGCTGTTTTGTCTGGAGGCAGCAGCCTCACGGTAAGGCTGTCTGAAAACTTCTACTGGTTCAGCTTAGAATGAACTATGACACGCTGGATCCAACAAGTTTTATAATTCAGGTGCTACTGAAGAGCGATCACCAGGGAAACTAAAAAGTTGGATAAGCTACTGAGAGTCGTAAGATAATTTCATTGTGTGTAAGAAAAGTTCACTCTATTAAAATACATACTATGGCTATTAAAGTTAACTAAAACTAGTTGTGAATTTTAGTTATTTGAAATAAAAATAAAAACTTAAACACACTGAAATTATATTATGTACTTGCAACACTATCTAAAATAAAATAAAATCAAATCAGAAAAATAAATATACAGGAAATATCTTTAGTTTTACTTGTCAAATTTTGACATAGTTGGTGGCATTGGTGCATATATTTATTGAGACGGGGATGTCTACATAACTGTCCGTCAATTGCCTGCACAGTGTGGTGTTTGTAATACCTATTTTGAACTTCTTAAATCTTGCCTTTGGCACACACCCTCCATGTTGTAATAAAAAAAAAAAACTAATAAAAAAAAAACTTTTTAAACATTAAAAACTAAATCAAAATGAGCAAACCTACTCCAGAAACCAACTGAAACTAAACGGAGCAGAAAAAAATTGCAAAGGTGCAGAGGTCTATGGCTGACTTTTTAAGAACAACTTATTGACTGACTTATATCACTGACAATGCAAGTTTTACGTATTTACAAGATGAAAACATTTATTGCTATCATTAAAACATATTTCAACTTGTCATCTGATACCCCACCCCCTGCAGTTAGTGTGAAAAAAGGGTGCATTCGAGTGTCATTAGATATGCAGAGCACACATGTGCCGTCACTGTAAAGATGTAACGCAAACTGCAGCCTGAATAGCTAGGAAAATAGAAAAGCCAAGGTACAGAGAGAACAAGAAACGAAAGGAGCACCAGGTATGATGAATGCAAAACAGAGCATGGCCTGGATGGCTCCATCTGTATCACTACAAGGCTAATGACCAAAACCTTATTAAAAATTGCCCATGTTGGTATCAGAGCTACAGGGTGGGTAGTGGTGCTGGACTGGGTGTGGATGAGGGGCCCAAATTGGAAAATGTTGTCCCCCTTTCTACAATGACTGATGGTTGTACTGGGTGTTGGGTAGGTAGCATACAGTGGGTTTATCAAAGCTTATTTTGACGAAAACAGCTGCCTGCTACAACCATAAACAAGACAGAGAGCAGTGAGACTGACAAACAGTACAGTGGAGGATCGTAAAATCAAAACAATGTGCTAAAAGACACAAAAGTGCTCTGTAAAGCTGATGGGAACAAAGGTGGCCAGCAAGTCTCTGTGTGCTTGTTTACTTGAGCAACCCCTTTCATATCACATGAAGTCATTTGATCCATTGTTAATATAAAAATATTGATAAGTGCAGCTTTAAATAAAATTAACATTTACTCATTCATATGCACATTTCAGCATCGGCAGAATGTGTCCACATCAGTGGTTCTCAAATGGCGTGCTGTGATGCCACTCCAAGTCAGCCGTGGGATTTTGTGAAAACCACACATCATTATTGCAATTTTCAACTGGGCCTATGTAAAAAGTTATAAATGGATTTTTATTTGACTGTATCAGTATGTTGTGTGCATCCATTTCCTAATACAGAGGCAAACTCTACCTAAAAATGTAATGTAATTTAATTTGATTAACAAAACCTTCACAGGGAACCTATTTGTTGCCGTTTGCATGTGGAAATTACAAGTGTGTGGCACACTAAAAGCCCTGAGAATCACAAAGCTACCTCTCTTATTAGGGGCCGGGCAGCCTATGCTGCCAGGACCCTATTGTTATCCTGCATGTTCTTCTTCTTCTTCTTCTTCTTCTTCTTCTTCTTCTTCTTCTTCTTCTTCCGAGGAAATCCTACTTCCCATGCGCGAAAAATCACCAAACTTTGCACAAAGGTCCAGTCCCATGCCAGACTGCCTCAGCTGCAAAAACAGGCCAATAGTCCTGATGGTGGCGCTACAGCAAGCTGCTAAAGTTCAAAATTTTGAAAATTCACAACAAATCAACCGTATGTGCTACAGATTTGAAACTTTCACCAAAATGTAGCCCCAGTACTGAAGAAACGTTTGTACTTTTAAACCTATTGCAAATTATGAAGTCCATTGCTCTGTTTTTTTCAAAAACTGTAAAACTCATTAAACCTATATCCTCGCACAATTTTTGCTCAATTGACACCAAACTTGCTACAGAGCATCTTCAGACTGTCCTACACCAACGATCCACACAGATTTTTGATTTATCGAAAATTGAGCCTACAGTGCATCAAAATGTTTGACTGTAAACGGTATTGTAAACATATACTTGCAAATTGTTGCTAAATACATTTTCAATGTTCATTAAAAAAATGACAACATTTTGGAGTCATGGAAGATGTCATTTGGAAAATTTTATTTAATTTTATTTTTGGAGAATTTCATCTCAAAAACTGAATTTTTTACAGCATTTTGAATTTCGCTCTCATGGGAACAATTGGAGCCAATGCAAAAATGGCATTTTTAAACATCAGTTTTTCACTTATGGAGCCAATAACTCATTGTTAAAAACAAATTACCAACATCTCCATGCTGTCTAAATGCAGTATGTGTATTTTCGGATTTTTGTCTTAATAACTGAATTTTTTACAGCCGTTTGAAATCTGCATTTACACACTAACAGCTGCTGCCTTGCACACAGGTGACTGGCTTTGTCAATTTGTGAAGCTACATGTGATATTGCTGTTTGCCAATTAGCTCAGTGAGATAGAGGATGCTTCTTGGTGTTGAAGATTGTGAGTTCAAGCCTCAGCTTGTGCAACATTTCCATATGAAAAATCTACCTAAACTTGTCATAAAGGTCCAGTCTCATGCCAGATGTCCTCAATTGGAAACACAAGACAATAGTCCTGATGGTGGCGCTACAGCAAGCCCCTAAATTTCAAAACTTTAAAAATTCATAACAAATCAACCATATGTGCTACAGCTTTGGAACTTTCACTTTGAAATTTGCTTTTCCATGGCATGGATGGCTACTGTCTGGCACCCTGATGCTTGGCTTAGTCAATTTGTGAAGCCACACATGAACTGTCACTTGCCAATTAGCTCAGTGAGATAGAAGACAGACCTCAGTCTCAGAAGTTGAGAGATCAAACCCCAGCTAAGGCAGAATGGACATTCTAATGTGAAAGTCCTATGTTCAGGCATCATGCTATGTGGATTAGAGACTACTTTTTTTTTTTTTTTCAGTCACTAGTCAGACTAGTGAGGACTAGTCAGACCGATGCATTGAGAACTGATGAAGCCGCTTGGATAAGAGGCAAAACGTCTTCTAGACAAAATCAAAGTCCAGTTGCCTACGATTTAATTGTTGCCAAAATGGAATTGACCTGAATAAATGAGAATATCCACAGAATTAGAGACTACTAAGGTTAAAATAATTATGATCCAGGCAGTTTTGCAGAGAGACAAATACTCTTTATCAACACTTTTGCCTGTTATCCCTTGTCTCTTTTCCCTGTTTATTTGGCTTAGCTATCAGTCAATATGCAGAGTCTATCCAATAGCTACTTTGTCACCATGGATAATGTTTAGCTTTAAGCTAGATCAGGCCAGTTTGTTCATAATTGCTAGCAGTTAATGTTATTCTTACTTTCTTGTTCTTGAGTTTTTTCTTTCCTTTGTATATTATGAGTCTGATCACTTCAGCCACTCATCCACAATTTACAATTACATGCTGTAACTTCTATGTTGTGACATGCTTTGTTTTAGTGTGTGTGTTGCTCAGAATTGCCTAATTTTGCCTAAAATTGCCCAGCCCTGACCATTGCTGCGCAGCAGCTATAGTTTTTTCTTATTTTTATTGTCTTATGTCATGATAAGAGTGATAACACGTTATAGAAGCTATTGTGCACTGATATAATTACAGGTGTGCCTTGAGATTTTTGCTCACCCTTTGGTGAGCCTTGGGCACAAAAAATCTGAAAGCCACTGGTCTACACACACACACACACACACACATACCACAATGACAGCTTAGTATCTCACACACCATGTACAACAGTTGTGAGATATGAATTATATTCCAGCCATGTGCCCTGCATTATTATCAGATAAAGCACTTTTCTTACTCCCTATGATAAAAGGCCAAACAAAGATGACCTCAGGTCATGTCAGAAATATTTTCAGCACAGCCACAAATTTACTTCAGCAGCATGAAATCTTCCCTCTGGGTCAAAGAGCTGTGGCTTTTGCTGGCCTCATTATTTTGCACTGACGAAATAACAACAATCACACACGGGGAGAAAACCACCAAGGAAGAGATGATGAGATACCAGTTCCCCCCTCAAAGATGCCTGTAGAGTTCGCAATGCACCCACTATGTTGTGCTTTAATTAAATAACTCACTTTTTCCTAACTGGACTTCTTCACTCTTGCCCTCTGTGTGCTCCTACTTTTACTAACACACTTTCACACCTTGATGCAGTAGCCATCTTCTGGGTTTGTGTGCCACTGGGGCTAACTTTTAGTCTACAAAGATTTCTTCCCCCGAAGATCCCAAAACTGATAATGAGAGTGCCGTTCCTCCAAGAAAAAACACAGTCATGACAACTTGCCTCACAGCAATAACACCGTCTCTCACATTCTCATAGTGACAAACCTTGACCTAAACAACACACACACATTTCAGCACATCACACACACACAGATGCACACATCCTGTCTGTGCATATTCATAAGTACACAAAGGATTCCATAATCAAAGCCATTGTCTCCCTGCATACGTGATAAATTACACCACATACTCTTCTGTTATATGCATCTACCGTAGCACAGACACACACACACACACACATTGCACACGCCTGAGTCAGAGCTGCAGCGGTGCCACTTTGGATCACAGTGAAAAGCCAAAGATGACCTGCAGCTTTGGAGCCCGTGGCGGAGAGTCAGCCTCTGAGGGAGGCAGCTTCCTGCTGAGGACAGTAAACGCAGCACGGTGCAGTGACAGAGCAGAGGATCCCGCTCAGCACAGAGATCTCCCAACCCACAGAGCTCCTCACACTTTACTGCCTGCTCACTGAGTCGGATCACTTTGTTACACAGAAATAAGAAGGTTGTGTGTGTGTGTGTGTGTGTGTGTGTGTGTGTGTGTGTGTGTGTGGTTAGTGTTGCTTTTAGTACGCCTGTGCATGTCTCTGGTTGGAATGCATTTCAGAGTCATGTAAACTTTAACACTTTTGAAAAGAGCAAAACATAAAATATTCAAACACAGTTGAGGCAAAGTGAACATAAATTTCTTTGCAGTCCCTTTGTGGTGTTGTTTAATTGTGCCATTAGAAAAGTGGAAGAACAACATTACAGTTTTCACTCTCTTTAAAATAATTGTCAGCCTTGAAGAGTTTGGTGAGTTCACTTCTTTGTGTAAGCGGATATGTATGGATATAAATAAATAAACATGCATAAATGTATGTGTATAAATATTGCATATATGTATGTACATAGCTATGTGTATGTGCACCATCATACTAGCCTATTTCATTACCATTTTCTCCCCAATATTTTCTTTCTTTTTATTAGTAATTTATTTCTTTATTTCCTCTACTTTTGCTTATGTTATCAGATGTTAACTAGACAGACATTGTAGGAATGTAAATTTACATTAACTCCTGCACTCCTCCAATAATGTATAAAAAAATAAAACTATTTTTTCCCTTTAACACACACTCATTATTAATTTATTCTAATACGCATGTTCACAGTCAACACTGGCTGCTCAGTCCAGGTGTTATTAATGTACTGATGATGTTTAAATGTAACAGTGCAGCAGCACAGACTCAATGCCATCATGAAAAGCTCCCCATCCACCGACATGAGAGTGAGAGGGATGTTGTATGCAACCGTGTTGGATGTAACGATTCGTTAGATAAGACACCACTTCATTAACATAACAGGTGAACCTCTGTAATGTCTATTGTAGCCCAGGGTGTCATTTATGTTGAAGAGTAAATGGGGACATAAGGGAGATGAAAAAGCGTTTTTGAAATGGCCCTCCACATATTTGTTTTTAGACAATATAATGAAGGGATCCTTATGAGGTCAGATTAGATAACTGACCCTTTGTTAAGTCCCGCCCCGGGACACAGGCTGGCCAATCATAACATAGCATCGGACAGGCTCAGACCAGTATCTGACAACAACACAGCTGTGCTCCATTGACTATAATGCAATCGTTTCAGATTTCCTTCATTTTAAGGCTGGTTTTGTGGATTTGGAGCTAAATGTTGTGCCTGGGGCACGTCGTGTATGAATGATACTCATTACCTGGGGAGGTTGGAAAAAGATATATGTTTCTTCCCTGTTCCAAAACCAAAATCAAACCCTGAAAAGTGTAGGGTTAGCTAGCTAGCTACTGAAGATTTGGCCTACTGAATGTATACACATGCTGCTTTTGCTTTTTAATGATTATAACACTGAAAAAAGAGCGACCCTGCTGTACAGGAACCAGTGAAGGGAAGCAGGGAAACTCAGCTGATATTCAACCAGCTGTGTGTGATCGCAGTGTGTGCAGATGAACGTTGTTTGACTTCCCTCGGAGATCCCTGCCTGTGCGGCGGCGGCGGAGGGTGCTGCCAGCGGCACGGGGGTGAAGCCAAACACCGTTCATCTGCACACACTGCAATGACACACAGCTGGTTCACTATCAGTGAAGTTTCCCTTTATATTCATTGTCTTGTGTGGCGATCAGCAGTGATGTGGTGGTTCATTTTTACACTGTGATCTGTAGCCTATAGTTCGGCTTTAGCTTCTAACTATCTTTGTCTTTTTAACCTGTTGTTGCTGCTGAGTCAGTTTGACATCCTGGATATATCCTTCAAACACAGACTGAAGTGAAGTGACACTTCACTCCTAATCCTCCATCTTTTGAGAGGCTTTAAAACAGTTGTAGTCTCGTTTACGAATCACAGCAGCTCTGCTCAGCTTGTATTCACATCAGTCACAATGGATTCCAGTAGTGACAAAAAATATTAAAAGTGTCTGTAGAAACTTCTCACACCACTCCTACAACATAATCCACCTCTCAGTAACATATGTGCCGTATATTCCAAACAGTCATATTTTCCCCCGATATATTGTTAAATGCACTGTTTCCATCTCAAACCTCACGCACAACCTTTCTATATTTCTTTATGTGCCCGTATATTTTCCACAGGGATACCCTGAATGCAAGGATAAATGATATGCTTTAAAGTCAACACATCTGAAGGCCCTCTTTTGTTGGGAGCTCTGTTTTGAATTATTGTTCACTTCCTGACTGCTCACTTCCCCTGCAGTTGAATGTTCTCCCAGGCTAGTCTCCCTGCCTCTCCGTGTGAAACCTTATACAGCCTTGACATACATAACCGGAGCATAGTAACAACACGGCACTCCCGGGCCCTGTGGCCCTCGCCCTACTGGCCCACAGCCACGCTCTCAGGGGGACAATCCGCCCCAATCTCCCCCTACATCTCCTGGACTTCTGCCAAGGCTTTATTCAACAAGGGAATAGAGGAAGCAAACTCTGACTGGTGAGGAAGGCCCAGATGAGAACATTACCTCTCCCTAGATATGTCAGCAAAAATTAAAGACAGACTCATTGATTTAAAACTGTATCTTTACAGGAACTAAGGTTGAAGACCAAAAATGTGCTATATAAATTTAAAGGAGGTGGTGGAGGGCAGAAACAGCGAAAAGTAGAGTGAATATTGTGACCAGAAACATGACTCCAAACTGTGTCTGCCGGATGTGTAAGAGGCAACAGTTGTGTTCACAGACTGTACGTACAGATTGAGGACATGATAGCTCCCTCAAAGTGAAGCCACCATCTCGATCGCCCCCTGGTGGCTGCAGGATAAACCCCGCCCCCTTCATGATAGCAGGTGGGACGTGGGCCAAACTACAAATTCAACGAGCACAATAAATGAAAGTTTCCCAAGGATGGTGTCTGTCAATTTATGTAGGTCATATTATGCTGATGTATGTACAAGTGTTTATTTTTCTGACAGGTTTGGTTATAACCAAGTGGCAACCTCTGGGGCTGAAAAATAAAGCCAACGCAGAAGTGCCAAAATCTGCAGTTCCTCAAATGGCCACTTGAGGCTTGCTCCAGATGCAAGTCATTCCCCATCGACCTCCATGTTAAAATGTCCAACTTTACAGCAGATATAAACATGTTAACAGCCTGGTACAAAAATCAGTTTGGGTCTCTTTAGCTAATTTCTGTGTTTATGATAAACTCACCCATTTACGTTTTAACCATGACGCAGATGGGTTTACTTTCTTGAGGACATATATAGCAAATGGCACCATTTTTTAATTAATAATAGTCTTTTTTTAATCATGTATCTTTGAACACAGGTATATGTCCAAGGTGGCAATCTGAATCTTTTACAAGGGCACACTCTTTCTACGGGCCCCTCCACCCCAGGGCCCCAGTGCAATCACGCTGCCTGCACTGTCTATATTTACGCCCCTGTTGTACCGTCTGTTTTGAAAATGCTAGTAGTGCTTTAGGCTAACAATGCTAGCACAAATATTAACTATGTGAGGCTGACCCTCTGACACTATTCAGGTGTTTTTAGTATTTTCCTGAATACAGGTAAGGTCAGGTGACCAATCACTGTTTTGTGACCTTTACAAGTACACCTTCAATCACTCATCACCTTCACTAATCCACAAAGTGGCCCTATAAATAAAAACAGAGTTGCATTAGCTCCTGTCTAACACAGTCTCAACAAAATGCTTCATGTAGTTGACTGCATTATTGTAAGGTGTGCCTGTTTTTTAGTCAAGCCCCCTGTGTATGGCACAGTGTTGTGCTGTCTGGTTATTGTTTTGAATCACTCAAAATTGATACCGATTGCTAAAAATATCTTAGCATTGCATTGTGCCTAAAATCACTGCTGCATCACACATAACCCAGACACTTAATGTATTATGTTATGAGACAGCAGTACATGGCTTCATTATCATCATTAACAACAACAAACACAGTGCCCCAGACAGTGAACCCATGACAACAACTGTTTTTGTCATGTTGACTCCACCTTCCTGTAATCAGCGTTGCGTTCGGGCACAAAGCGGGTCTCTGTGCTGCACTGCAGACGGAGGATAGCTGGAGTGCCACGCAGTGCTGCAGGCAGGTCAGCTGGCTGTGAGTGGAGCCAGGGTCATGTCGGCCTGTTGATGCATTTGTTCATCTGTCCGCCTCTGTTTATGCTCTCTGTCTTATCAATTATTTACTGTGAGTATTTTTGTTTGCAAATCTGTTGGTGTAGCTGCTCGCCTGTTTCTGTGTTGCTGTTGTCAGTCTCCCTGAGTAAGGGGATAACATTTTTGTACTGACTGTGTGTCTTTTTGTGTGTGTTAGCTTTAAAGGGCACAGTGTGCAACTATACTGCTCCTGTAGTCATGCTTTCATTAACTTATATAAGATTGTTTCTTTATGTTAAATGAATAGAAACAAATGAAACAAATGTTTGCATATAAGTGCATGAGTGCATGTAAGCCACATGCTTTACATCTTTACATTTACATAATCAGGAAGGCTCAGCGAAATGGATGTTATGCATTCAGTCATCAAGCACACACAGGGTGTCAGTATCACTCAGATTGTGATCAGCCCCTACAACACAGCGTGCACCTGATAACTCATAAACTCTGTGGCTTTTATATCGCACAGAACAGATGTAGCTGCGCTGTATCAATTTCCACTGCTACGACACAAAGGCCTTTGTTGGGTGTTTGATGGAGCGGGTCCATTCAGCTCGAGTTAGTGAGAGGGAAACCACCTGCACTCCGACAGAAGGGCTCATGTGCTTCCCCAACATGTGTTTAATACTCACTAAGGCAAACTGCTTTGTGCCCTGGCTGAAATCACGCCAGTTTGGGAATGCTTACACCCCAGAATAAATATTTTCACTTGTGACCTCGACCTTCCAGCCAATCAGTCTACTGCAATTCAATGGAAAAATAAAAGGGGCCTAAATGCTTTCATAGTCAACACCCAAATGTCTTTCCCACTGCTTGAGAAAACAACGACTTGAATTGTAGTGACTGCAGGAGACAAACTAAAAGTCACTGAGAGGCTGAGGCTGGGCATGGTCAACTTGTGAGACACGGCAATTCGCTGATATCCAAAAATCCGTCAAAAAAAAAATATTAATGAAAAGGAATCAACTTATAATGCAAACGATCACAGCGGACAAAAAAAATATGACAACCCACTCATCCTCTTTCTCCAACCAAAAAGACCCCATGAGATCACCGCCCATACACATGTGACCAAACTCTCCCAATAACTGCAATCACAAAAAAAAATTCCATAACACTGACAAAAACATATAACAATACAGAAATATAAACCATGCCAAAATGTATTCACCTTACTAAATTAATTTGGCCCCTGCACAATTTTAAGAGTTTCAAACAATGATCACCTTGAAAGTTCTGATTTAAAGGAATACTTCACCCCCAAAATGACTTTGTATATATTACTCACCCCATGCCTCCAAAAACCAGAATTAAGAAATACAGAAAATTCTTGATGAACTGGAGTCATAAGGGGCTGCGTTTTACAAAAGCAAAACTATATCAAAACATCTGTTTAGGAACTCTCACACAACTGGTTCAGTATTATCCAAGTCCCATTTATCGAGTCGTATGCTCAGTACTTCTCAAACAGACAGCCCTGTCCAATGGGTAACAAAACTGACAGTGAAACTTATCTATGCTCTCTTCAATGCCAAACTCCATTGACAAAAACAGTAATTTTACCTCCCTGAACACAAGAGCTACTGGTCTACTGCTGCCTAGATCAGTTAGTTCGTTTGTATTATTGCAAGGCTTCAGTGCATCTGAATAAACCATTTAAAACACCAAAGTCACACAATAACACAAACAAACAAAGCAGATTGGCAAATCAAAGAGGCAAATCAAAGCAACGATAGACCACCAGCTCCTGTGTTCAGTGTGGTTAAATTGTTGTTTTTGTCACTGTAGTCTGGCATTGAAGAGAGGCATGCAAGAAAAATGTTTTCTTTACAAATTCAACTTAACACAAAGTGAAGTTTTGATAAACAAATGGTCATTTGGGGGGATGAACTATTCCTTTAAGGCCTCCTGGTCTAGCCACAGGAAATTACCATTAATGACACACTGTAAAGAGAAAATATAGGGGCCGTTTTGTTGAGTGTGCTTTGGATCCCGTCCAGATTCCACTGGTTTCCCTGTTAAGTCTGCAGGGATGCTCAAGATGCTTTGTGCGCGTGTTTTAAAGTAGGGAAGGCTACAGGACAGCAGTAACAGTGTGAAATTTATAGATTCATCTCCAAAAAATTCATCTTATAGAGGATATCTGGTACATTTTGGAAGAAAGCTGACGCCAAAATGTAGCACAACCATGGAGAGTGAAATGTAAAATCAGTGGGGCAGCTACTGTACCTCAAGAGGCCAGTGTACAATGTGTACAACATATTTTAAGGCGTCAGTCAATTCCAATCAAGTTCCCACCAAATCCAAACAGAACAGCGAATGGAGTCACGCCTGATGCGGTGAGGAATTTGCCAAGGCCACCGCTACCCTCCCGCCCCTCTCCCCACATTGTGTGCTTTGGTCTTTCGTCATGCCAAGCAACCCAGCTAGGTCAGGCAAACAAAGGAGCACCTGGACACAAAAGCCGCCTTGTTTGCCACTGTGTGACAGCAGCATGACAGGTATTTGAAGGCTGACACTGACAACAGGCCACTGGAGAGCTGCTTTGAAGTCACTGACACCGTGATTTTATTCCACAGTCTGTCAGCACCGGCGGCCCATGTGAAAACTGTAACTACGGTAGAATGTTCGATCAAACAAACGTAGTGCTCTTGATTCTTAATGGCATGTTCAACAACTGCAGCTACATCTATCAGGTGGCAGCTCCAGAGTAACAGCATCAGGCTTAAAAGCACTGTTTCTCTGGCCTCTTGCTGTTGTTTGAAGTTTGTCCCTGGATGCTGTTGACAGGTGTGGTGGGAACCGAGCCTATAACCCTGCCTACTAGTGATGTCAGAGTTACCAGAAATTATTTTACCACTTTTCCATCAATAAGCTCTGGTTCTTAAACCAGCTCCATTCAGGACTCTTGGAATCTTGGTGCCATCTATAGCGAACCAGCTGTGTTTCCACCTGTTTTGAGCGAAACCATTGTAATCAAAGATGTTTAATCACCAGAGGGTAACATGCAATGTAAGTTAACAGTAGTAGCAAGATAGCAGATCACACTGATTACCTGTGAGCTATTGTTCTGTTATCACACGTTTGTTTTTATCCCAAAAATAAGCATGGACCAACTACTGATGATAAGAAGACGATTTCTCACTTGACTTCTCCATTGTTGCCTTTTCCATCCTCTCTTTCCAACCTAGACAATATGCTCTCTGAATTTGTCATGGTTTGTATATCAGGTCAAGGATAACTTGCTATTTTTTGGTTCCAGCTGGGGTAAAAAAAAAACTTTTTAGGTTGCAAACCAATTTATTTTGGGTCAAAATGGTTCATAATCATATGCACAAACCGGAACAGAACCAGTTTCATGTTGGTGTAAAAGGGGTTTCTGTGTGCTCCACATCATTGCAGAGAGGTACTTCCTGCTCTTCGTTCTATAACATCAACCGCTGGAGATCATCAAGATTTTCAGCTAATGCTAAAGGTTCTGAAAACTTGTTTTCTCCGTCAGTGATACATAGTGTCCTATATGAACTCGAGATGATTTGAAAAAGTTGGATAGAATTTTGTGGCCCCATTTACATTTGATGTGTCTTGGGCGGATCAGAGAGCTATCTGCTCTCAAAAAAGCTAAGTGTAAATGCATCCAAGAAGCATTCAAGACCAGCTCCAGATCTGTTTGAGATGCATTCTAGCCGGATGCTGAAAAGGTACATTGAGTGTTAAACTTTCAATAAATAATACTTTCCCCCACCCAAACTTTAACTTTGATTCATACTAATTTGACCACATGTACCTGAGCAAACTTAAGTGAGACAGTAAAGCCTGCATTGTAAACCCAAGTTGTGGGACCTACCAGTGCTGGCAGGCTAACAGCCATCCACAAAGTTGTACATTACACAGCTTCCTGTCAAAACCCTCACTGTCATTATTCTTCCTCACTCACTTTAGCCATGTCTCCTCCTCCTCTGCTAGATTTACTTTGTCATGCAGTTTTAAAATAAGAACACAACTGTAGTAATACACTTGTTGTCAGTAAACAAACAGTATTTCAGTCACAGGTTTGATCAATTTCAAAGGTCAATCCCACCCTCCCTTTCAGTTTGATTGAACTCAATGTTAAAGAGGTGAGTCGGTCTGGAACTGTCACTGTATGTCTTACCCGGTTCATCATAGAAATAAATAGGAACCAATTGCGGTCAGGCAGCACAGTTAAAGAGCAACTTCATCTATACTGAAAAATTGAAACTGGGAAAGTAACAACACCCATCCCACCTGACACTGGGTGAGAGGCAGGGTACACCCTGGACAGGTTACCAGACTATCACAGGGCTGACACATAGAGAGAGACAACCATTCACACTCACATTCACACCTACGGACAAATTAGAGTCACCAATTATGTCTTTGGACTGTGGGAGGAAGCTGGCTGTCCACAATATCTTGTGAAATTTGAATTTTAATGCAAAATTATCTGGTTAACTAATTTATATATCTATAAACTTCTGTACACTTTAGATGTTTATGTAAGTACAGGCCAACAGGAGCATTTTGGAAACTCATTTTTGTGGCAAACTTAAGGACTTCAAAAGACATTGTTGTTGTCTGTGTAAACATTTATAAAACTATTTTGATTTTATTACATTTCATTAAAAACATGTGTTTATTAGACAATGTCACACAGCTCCTCTGAAAATATTGCCTTATGGTACTCTTGCATTGATTCAATTAATTCTAACTGAGTCCATCAATTCTCTGAGCAGCTGTGATGGAAACATACTGCTATGTACAGAAGATAGCAAAGGAGGCAGTGCGAGGGGAAAGAGGTGGAGGAGAGCCGTCTCATGTGGCCTGGCCGAGCATCTTCAAGTAATCACATCTGAAATCAGGAAGAAACGCAAAGCAGTTGCTCAAGGCAAGAAGGAGAGCACGGAGGGTGAACGGGCGGCTCATATGGTCCTAACATGAACCATCCATCTGTGAATACAGCACATTGTCCTATTCCTCATCCCTTCATTTAGTCTGTTTATTAATTCATGTCTCTTGTGGTGCCTTTTATTGTGCTGAGAATAAACTCTGAGACAGAAAATATCAAAGCAGAAACAGTGATGATTGATTGTCTCCTTTAAATGACAGTAGAAGTTGTCCTCTTTAAAACACAGAAGAACATGGAACATGTCATGTAGAGCACATCATCAGCTTGTACAGCTGGGCTCTAACCCTAAAATGTCCACTTGACTTGCTTCTGTTTTATTCCAGGCTGTGTGGTTGTGGAGTTGGCGTGGGAGTCTGTAGCAGAGCACTAAGGAAAAGCCCTGCTCTGTTCAGACATTGTGTTGTGTTGCTTTGAATTATTCAGTTTTGCTTTAACATGGCACACGTGACCTAACCCAGTCATACCCAGCTAATCATGATGTATTATCATCATCGCTCCCTCTCTTTGCTCTTTCCTTTTATCTTTTCTTACTCCCTTTCCGGGCTCTTCTTGACTAAGAGGTTCAAACTGAAAGATTCAGAGATGAAAGCTCTAAAGTGTGGAGTCGCACTTCTTGGAAGTGAAGAGTTTGGATGATGAGTAACTTAATAGTTTCAATTTAGTCTTAATGCAGCTTTTTAAGGCAAAACTTTGATATGAAGTGTTTCAGTTTGTGTTAGTTCAATGTGTGTTAGTTTAATAACTTATTTTTGGTCACTACAGCTGAGCAAAAACAAACTTTGGGCACAGCACTGATATACTATCATGTTTTAAGTTGGTGTTTTGAATACGCTATACAAGTAGTTGCCAATATTCACATCCAACAGACATGGTGCAACACTGGCCTTCATTTGGAATCTTGTTTTTGGCCACCAAGCCAATGAAAAACCTATTTTAATCCCCTTTAATCTCTGTTTATGGTCTCCACCAGCTCCTGAGGAAAATATCTGTCTTTTCAGCGGCCAAATGCTGCACTACATTCAGCAGCTTGATACCAAGTGTGTCAGTCTACCTTTTGATGCAGAGCAGGAAGCGTACAGTTTTGGGTGGGTTTTATTCAACTGTAAATGAAAGAAGCAAAAAGTGCATATATGAAACAAAAGTAATGGTTGGCTGATGTATCTGCAATGTGCCTGAGGTTAAAAGGTCAACAAACTAAATGAGTTAATGGGAAGACAATTAACTATTAAGTGCAAACTATGAAGCAAATGAAGTGTTCGTGAGTGCAGGAAGGTTACAGAAATTAACCCCCTCAGATACCCCATCCACTCCAATGGACTTTTCTAGGATGTCTACAAGCCAATCACAGTGTTCCACATCATCTTGAGCGGACTGCGGTAGAGCCACGCTCCACACTTTTTTGTCAAGCATGGCCGACCGTGTGGGAAGACGGAAGCGCAAGGCACATTTCAGTCCATTATTCATATTGTTAGAGTACATAATTTGTGTGTAATGTTCAAGGTAAACACAAGATGTTATATTACTTATATATGTCAAAAAAATCAAAATTGTTATGAGTTAACCATTCATGAAAAATAAATGATGTCATGTTTTTTGTTAAAAAAGGTCTGTTAAGACCATTCATTGTCATTTTTCCTATTGGTGATTTTTGCGTTAAGAATCTTTGTCCACTGAAATGGACGGTATTTTGTTTTATTTTATTATATTTTATCTGATTTTATTTTATTTTATTTTTGCTAAAGATTTATGAGTGTATTTTGAACAGAAAACCACCATTACAATATTTTTTTGGGGTGGGTTCTGAGGCTGCAGGGGCAGCTATCACATGCTGAAAACATCTGCCTGCTGTGACCATAAGCAACACTATGAGAGTGGTCAGAGTGAAACAAAAACCATAGAGTTATAGGCCAGAAAAAAGAAACGATGAGCTGAATGTTGCCAAAAAGTTTTGTAGAGAAACGTAAAAAAGAGAGGGTGGTAATTTTGTGGGTTCATATCTATAAATGAGCCCTTTCGCATTATACAGAATCATTATTGCTGACACTTAAAAATGTATATTTCTGTCCTCTATTGCCAGATCTTATCAGCTATGACACAGTGCTTGCTGAAAAGTGTCATTTTGATTCTTCGATCCAGATTCTTAGAAGCCACCTGTTTTGTGAAGATAACTGTTGAGGCTAACGTATGTGCAAATTATGTCAGTCCATACTGTTATGCTGAAATGCATCTGCATGCAGCTCCGTTATGACACTGTACTGTAGTGTAAGCAAGATTGAAATAAAACCGCATGTTGCTTGTTGAGTATTATTAAGCATTTGCATACTTATATGTGGATACAAAAAAATAACAGGGCAATGAGCAAAACTTCTAATTAATTATGTAAACAAATGTCTACCAGTCTTCATCTAAATACAGTCAATCCCCTCCCAAAGGCTCTGGAAATGCAGATAAAAAAATAAAAAAACTATACTTAACTCTGCTCAGCTGCCAGTCCAAAAAAGGAGATGATCCTCTCTGGGTTCCTGCTGACGGGAGGAGCTTTGGAGGGCAGTTCGGAACACTCCTGACACGATGACCCATATGTCACACGTCTGAAGGCATCAGACGGTAGTGTTGTGAGATGTACTGAGTGCTGCAGGGTGACAGTGAGGGAGCTTTCTTGTATTCAGAGTGTTTAAGAGGATGCTTATTCACTGCTATTTCTCAAATGTGTAGACCTGAGTGATTAGGTGCATTTGTTATAGCAGCAGAGCAAACATATAGTACTTACATATTATATTAGGACAGGACACAGTCAAAATGCAACATGAGAGTAATAGCAAACGTCTCTGTCTACAAGTAAATGTAAAGATGACACATCCCTTAAAATCTTCAGGATTCTATGAAGATATAAAGTATTTTGAACTAAGAGAGTATGATAGAGCAGGCTGTTCAGTGCTACATCAAAGTTATGGAGGAGCCAAACATTCACGGCATCCAGATCCAGCTGATGTTTTATTGCTTGGGATCATGGCCAGCTCTAAGAATGTGCTGACGTGAATTTAGGCAGTTAAATATGCTGAATAATGTGTATAATTCTTTCAATGTCCCATTCCTGTCCTGGCCCTTGGTTCGAGCTGCAGCCTCTGCTGCTCACTCCTGATGCATGGTGGCGCCCTCGGAATATTTGGATAAGGGGGGGCAGATGGGTCCACTGAAAATCTTGAAATACAAACTAAAACCAAAAGCCATGACTGGATTTCAATAATTCTTTATGCTGCTGAAGTGCTATTGAAAACTATGCTAACATTAGAGTCAATGAATCTCATGCTGCTATACTTTGGTGTCTCATATTATAGTTAATATTACTAATTATCTGATGTGCATCGACTAATACCGGTACAGTTAACATTTTGAGCTGCAAGACAGTCCTGTTTTAATGTGTTATATAAGACAAATATAATCGAATGTCAGTGAATACAACTGGAAGGAGCACACTGATTGTAATGAACATAACATTTACTTGGAACAAGCCTTCTTAAGTTTAGGGAAGACTTTTGGGTACCCATGGAACCAATTTCCATTCAGATATCATGCAATAAGAGTTCAAGGGGCCCCTTTGAAAATGGCCATGCTAGTTGTTCCCTCGCCAAATTGTAGCCTAAAGTGGGATTTATACTTCTCTGTCATACTGACACCGCACCTATGTAACCTACGCTGAAGCCTGACTTCTCCCAAGAAATGTAACTACATGTCATGGCAATGCAGACCTCCTGTCTATTTTTGCAATCTGTAGCCATTTTCTTTGTGAACTTTGTGAGTTGTAATAGAACTGAATTTTGTAACGTTACCTTTGCAAATGTTGCTGTTGTCCCTGGCTTCAGAGTAGAGGAAAAGTCTGCTAGCCGCTAGACTAATTTATACAATGTAAAATGTCATAGGCTTGTGCTAATAACGTTAGCATGTTATATTTGCTTGGAAAACATGTTTAGTATAAGACAGTTGTTTTGTCAGTTGAATCTTGTGAGTTGTAATAGAGCCACATTTTGTAACGTTACCTTTGTTAAATGTTGCTGTTGTCCCTTCATATGAGTAGAGGAAAAGTCCGCTAGCAGCTAGGCTAATTTATACAGTGTAAAATGCCATTGGCTTGTGCTAAAAACATTAGCATGTTATATTTGTGGGGAAAATGTGTACAAAGGCAAGTGCTTTGTCTGTGAATGCTGTGAGTTATAGTGAAGCTGATTTATGTACTTGTGTTCAAAAATGTCGCTATTAAGCCATGTTTAATGTGTGTTTAATGTGTGTTTTGAATCAACTAAACTTTACAGCACTTCACATAAACCCTGCCGCTGACGAGTGTTTTGGAGGTGCAACTGCAGCAGACACACCACCGCACAAGGATAAATGCTCACAACGGCGTAGGCCATGTGAGTAGGCTACGGTGTACGGTCTGCATAGAGCTGATGCACAAGTATAAATCTCGATTAATTCTAGAGCGTTATTTCAAAACTCTTTGTAGATGATTTCAGTACAGTAGAGCTTACAGTAAAATAGAGTCCTAACTATACCAAGTACCTCGTTAGTCCTAGTTATGAAAGCCCCCTCCCTGTCATTGGCTGTCAGGCCCAGTCACATAATCTGATGGCCTTTTTGTGCTGAGCCATTCATCCTTAATCTTCCAGGGCAACACTGAGCTTTGCAGCGCTGCTTTAGTTAAAAGAAGGATTTTGCTCTTTTTGCCCCTCTCACTCACTCTCTCTCTCTCTCTCTCCCTCTCTCTCTCTCTCTCTCTTTCGCTCTTACGCTTTGTGGATATTATGATGAATGAGGCATTATCAGGGCACAGAGGTAAAGTAGATTAAAGTGACATCTAAAGCAGAAAAATGACCCTCCTCGTTTACAGAGCCCGTGTTAAGTGATGAGCACAGATAAGTCATGGGTCAGCAAACATGACTCGAGCAAAATTCGTTTGTTATACAACGCGGGGGCCACTCAAGGGAGTTATGCTATGATGCACCGATAGGCCTCGGATATGAAAACATTCATATGGTTTTAATGACTTATGAATGATGCACATGCTGCCTTTCAGATGTGCGAAGTGGCGCATCAATACGATCTCACGCCACAGATAATATGAGGTCATGTGTGGCCTGCAGGTTGGATATAGGATTACGCACATAGGCTGCATATGCACAGCAGTGTTGGGTTTTCTCCCATGAAAACACATTTTGTGTCTCTTGATGTAGAGGATGGTATTCTCAACAGTCTGATCTCATTCATCAAAGTATGAGCTGGGATAGACGTGTTCTAAAAAACTTCTGGTTTTACATCTACACAGACCCATTAGAGTTTCTAAGAATTAAAAAGAAATAGGGAGCTGGGTTAAATATTTAAACAAAGTTCACTGCATGTCATTTGATATACAAAAAGTCTGCAAAGATAGCAAAAACATGAAAGATTGAGATGGGAAATGTCAGAGGGAAAGCTGTGGAAGTTTCCAAACAGAGGGAAGCTTTGAGGTATGACTCGTAGGAAAAGGAGATAAGTTCCTTCCAGGATGGATGTGTTGAAAGGTCAGGTGTCAGACCACATCACATTATACAGCCCTCTCTTTTTCCACCTCTGTGACAGTCACGATTAATTTAAAACATCATTTCCTCTGACTCTGTCTTTCTTTCTTTTATCTGTCAATCTCCCAACACTGAAATTATTGAGCAGTGATACTGGTCGTAATGCACCTATAAGCTGGTTTGTTGATGCTCAGTCAACAAAAACAAATCATTTCTCAAGCTCTCACATTCATGTTGGATTCAGCATGTATAGTAATAATAAGATTAGGCGTGTACAGCCATGCTGACAGCTCTGTGAAGCTGTACTTGGGCACAGGGCTGCTTTGAGCTGAATGCTACAGTAACATGCTGATTTTTAGCAGGTTTAATGTTTACTGTGTTCGCCATCTTGTTTTAGTGTGTTATAACATTAGCTAATTAGTCCTTAACACAAGGTACAGTTGAGACCAGGAGAACATAAGTTTTGTAGGTTTTTCTTTATAAACTAAAGTACTGGATACATTTTATGGTGATAAATGAAAAGCCAGAGTGTCACCAAAGTAAGTAGGATACATCATCTGAGAACCATGATTTGTGTACCAAATTTTGTTCACACCAAAACACCATGCAAATTTAGTAGGATCCCAGATTACTATTAAATATTCAAAGTCTATCCTTGCCAGCTCATCCAGCATTTTTATTCATTGGGAGAGAGTTGTTCATGTTTATTAATATCTTTGACCTGTCTAAGACCCTAGGAATTATATGAATGAGTTTTGAAAATGGCTGTAGTTCCTATTCAATGCACATTTTTTTCTATTATGTTTTTGCATTAGATAGTCTGTCACAATATATGTACAATTAAAATCTAAAATCATGTGAGCCTTATCAGCACAACCATGTATTTGTCTGGGGGATGAGATGACCTCATTAACCAAGCATGTCTCAGAGTGTTCTGAAAATCTTGTACGTTTGCTATCGTGACAGGCACTTGAGCTGACTACTCGTGAAAATACATCCTGCATGTATCGGCTCTATATTATACTGCACCCTGCAGGTGTGAATATTGGGACAGACCCTGATGCTTACATCACATTACACAACTTAAAATCAGAAGTGATGGATGGGTCAGTCACCGTGTACATCATGAAAGCTACTAATGGTGGAGGACTGCCAGAGTGTAGCACCAAAGTCATCTGAGCGCAGCTGTCACATCTGACGGCTACATTATTACTGTTGGCCATTAAGTTCACTCTGTCATAAGTTGTCAGCTGTGCCACCAGGCGCATCAGGCAGAGTGAATGGAAATGGTGGCTAATAATAGTTTATGATATACAAACCATTCTTACCTAGGTCTTCCTCATTACATATGCTGTCATAACACAGCGGCACAATGGCAGAAAGTGATAATGTGAAAGCACTGCTTTAATGAGAGCTCTCTGTGACAAGGTCCTGACTTTCCGATACAGCTCCTCAAGATCGACACTGACATTTATTGCACGCACTGTGGGGTTGAGTTTAATATGTAGATTCCGTAGTGCTGTATAGTATTACATGAGTGACACTGGAGACGTTATATAAACTATAATGTATGGTTTTAAAAAGACAGTATTTTGGTTGTAATGTCAACGTGCACTACACGTAATAATGTCTACCAAACCAGACCAGGCTGGAGTACGTACTGCATGCAGTGTGGCTTGATCCATGTGGCTAAAACACAACATGCAGCTGAGTCTGTGTGCGCATCTTCTGTTTGTATGAACATGCAGCGATTTGCATTTATTAATATGTGCAACAGAATGAACGACAGGCAGAGAGAAGACGACAGAGAGGCAGCAAACGCTAGCAAGAAAACGTTGACACATACAGACTGATGGATGGGCAGGAAGGGAATAGGAAATTTTGGGCCCATGGCAGTGTGTCTGCCTCTGTCGATCTGATTTGGGTGACACCGTGTGACAGGAAGCTGGCAGAGGAGCTGGGTGACCCCTTCCATACTGGAGGTCACGATGGAAGTGACTGGCACATATTCACATTCAAACGCACACACAAATGCACACACGCATCAAACCAAGCCTCCAAGTCTAGTACTTGTGCTACCCTTTACTTCTTATTAGCCCTCAAACCACTAACAGTGGATTTCAGGTTGGTATAATGCTGGTGTTAACCCTTACATGGCCAATGGAGCTTACGTAAAGCTCCTGCATTAACCTGGAGACAACAGAAATGGGTGATAACCTTTTGCCTGATGAGTTAAATCAAGGCAAGTGTTTAGCAGTAATCCCACACCTAGAGAAGAATTTTATTCCCTGTTAACTTCTAAACAAGATGAAGAGTTCTCAGCATTGCCAGTGTCTCTACGAGGCAGTGGTTGAGCTAAATGGTAACACCAGCATGCTATTATACCCACAATAGCAATGCTAACAAGCTAATAGCAGATATGATGTTTGCCGTGCTCACCTTCCTAGTTCATCAAGTTAGCATGCTAACATTGGCTAATTAGCACTCAACCCAAAGTGCAGCTGAAGCTAATGATAATGACAAATATATATTGATGGTGGCACTAGAGAAAGAATCAGTAGTTAAACACTTAGACTATTATAATTTATCCTGTAGGGAACATGAATATCTATATTACATTTCATAGCAATCCATCCAGTAGCTGCAGAGACATTGTGGCACTAAAGGAAATGTCAGAGGATCACAGGAGTCAGTTGGATATATCATCCTTGGACCATGTATATCTGTACAGAAATGTAATGGCAATCCATCACTAAAGTCAGTGGGATGCATCATCCTGAAACCATGAATGTCTGTAAAAAAAAAATTGTGCAATGTCATCAGGTAGACGTTGAGATATTTCACTGATGATGTGAAAAATGCGACCTAATGTTGGTGCTAGTGGAAAAGTCAGGGGATTGCCAAAGTCAGTTGAATTCATCCTCTGGGGACCATGACGGTCTGTACAAAATTTAGTAGATGTTGTAATATGTCATTGGATGAATAAAAACTGCAAACTGATGGCACTAAAGGAAAAGTAGGAGGATGACAAAAGTCAGTACAAATTCATCCTTTGGAGACAATGAATACCTGTATAAAAATGAAATGGCAATCCATCCAATTGTTGCAAAAACATTTGTCCAAAAAAAATGGTAATCTCATGGTGGCACTGAGGGAAATGATGGAGGGTCACTATAGTCAGTAGGATATATCATCTGGGGACATTGAATGTCTGCACAAAAATTTGTGCAAAGTCACCAAGTAGATGTTGAGATATTTTACTGATTATGAGAAAAATATTACCTACTATTGGTGCTAAAGGAACAGTCAGGGGATCACCAAAGTCAGAAGGATTCATCCTCTGAGGATCATGAATGTCTCAACAAAAATGAGTGTAAAGTATATGTTGACATACAGTATTTCACTGAATACATAAAAACTGTGAATTGATAATACTAGAGAAAAAGTCAGGAATCACCAAAGTCAGCAAGATTCATTCTCTGGGGACCATGAATATGTGTACAAAAATGTAACAGCAAACCATCCAATTGTTGACATTTGTCGAAACCACAAATGTTAACCTTATGGTAGCACTAAAGGAAATGTTGGAAGATCACTAAAGTCAGTAGGATACATCATCTGGGGCCCATGAATGTGGTCACCAAGTAGGTACTGACATATGTTACTGTTTATAAGAAAAATGCGACCTGCTGTTGATGCCAGAGGAAAAGTCAGAGGATCACCTCATCCTCGGGATCATTAATGTCTGTACAAAAATTTTGCAACATCTTTGAGTAGATGGTGACATACTTCACTGATTATATGAATAATGTGACCTGCTTGTGGTGCTAGAGGAAAAGTCAGGGGATCTTCAGAGTCAGTGGAATTCATCCCCTGGGGACCATGAATATCTCGGCAGAATTCATCCTCTGGTGACCATGAATATGTGTATAAAATGTAATGGCAATTCATCCAACAGTTGATGAGAAATTTCTGTCTAGACTAAAGCTACTAGCATGCCTAACAACAATTAAAAAATGAATTTTGCTGTATGAGAGACTAGTACTCCTGATTCTTCTTGCTGCTCATCAGATCATGAGATGAGTTGTGGCAGATATGTCCATCATTGGCTTCCCCCACACTAAATTGTTTTTCTTTTATCAGAAGGTTGAAACCACTGAAGGATAACTCCCACTAGGACTGGAGCTCTTACATTTCTTGTACTATTTAATAGCTTACCTCTGGTTAATGTATTTTTCATAGGATAGTTAGAAATGCAGTGTTAGTGCTGTTTAGTTTAATGGTGCTTTTTAGATAAATGAAGAAGATGTTCATAATTTATGACGCATGTGTCCTGGGTTATGTTTTAAGTACTTTTCTATATTAATGTTTATTGTTCATCAATTGCCTGCAAATAGTATTTCCCTTGGAGGGAACTGCAATGAACTGAACACAATATTAAAGATGCATTTTATGTATGAGCAGCTGATGAAGATTGTTGTACTTTTTCATCTTAAAAGTGCACTTACTATTTCCCGTCCCATCCAGGCCAATGGTTTTTCCTCCCAGGAGACCAGGAGTACTTTCACTGTTATTTTTAGGTTGAGAAAAGCTCATCTGCTGTTCCCAAGGTGAGAGGCCTGGCCCATCTGATCCCATCAAGCAGCGTATTCATCTCTGCTGTCTTAGCCCGCTGTCTAGAGGATTGTCCATCTATATCACTGTCTTTATTATCTTGCATTCATCATTTCTTAGATCATAAATATGCTTTACAATTATGGCCTACTCTTTTTTCTTTCTCTCATTCTATTCATTACTCACCAATCGTCTCTTTCCCCCATCACTTTAACAGTAGCGAAAATGGGTGGTAGTTGTAATGATAATGATATTGACTGTAAACTGATGATGTTGCCAACAAGTGGTTCTTCTTAGTAGATACAGAATTACATTGCTGGAGTCCAAATCCTTCTGCAGCTTCTTTGATTCACAAAATATGAGTATGATGTCAAGGATTCAACAAATTCTATTGACGTTTCTGTGTCAAGGCCAAACACACACAGAGGGGAGGTTTCACTCACACATGAAAACACAATGAACCACCAGTCTAGCCTGAAATGCAGGAATCCTGTCAGGCTCAATCACAGGTGTAACCATTGTCTGCTTGGTCATTATCACATCAGCATTTCACTCAGAACTGCCATCCCAAGTATGAATAACATTGTCTTTGAGTATCAGCTGAAATCATGACAATTCCTTGACAAAAATCTCCACAGAGACACAAATATCAGCAACATTAATGTCTGACAAAGACGTCACAACACATTTCATATTTATTAAGTGAACTTAAATGAGAAGTTTATTTTGGTTGCATAGTGTAAACAGACTGAAGTGAACACATAATGACATCCGTCTCTAATTTAGGGAAGCCAAAAGCTCTTTTACGTAAAAGGGTACAGCCAAGCTAGCCCTTTCGGCCCTGAGCAGCACGCATGCGCTGATATTGCTGCCTTCAGGTGCTCGTTGTAGACTCCGTCATCCGATACTCAAACCTAAAAATGTGTCTCAAGTCAACACCATACTGATTCTGCAAGTTAAGCTCTGGGCTGCATATTAATGTACATGTTGCACTGTTTAGGAGTTGCAAAAAATAAACGTAGTATATTGATTTGTCATGTAGAATACTGGGCGACAGGACATTATATTAGGCATTGAGAGACCTCAGTAAAGTTTTTCTTTAGATTTACATCACATAATGTGATTAAAATATGTAGGCTATGTCAGTGGATGTATAAATTACTTATTGTTGTCTGAGCTGTGGTAGCATTTATTAAAAATGATATGTATGCTGTCATTTTAAGTAACCTAGGCTGTAATTTAATTAGCATTTACAGTGAAAATCAATGTGCTTCAAGAGATGGTTAAAAAGTAGGCTATATAATATGCAATTTGACGTAGTTGATAATGAGGCTATTTTAGTCTTAGATTGGATTTATGATTTCCCACACGGGATTACTAGACACAGTTTTTTTTATTTTTTAGGAACTTGATGTAGTTTATGATGAGGCTATTTGAGTCTCAGATTGGATTTATTTTTATTATTTTTAATTTAAGTGTCATGATTCTTTTTGCCCATCACACATGGGATTACTGGACACAGTTTTTTTTGTTTTTGCAATTTGATGTAGTTTATAATGAGGATATTTGAGTCTCGGATTGGATTTATTATTATTATTATTATTATTATTATTATTATTATTATTGTTATTATTATTTATTCTATTTTTTTCTTTAAGTGTCATGCTTCTTATGGCCCATCCCACATAAGATTATTAGACACAGCTTTTTTTTTTTTTTTTTGATAACCGCTTTCCGGTCTTGCATGTACAGAACTATACATGATACACGTGAAAAAGGAAGGTAAATAATAAATACGTAAATGGATTCAAAATATATCATATTAAAATAAAATAAAAACAGAAATAAATTATAAATACATTTTAGAATAGGTTTACATATGTATATTTCAAAACTCCAGGGATTATGGGAAATATCCGCCCTCATTTTCCTTATATTACAGTAATAATGCCATATTTTAGCAGAAAGTATACGCACATTGCTGTTGGGTCGTCCATGTGAGCGTGGCTGAAACCTTCCGACGGCACTTGAACGCAGCAAGAACAGCAACACATTCCCAGCGCCTCAGCAGAGCCCAGACTGGGAATGAGACTCAGCTGAAGTACACGGGAGCCTCGTACCTGGTTTAACGAGCCAAGGACGGTGTCAACCACCTATAAAGTCACGGTGGGACACGGAGAGGAAAGAGTGCAGCCGCCGTGAACTGGAGAAAAGAAAGAAACACCATTGAAAGTGAGTTTAAACAGCAACAGAGAGGATTTAATAAGTGGACACGAGACGTGAGTGGGACCGTGGCAGATGTAAGATGACATCGATAAAGGTGGATTAAACTGCGGGGATGTTACAGGAATGATGTGCACACAGTAAGGAGTGACTTCAGAGCCCACAGGAATGGCTTGATTTGTCACCCCGGGTGAGCGGTGGGACGATACTGTCAGAGGCACTCATGTTTCAGTGGAAGAGAAAGAAAGTTTGCTGCGCTTCACTCGGATACAAGTCTACTTTGTGAGAGGCATCGCTGCTGTGACTATTTCTCATCCCAGTGGCAGAGCCCGCCAGTTTTGGTGTCGGCTCGGAACTGTTCACAATGTCCAAACCCGTGCTAAAGAAAAACCATTGGACCTCCAGAGTGAACGAGGTCTCCATCTCTAAAGATGCCCGTGGTGAGTTGAACGTGCCACTGCGCGGCGGAGCGGAGAACGGGGAGTTCGCCTACATCGGGCAAGTTAACGAGGATGCCGTGGTTTATAAAAATGGAAAAGTAAATGAAGGAGAACTGCTGCTGGAGGTGGAGAACCTCTCCATCTCGGGATTACCCTTGTACGACGTGCAGACAGTGATAAAGAACTGCAAAGGTCCCGTCAGGTTGAAAACAGTCAGGCAAGGTAAGGACTTGGGGAGGCTGCGGCACACGCAGAACTCCATTCAAGCTTTTGCCCTTTTCTGTTTCACAGTTCTTAAAAATGACAAGGATTGATTTTTTTTGTCCCAGACTTCTCTCTCTTTAAACAAAAGGAAGTACTCATTAATTCGGCGCGCATAAAAATGTACAGTTACACTTAAAAGTTTATCAAAATGGAAATTTTAAGTTGGCTTTTCCTCCAGAGAGGTGTTGTACAGGTATTCCCAAAGCTGGTAATATGTTGAAATGAGTTCCTCCAGGAAGTGTTGGTTTATCCAGCTGAAGAGTGCGTGGCAAAACTTTTAAAAAGTCGTGATATTGTACACCTGTCGAGGAGCAAGGCCGCGTTAAATTGACATATTTTTGAACGGAATTTGGCGTGTAGTTTTTTCCACGTTTGAAAAAATGCCACCTGTCGGGCCCAGGGGGATTGAAACAACACAGGTTCTCAGATATTGTTTGTTCAGCCTCCCTTTTTGTTCTGTGTCTTTACCAACTGTTTGAAAAGGCTCATATGTTAAAAAACTATTCAACACAGTTCAATAGTCATATCCTTAGGGTTGACGCTCATCCTATTACCTGAAGGAGAATTTAGCTTAGTAGTGACATCATGTAGGAGGCTTGTAGGAATACATAAGCATGTGCAAGCATCAATTATCCTTTATTTTGAGTGAGCTAGGCACATTATAATAAAGTAGTGATTATAAATGTATAAGGGCAATAAACAAGCAGATGATAAGTAAAGCCAGTGTTAGGGCTGTTACAGTATCAGTATAGTGCTCAAACAGGCTAGACAGGCAACACTTCTCCAGCACCCAACAGGAATGGGAACATCATTCACCTGAGAGAAATGCGAACATCAGGCCAGTGTGGCTGGTCTGGCTAGTTCATGGTCCGCTTGACTCAGCAGGGCTGGGCAGTTTGACACTGAGCCTCTCTGACAGGCTCCCAGCGTGGCGAAGCAGACTGCTGAAGGGATGCTCAGAGCCAGCCTGGGCCACACTGACTTCCTGCAGAGACAGAAAAAAGAGAAGCAACTCTTCAAGGACAATTTCACATATTTAGAACCTGTGAACGCTGGCAGCAATATTGGTCGGGTCCGCTCAGAGGTGGCATCGTGCTTTTTGAAAGGTGTTACATGTGGAATTTAGCATCAAAGAACTATGTTAATTTCAGTAGAGTATTGCGATTGTGAGAAAGTTGGGTAGCCTCAAACTTGCATACAGTTTGTGCCACTTTGACATCACTTTGCACAAAACATATAGAATACACTATCCCTTCAGTGAATAAAACACAGGGGGAAAAAAACACAACATCAACGTAAAATGAAGGAGAAAACCTTCAATGTAAATATCCTCTCTGGCATGGGGAGCATCAAGGCTAATGGAAAACATGGTCCAGCTCTGATGAGTTCCTGCTTTCCAATTGTGGTTTTGTTTACCTCTCAAATCACTCGACGTCATCTTTGTTTAGAATGAAAGGCTTCAGACCTTTCATTTATTGAATTTCAAAGAATTCTCCATGTAGCACCTATTATATGTCACACAGCTCACCAATGTGCGTGGGATTCAAGTGGTTAAGTCGTGAGAACACTGCTGCTAGGCAATGGCAACATTAGCTAATATTAACATTAATGCTGTCTAGCCACAGGGTCCAGATTTACCCACAGTCCTTACTTCAAGGTCCACGCAGTTTGATATATTCAGTGTCGTACTTGCGTTTGCCCTTGTTGTCGAGCTAGTTTGCTGTCTCTGCTACGTAGTTGTCCGTTAGTCATTCACTCTAAAGTAAATGGTAACGGACCTGCATTTATCTTTCTGGTCATTGAGTCCGACCACTCAAAAGTGCTTTTTACACTACGAGCCACATTCACCCATTCACACACACACATTCATACACTGGTGGCCAAGCTACCATACAAGATGCCACCTGCCACTCAGTTTTTAACTCACTCACACACCGATGGACTCGTCATCTGGAGCAAGTTGAGGTTCAGTATCTTGCTCAAGGATACTTCGACATGAGACTGGAGGAGCCGGGGATCGAACCTCTAATCTCCCAATTGGTGGATGACCCACTCTACTTCTGAGCCACAGACGCCCCAAAGCAGGAAATGGCACTTCAAAATAAAGTGTTTTTTTTTTTTAAACTTGACACATTCCTGAGTCACTTGGGATCCATTAAGAATTGACGTACGACCCACTTTTGAACCGCGACCCACCAGCTGGGAACCACTAGTCTAGAAGCTATCAAGGCTAACAATTTAGCAAGCAAGCGAGCAAGTAATGGCATGCAGGAAATGCAAATCATGATAACAGAGGAAAAAGATGAGGCTGTTGGGAAATCAACATTTTCCTTTAACATATAAAATACCAAAAAAGATCCTCTATATTACTAAAATTATAATATATTAACCAAAAATTTTAGAAAATTTCACATGGACTCTTTTTGTGAACTCGATAATTATGACCCCATTTGAAGGCTGCATTAGGTCAAAGATGGGCGGAGCTACACTGGTTATACGGTAGGCCATAAGGACATGTCATGGTAGGAATAGCACAGGTGTTCCTAATAACATTAACGATGGCTCTGTTTTATTCAGTTGTCCCTGTGATGCGTGACAGTGAGCCAGCAGGCAAAATATCATCCCCGTCGTTAATGGTGCTGTTTACACCTGTGCTTTCCTTCCTGTCACAGGTTTCAATGACCTTTGTGAGAAAGGCCTTAGTAATAATGAAGGTGTGTGCAGTCCTGCTTTGACTAATGCCACAAAACTAACAGGACAGGTAGGAAGATGTCAGTTATTTTAATCTGTAAACTTCCACACAGTCCTGAGAGGAAGTCTAATCTGGCAAAATAAGTGAAAGTACCTGAGCGGTTAAATCATGTAGAGGCTTTAAATCAGTATGAAAGTGCAGGTATTGTTTAGTAGCTTCCTGGTGATTCGTAACTGTGACAGGTGCTGCTGGTAGCTCACCTCCCATTCAGTAACTGCAGTGTGTTCTGATAAAAGTCTTGCTGCAGGAGAAAAAAGCAGTGAACAAATCACAGTGCCGAGTGTTGGACATCTTTTTCAAAAGTTTCCTTGTGTTTGAGTGCTGGATACAGAAGCCTCTGTTGAATCTGTCTTATTGTGGAGCTTGTAAACGGAAACTATCTGGTCATGTTAATCAGCGCTCATGTTAATACTTTGAGGGAATCACGAGTGTGAATTCGGGTCTTGTGACACTGCCAGTTTTGATTATGCATCCCCCGTCCCTTTTTGCAGTTTGTAGTGACTTCAGACAAAAGGAGGAAACTCTTTCTCACTTTGAACCAATCAGAAGTCTCAGGGCTCTCAGTTTCCCCCCTTTTTTCCAGGACCCATCTGGGGATGTCGGGTGTCACCGCCATACAACGTCACATGACCAGATTCCATTTCAAGTTTTTAATAATTCACGCTGTCTGGGAATTTCCCCTCCCTAATCAGCCTTAATTGGGAAAATATGCTTGGCAACAAGGGCCATCTGTAAAATCTAAGTGACCCAATTTTACCCGGAGCTTGTGCCATTTTCTCACTTTAATCAAGTGGGATGTGTGGAGAGGTGCTGCTGCAGCGTCTTGGCTCTCTGATCATTACAAAGCATTCGCTGCTGTCGACTGCCAACCGTATAAAGAGACGTGTTGAAAAGTGTCAGGTCGGGACCTTCAGCACTCTATTCAGACTAGTTAGCACACACTGGTGCGTGCACACATACACACACACACACACACACACACACACACGCACAGTGGCACTTCCAGTTTGAGCTGATAAAAGGCAGTAACCAGTTCTGCTGCAGAGATTGTATTGTTTACCTTGGGTATCAGTGAAAAAGTACAGGACACACACAATTCACTGCAGAGTTCACACACACCCTGTGCAGTGCTGCTGAGCCCGAGCCACGAGGAGTCCACTTCACTGTGTATTGATCGGGTAGAAGCTGTGGGAAAATAACTGGATTATGTAATTATGGACTATTACATACAAACACAGACATGCACTCTCATTCCTCACCCTTTTAAAAGCCTAATGCAGCTCCATGGTTAATACTATGATGACAGAAACAGTGTGCCGTGTTTGCAAACAGAAATACACATAATGATAAAGACTTGTCAGTCTGATAAACACTGCCACTTCTTTATGGATAATCGTCTTAAGAAGATGACCCAGTGGTCCACATATGCAAAACCATCAGTGTGTAACACTTTGGATAACACACACAGTGGTGCACAAACACACGCTTGTACAAACACACCATCACAACAGAGAGGTTTCAGATTGAGAGCAGATTAGTGTCATGCTCTCTCTGGTGTTAGTACACATGTCGGGTGTGTTAATAATCAGGGGAATGTCTATGATAGTGTGTATGTGTGTGTGCTCTTGCGCTTATTTTTCACGCAGACAGAAAGATGGCGGCTATTATGATCTAAAGCTGCTTTCGCACCGCAGCGCAGTAACCTCCCTGACAACTGCACACCTGCAAGAGTGTTCCCCCCAAATGCAAAGCGTTTTAAAAGCAGCTGCTGCCGCGACGCTCCACAGCTGCGGTAACAGGCAGGTGCTTTTTGGTGAACACAGGTGGAAGTCCAAGCTAGCGTACTGTAGCAAGACCACAGGAATCACCGGAATGACCAATTGGTGTAAAAATGGTTGCCAAACGCCGCTTTGTTTCATGTATCCTTACAACGGTTTGTATATCTGCAGTGCAAGTTCTTCCCATTTCCCTTTTTGACTAGCAAATACAGAAACTGCCACCTGCTGGCCTGGAGAGTTATGTCCTCTCACGCAGGTGCAGAACTTGCATGCTAGTTGGCCATTGGTTGTCGTTTGTGCACTGTGTTTAAGTGCAGCTTTTTGGTTGACGCAACAGTCGGCCTTCACCACAGCTCGCTCTTTGATGTCGGGTTAGTGTGTTCAAGATTAGAGCTGTAATTAAGTTTAAGGTTTAGGAGTGTGTGTGTGTGTTGGTACCATCAAGGACTGTAGCACACAAAGCTCTTCAAAAGCATTGTATCATACATGTGTGTGTGTGAATGTGTGTGCGCTTTGTGGATATGAAAAATGGCACAGTGGCCCAGAGTTCACGGGTTTCCCCAGGCAGGAGGCATGCTGTGTGTGTGGGTCGCCCTGCAGGATTTGCTGCATGTGACCACACTCTCACACACATGCCCTAGAAATTTGAATCCCCTTCACATAAAACTAACCGTCGCCCTCCCACACCAATCTGGAAGTGAGGAACTACAAGCTTCGGAAGAGTGTATTTCTTCCCAAGCTGCATTATATTACAGAGCTGGTGTGATGAACGAGGGCTTCACCAGCTATAAATTTCTGGAAGCAGAAAATATTCTCCCTTTCATAACGCTGGTGTGAGTCGCTAACCAGGGCTGCTCAAATTTACAACACGGTGTTACTGCATTAACTCGGAGCGTTCTGTGTGTATGTGTGAGTGTTTCTGGCAGGCATTGCATATGGAAGTGTTTATTTCCTTTCTCTCAGCAGGAAGTTGGACACCCCTCCTCGCCCCAACCGTTCTTCCACCTTTGTATTTTCTGACAGCGGTGGAACGACTTCACTTCCTCCCTCATAGCAGGCTTTAGGAAAGATCTCTGGCTTCAATTTTAAGGGTGTGTGTTTATGTCTATGCGAATGTGTGTGTGCGTGTGTGTAGGAGAGTGAGCAAAAGGGAGAAGTCACATGTGTACAGTATAAGCATCTTGCCTACTTTGAGCTGAATTTGTGTTTATGTGTGTCGGTGCTCAGCTTAAGCTGTGCACTTAAATACAGTGAAGGGACACTCAGTTACCAACTAAATAGACCATGAAATGCTGCCTCACTAATGCAGCGCTTTTTGTAATCCCACTAAAGAGGTACATATGCACATGTGCGCAGCCTTTTCTCTTGTTTGCTGAAGAATGGTCTTTCTTTTCCTAATTAGCTCAAGTGTTGCATTGAGTGTGAATGGGAATTGGTCACACTTGGCACTTGCAGTTACACACTCTGTCAGAGGAAGAGAAAGGCCAACTAATTTACGATAGTGAGTTTAGTAGGGCGGGGGAAGGCAGAGAGGCAGTTCCCTTCCCTTCCCTTTGAAGACTGCTCTTATCCAGTGTCCTCAAATTGTGTACATGCACAGCAGAGGAGTGTGTATTTCTGAGAATTGTGTTAAGATTTAGACACGGTCGATGAACGTTCCTGAAGAGAGTCCTGATTAGAACAAAGAGAAACTGTTTGTTAGATCTTTGGACACTAGTTGAGTACATGACATTATGAATTGCTGTTTTTGTGAATGACCTTTACTAACTGGAAATCGAAGCCTCTGCAAAGATGTCTAAAGCGGCTGCTATTTGTTTTATAGCTGTAACCCTAACCATGAAAAGCTGAGCTCCTTCTGAGTGTCAGAACACACAGGGAAATTAAATCCCTAAGCTCAATATCAGTCTGCTTTGGTTCAGTACCTTAGGTATCTGTTAACCTAGCCAAAGTGTAGAATGAGTTGACAAATCTACTCAAAAGGAGTTCATGTATTCCCACACTGTCAGTCTGAGCGCTTGGTTAGCATAATCCCCCAGCTGGGAGGTACGATGATGCTCGGTGTTAGCAACATTAACCTTCAATCTTGGAGCAGGTGAACGTCTTAATCAAAGACTTAGCATTAAGATCCTGAAAATATGCACGTTGTTTCAGCTGCTTAAAAGACCTGTATGTGACATTCAGAGCATATCTATGATTGAGAATCTGATTCAGACTGTCTGCACACAGTTATCAACATGGAGGTGGCTGAGCTGGTGGCCAGCAGCTAAAGGTGCTAACAAGGGCAACAGTGCTGACAGAGCTACCATTGTTACCTGGGGTGAAACCAGAGGGCGGGTGCCATGCTTTCGCACCCCAGTCATCCCGATATAACCAGTGCAGAGCGGTGGGGATTAGCTAGCCAGTGGGATACAACACAGGGACTCACATGCCCTAACATGCACGCCCAGCTGGATTGGCAAATGGTCGTTTGCTGCTGTATTGATGTTCTGAATGTCACATACAGGTCCTTTAAGAAGCAACAATAAATCCAGCTTTTTGAGTTAGTAAATTACATGTGGTTACTTAATCGCACCGTCAACCCTGCCCCACTGGTCATTAGAACCCAGAAGTTGTCTTGTTATTCCTTATTTTTATTGTCTTATGTCATGATAAGAGTGATAACACACGTTTTAGAAGTGATTGTGCACTGATATACAGTACAGGCCAAAAGTTTGGACACACCTTCTCATTCAATGCGTTTTCTTTATTTTCATGACTATTTACATTGTAGATTCTTACTGATGGCATCAAAACTATGAATGAACACATGTGGAGTTATGTACTTAACAAAAAAAGGTGAAATAACTGAAAACATGTTTTATATTCTAGTTTCTTCAAAATAGCCACCCTTTGCTCTGATTACTGCTTTGCACACTCTTGGCATTCTCTCCATGAGCTTCAAGAGGTAGTCACCTGAAATGGTTTTCCAACAGTCTTGAAGGAGTTCCCAGAGGTGTTTAGCACTTGTTGGCCCCTTTGCCTTCACTCTGCGGTCCAGCTCACCCCAAACCATCTCGATTGGGTTCAGGTCCGGTGACTGTGGAGGCCAGGTCATCTGCCGCAGCACTCCATCACTCTCCTTCTTGGTCAAATAGCCCTTACACAGCCTGGAGGTGTGTTTGGGGTCATTGTCCTGTTGAAAAATAAATGATCGTCAACTAAACGCCAAACCTGATGGGATGGCATGTCGCTGCAGGATGCTGTGGTAGCCATGCTGGTTCAGTGTGCCTTCAATTTTGAATAAATCCCCAACAGTGTCACCAGCAAAACACCCCCACACCATCACACCTCCTCCTCCATGCTTCACAGTGGGAACCAGGCATGTGGAATCCATCCATTCACCTTTTCTCGTCTCACAAAGACACGGCGGTTGGAACCAAAGATCTCAAATTTGGACTCATCAGACCAAAGCACAGATTTCCACTGGTCTAATGTCCATTCCTTGTGTTTCTTGGCCCAAACAAATCTCTTCTGCTTGTTGACTCTCCTTAGCAGTGGTTTCCTAGCAGCTATTTGACCATGAAGGCCTGATTCGCACAGTCTCCTCTTAACAGTTGTTCTAGAGATGGGTCTGCTGCTAGAACTCTGTGTGGCATTCATCTGGTCTCTGATCTGAGCTGCTGTTAACTTGCGATTTCTGAGGCTGGTGACTCGGATGAACTCATATCCTCAGAAGCAGAGGTGACTCTTGGTCTTCCTTTCCTGGTCGGTCCTCATGTGTGCCAGTTTCGTTGTAGCGCTTGATGGTTTTTGCGACTCCACTTGGGGACACATTTAAAGTTTTTGCAATTTTCCGGACTGACTGACCTTCATTTCTTAAAGTAATGGTGGCCACTCGTTTTTCTTTAGTTAGCTGATTGGTTCTTGCCATAATATGAATTTTAACAGTTGTCCAATAGGGCTGTCGGCTGTGTATTAACCTGACTTCTGCACAACACAACTGATGGTCCCAACCCCATTGATAAAGCAAGAAATTCCACTAATTAACCCTGATAAGGCACACCTGTGAAGTGGAAACCATTTCAGGTGACTACCTCTTGAAGCTAATGGAGAGAATGCCAAGAGTGTGCAAAGCAGTAATCAGAGCAAAGGGTGGCTATTTTGAAGAAACTAGAATATAAAACATGTTTTCAGTTATTTCACCTTTTTTTGTTAAGTACATAACTCCACATGTGTTCATTCATAGTTTTGATGCCTTCAGTGAGAATCTACAATGTAAATAGTCATGAAAATAAAGAAAACGCATTGAATGAGAAGGTGCGTCCAAACTTTTGGCCTGTACTGTAAATACAGATGTGCCTCGAGATTTTGGCTTACCCTTTGGCAAATTTTGAAAACCACTGCCCTGGACCAGCCCGTCATCAGGATTGTCTTACCAGGCTACTATCCTGTGATTGTCACTAAGCGAAGTCACTGCCTTGCTAAGCTAAGATGGCAGTTCAAATGGCTCTGAACCAATGTCTTTGTCTGTCTGTCTTTGAATGCATTTTTTGAATTTGTAAGGTGGGTGTGTTAAGTTGCTGCGCAATCTGTACAGCACCAAAACGGTCTCAGGTTTAAAGCCTGTTGTTCAATCAGAACCACGGCTGCCCCCCTTTTAACAGTATATGTGGTAGTCAGTAGCTGAGAGGTGAAATATTGTACCGAGACACCAACCACTTCAGAAGTGCACTGACGCTTCACAGCCTCTCTGCCAGCCCTCACTGTGCACACAGTCTTTACAGTGTTTGAGCATAGGCAGCTCTGTTCTGTGTCATGCGTTAAGTCAAGAATGGGATCATATGCCTGCAGATTGTAGTGGTATGTGTGTGTGTGCATGTATTTGTGCGTGTTTGCATGCCAGACAGGCCAACATGGCCAAGTCTTTCTGTCAGCTCTGCTGCAGTTAAACTCAGATGAGATGTGGTTATGCCTGCAGCGGGCAGACGAAGAAGCAAAGTGATGGGATTGGTACTGGCTGTGGGCATCATTAATATGGCCGAGACTAGACCCAAGTGGATGTGCCGGAAAAAAATGCTGCCAGTCTCTTGAAAAGTTGAGGGTTTTTCATTTTTAAATTCAGCAGGGACTTCTGCACTAAGACTTAAGTGCATGTGCATTTTTAACTCATGTTGCAGAATAACAGACACAAGATAGTAGAAAGACACATGGAAGCTTACATGGAGTTAACATGGTGTCGTTAAAGCTAATCGTCAGCTTGTTATCTTTCTAGTCGTGGTTGCACCCGCAAAAATCTATATTTTATCTCTCAGGCTCCTCGAGATATTAAGGCCTTTCTTCCTCAGTCTGCGTCCTTCTTTTCTTTACCTTTAATTACGTTCTGGTTGAGGCCTTTGGGGTCTGTTTACACAAATCCCATTAATGTAAAGTCTTTGGGAGGCTTACTCATGCACATTCATGTGCACACGCAGACAAAACAAGGGAGTATCTACAGGTTTAGTAGAATAGTCTAGCCCTGATTAAGAGGATTTAGACACGAGTCTTTCTGTTTGTCCGCGACAGTGAGCGCGCACACACACACACACACGCACACACACATACACACAGGCCCCAAACTCCCGGGGTCTTCTTGCAATGGCAATTATGCGGCACACAACAATGCCTCGTTGAACCACACTGCCTTATTCCTCCTCCTCCTCCTCATCTTTCCTCGCTCTATTCATCTCGTCTGCTCTCTTTATCTCTCTCCCTTCTCAAGTCTTCATCTATTCTCTCCGCCCTCATTGTCGACCGAGTATGGGAATTGTGACTGCAGCCCACTCTGACGGAGTCCCCCGCCCTGTCCTTTTCCTGCTTAAGTCCTAATGAAAAGAATGGTTCCAACAGGTCACTTCACAGCAGTTATGGATGATGGTGTGTGCAGCAAAGCATTGAAGATGGCTTTACGTGGGTGGCAGTCACGGTGAAGGGAGAGTGTGCTGGATTATGGGTAAAAAGAATTAGCTGAGAAAGAGTTGAAGTACGGAAGACATATTGGTAACATGTGTTAAGGTTTGTGGTGAAGGGAATGACCACTGACTTGTGTTATGAAGTATCTCTTGGTGAACCAGCAGCGGTGGTGTTCTTCCTTGACGTGTTTTAGTAATTGATGCACATGTAATCAGGAAGAGTTTGATGCAAAAATAGATTCTGAGCTCATGTCTGTACAATAAATGCAGCTGGGGTTAGCAGCTAGTTAGCTTAGCTTATCATAGCATAAAAACAGTGAAACAACTAGCTCTGTCCAAAGGTAACAAAATCTGTCTACTATACTGGCACAGGTAAAGCTCCCTTATTAACAGAATATATCTCATTCTGTATGAAAACTAAAGCATAAAAACAACAATTTGCCATTTTACACAGACTGTTGGCTCCAGAGCAGTTGCTTGGCAACCGGTAGGACAGGTAGTGACTGCTTAAAGCCAAGAAATAGGGGCCGTACACATGCCGCGTCTGTAACCACCTGGAAAATGCTAGGTCGGGCACTACTTTGAGCCTTTTTTTTGAGCCAGCAACCTTAACAAGCACCATATCAAAGCCTATTTACCTGAAATCCTGAGTGCAGAGCTGATCTTCTTCCTGGTGCTTTTTATAAGTGTGTAGGCCTATCATCCGTGCGACGTGTCTGTTGTGATTGGTTGTTCCTTGTCACATGACATGTGGTGCGCACTGCTGTGTTCCAAAAGTTGAACTCGGCAACAGTGTTGCTCTGGCGCGTCTACATTGAAAACAATGAATTTGAGGGCGCAAATAACGCTGCATGTGTACGGCCCCTTAGTCCAGCATATAATCTCTCATTAAATGATAAATTGTTATATGAAAGTGAATATGTTCATTTTCCAAAATGTTGAACTATTCCTTTACTCCTCCTGAGAAAACATCAGTGAATTGCTATTAATTTAGGAAGCCACTGTGCTGTCACAAAAATGACCTGGCAAGCAATGTTTTTGAAATCTAAAATGTATTGGTGAATGTGATCTCCTTGTGTATGCACAGTTTTTACATAAACGACTGTTAAAAAGGTGCCTGCAGTTCCTCCATCTGGAAATATCAGCCTGTGCGACGGTGACCAGCACTGAGGCATCCTTGATTGAGAAAGCATGTGTGTGCTGCGGTTAGCTGGAAGCCTTCAGGACACCAAATGGCTTCGGTAATCTCTTATGATGACAGGGGAGATATGGTTGTGTCATCAGCTTCGCAGGTGGCCTCAGAGTGCTTAGCAGCTAGGGGCCAAGTGACACTGTGTCTTAACGGCTATCGTGACGGTCTGATATCCCCCGTGTCGGACTGTGTGGCTCTGCATGATGCATCAGCTGCGCTTGTGCGTACCCTAAGGCCGGGCACTCACCGCATGACTCCATCACCACAGATCCCTGTACCACTCACATTAAAGTCTGTTGTTTCCAGTAGTTTCATGGCTCTTCAACTTAGCGGTGCACACACTAAACGATTCCATACATGCTGCTGACCCCACACAACAGATTCTTTGGTCAATAGAAAATGCAGAACGTGACTTTTTTAAGTCAGGTTTTAACAGATTGTGCTGAAATAAGAAGGAGGAGAAGTGTATACTCACTGTGCCAGAGGAGAACAAAAGAGGTGAGCTGGAGGCCAAAGTGAGAGAAGAATAGTTCTTTGTATAACTTAATGTTCATGTTGCATATTTAGCATTGTCAAGGCAGGGTTTATTATTTTAGGCTACAGTAATGTCAGTTTTTGTAATCCACATGGTTTCAATTAAATATTGCTGCTGACCTTTCTGAGAAAATTTAGGGTTCGGTGAAAGCAGAATTGGTTCAGATCTCGGCATCTTGTCTCCAAAAATTAAAACAGGCTGTAATTTGTAAGTTAAATTGACTTTTGGAAGAGCTTTTTAGAGCGAAACAGTAAAAATGCAGGCAAACCTACGCCTCCATAATGATTGAAATGGATAATGTGGGCCAAATGTGATTGTTTGGTCATAGTAACTGGGATTAAACACAATTAAATGTTCTTGAAAGTCAAACTGAGACAAATAATTAGCAAATTTTCTACTCTAAGCGGTTGCAAACCGCCTTAAAAAGCACAGTTCAGCTCTGGGACGGCTTTGCAGCTTTGATTATTTAGTAGCACCATGGCAGCACAAAATCACGCCGTCCCACTGTGTGCGTTTGTGCGTCTGATAGTGTAACATAAAGGTCAGTATGCACATGGTCAGCACATATACTGTATGTGTTCAACAAGAGAGAAACTTTGTCCTCATTTTTCACAGGCAGTAGCACTCATCATTTGCAGCACAAGCTCCATTAAACCAGTACAGTGAGGAAAATGTGACAGCTTTTCCGATAGAATCTTAATTAGACAAGCAGAGACTAATTAGCAAAGACAGGGAAAGGATTGAGTCTTAATTAAGAGGTCACTGGTGTCCACCTCCTCTCTTCACTGTTGGCATCAGTCACAGATGTTAATGTCGGGTCTCCTGAAGTGACGTCTGTTTATGTGACAACTCCACTACCCCTCTATATGTCAGTGTCAGCAGCCAACCCCCCCCCCCGTCTGTTCTCTAACTTTACAGGGTCCCTATAAGTTCAGACTGGGTTCCACATATCCAGCCTGAACACAAATATTCGCAGACATTAAAAACAAGAGAGAAATTTAATGTAAATAATACTGTATACTGTAATAATACTGACTCAAGGTTCTCTCTGTCAGTCAGCCTGGCAGCAGTGCAGCCATTGCCCGTTTTTCCTTTTAATCAGAGCTGGTAAATGTGCCTGGTGATAGCCGTGATCTTAAAAGTTTAAGCTAGTATTACAGCAGTTTTCTCTATATGTAAATTTTCATACACTGACTACTCATTTTCACATGATTATGATAATCCTCCTCCTTTAAGAAGAAGATATTGTACACCACCACCATGACTCTCTTATTTTGCCACCGGCCCCTCATGTCTCCATCCTCAATGAATTTGACATTAAGTTAAATCCACTTTAGATTCAAACTCCCTCCAACAGTATTTACTATAGAGTAGAATTAGTGCAGTGTTCTGATGAAAACTGAACTTACAAGAAAGAAGTCCATTTGCATTCATAATTCAAGAACTCATATTACACATGTGACATACCAGCCAAAGGTATAGGACGCCAGACTTAACCCCTTTAGAATCTGCTGCCAGTAGACAAGATTAAAGGAGCACTTCACCCACAAAATAATAATTTGTAAATCAATTACTCACCATGTGTTACTTTGAATTTGTGAGGAAATTTTTTTTGTTTCTCGCATGCCTCTGGTGAGCAAAGACTGCAAAAACGAAAGAAAATTCTTGATGAATGTAAGTCATAGGGGTCCACGTTCAAAATATCAGTTTACAAACTCTCACACAACTCGTGCAGTATCATCCTGGTCTCATTTATCCAGTACCCAAACAGACAGCCCTTTGTGAAAGTGAAACCTATTTCTGTCTCTTGAAAGCTGGACCCCATTGACAAAAACAAATATTTTACCTTGCCCAACACCGGAGCTGCTGGTCTGCCGCTTCCTCAATTAGTTAGTTTGTGGCATTATGTGACTTTGATATTTTAAAGGGTTAGTTTGGGTTCAACAAAGACACACAATAACAGAAACTATCGATGGAGGCAGTAGTAGACCAGCAGCTCTTGAGTTCAGCGAGATAAAATTACTGTTTTTGTCAATTGAGTCTGGCTTTGAAAAGGACATAAATGAGATTAACTTTCAGTTCAGTTCCTTGTTGCAGATGGCTGTTTGTTTGGGAAGTACTGAGCATAAGACTGGATAAATGAGACTTGGATTATACTGCAAAATATAAACGTTTTGATATAGGATTTCTGTTGTTAACTTGGCCCCCTATGACTTCAATTCATCAAGGATTTTCTATGTTTGGAGACACTTTGCCACTGTAGGCATCTGAGAAAAATGTTTTCTTCACAAATTAAACATAACATGGTGTGAGTAATTGATATACACATTTTCATTTGGAGAGTGAAGTGCTCCTTTAATTGGGCCTTGACTGTGTTGTACTCATTGACTCATTTCTAATCTGTTGTGGCTTCCTTTAGGTGGTTACGGTTTTGTTGGATAGGATATTTTTTATGTAACCAGTCTAGTTTCTTTCCTTCTCTGATCTTATATAGACTCGACACCATAGAATAGTGGCGTAGCTAATTTAAATTGCTTCTCTGTGCTCCAGTGAACAAATGTTATGAGACAGACAAGCTTGGCTTTATTCTCAAGTTTTAATTTTTTTAAGCAGAAACACCCATTTCTCACATAAATGTGGTAAACAAATTCCAACCCCAGCCACTCTTGACTTTGTAGCTTTAATTAAAGTAACACACAGGCCTCAGAAAAACTTAGACTTGACTATTTAGACAGGCTGTACTATCAGACTGGAGCAGTTGTGTGTGTGTTTTTGGTAGCCAAACCAGCACCCTAATCTATCTGAAATCACATCTCCCACTCCACAGTGTTCTTGCATGTTCAAGGCAAAGGTGCACTGGTGTGGGCTTGTGGACCAAGTGTCACCGCTAGTTGCGCTCACCGTGACGAGCCTAATCTGATACCCATATGGAAATAGTGCCATACAGCAGGATTATGAGTTGACACAGACTCTGCAGGCTTTGTCATCACGCCTGTATTTTCAGTTTATCTAATGACCGCTCAGCAGCACGTCGACTGTCTGTCATCGTCCTTGATGGAGGCTTTGACAAGCTGAGGTTTACCACACATAGCATACTGTTGATGCTATTTACAAGACTTTCATGTGGGCATCATGTGATTTTTTTTTTAGCTGTGTGTTGGGTCAAATGAGCAGGATTGTGTAGGCTGGGTCTGAATTCCATTTGTCGCTTGGTAATGCCACACTGCTATCATTGCAGCTTTAGATGTACACACACACACACACATGGGCAGACATACACTTGCATGTAAAGTTAAATCCATAATCCATGCCCTTTGGATAAACGTGTAAGCTTATTGCTTGCAATTTTTTCCCTCTAAGTTTGCATGCAGGGACACACACACACACACACTCACACATACACACACACACACACACACACACACACACACATGCAAACACTCCTGCTTCTTCTCTGCACTCTGCACTGTTCAGGAATGCTCTGTTTACATAGCTGGAGCTGGCCAAGATTAGTATTTTAGTCTCTCAGGTGTCTGCTGTGTGTCACCGACAGTTATTTTATAGGCCCCGGTATGGCTTGTAGTCAAGCAAATGCTGCTGCACCTTGCCCAAAACTCTTCTCTCTGCTGGATTTATGGGAAGACACAATGTTCCAAAGACCTTGGGGAAGTTTAGCACAATTACTTAAATGCAATTCAGAGTTAATGTCATTTATTTCCATAGGAAACATTAAAAAAAGTTAAGAATTCTCACCTGGTCTGTTATCACTTGTCTGAAATGTTCCACCTCTGATGAATCCATATCCTCAGCACACACTCTTACTTTTTCAGCTCTATACGTGCCTACCTGACATCATTTGTGAGTGCGACAGATAAGATTGGGATAGTTTATACAACTGTGACTGCAGAAAGCCCATCAAATCCCAATGTGTGCGGCGAGTGAGGGGCACGCTGATGGCCGAACAGAATGCATCTTTCTCCCTGCTTGTGAATTGAATCTCCCTGGCCCAGCCAACTGCATCATTGTAAAAGGAATGTGCAACATCAGCACGCCTTTTTATATGATCTCTCCCTCTCTCTCAGACCTCCTCTCCCCCTGCTCCTTCTCTCTCTTTGATGTTCCCGCTCGATGCACCTTGCCATGAAATGACAGTTCCTGTGCCGGTGATGTATTGCACCAATCTGTTTAACACATTGAGAATCACCTATTTTCTTAAAAACTCATTGGCGCAAATAGGCAGAAGATTGCTGTCGAACGCGGACGTCCCTTCATGACCTCGAGCTCTACTGAGCTCCAGAGCTCATAAATTAGACAAGAAATCTAATTTCCCTGTGGGGCTCTTAGGACCCGAGCGCTCGCAGACACGCTGTTTCTTTTCAGGGGTGGTTGATTTCTATTCTTCTTGATGTAAATGGGCTGATAAGGGGACAGCTGGAACTGGATTGTGGCCTAGTTGCTTGCTGAGTCACAGTGGACAAGTAGTACACTCTTTCTGTCACACTGACTGCGGGCTTTTTTTTTTTAGCCGTGCACATGACAGGCCTGCTTTCAGTTGTCTCCTCGCAGCTGGAGATACTGTTGTTGTGAGAGGGGAGTTTATTACAAGTGAGTTGTTGTTGGTCCCAAGAGTCTCAAGGGCCACTGAAAGCACCACACACTTTTTAAACAATGTTATCACAGAAAGCAGCTGGAAAACTGGAGAGGGAATGACTGTGATAAGAGGAGTAATTTTCAGCATTGTCATATGTTACTGAGCTCCACTGTCGAGTTCTTGTCTCCTCTCTGAAGGGGCTTTTTTGTTGTTGTTCAGCTTTCCTTTAGATTCATTCTCACTATCTCTGACTCTCGGCTGCTCCCACTCTAATTCCTGTGTGTCACTTCCTCAGTCCATTGTGTTGGCTCTGTCCACCATGCTCTTTGTTCTGGGTGAGGTGCAGAGGTACGCTGGACATTTCCTGCTTTGGAGAGCAGAGTCTGGGACATGGTTGTGACACTGTGGGGAAATTGAGAACATGCTGAGTAGTCTAACAGGTCTTGGTGTATTGAAACGTTTTTCAGGAGGTGTGTTTCATCCTCAGTGTTCAAATATGAACGAGCCAATCGGATTTGTGTTGATAAAACTTGTCAACTGGTGACTGCTAATCACAGGGCCATCATCTGAAACCCGACTCCTGCCATCTGTTAGTTTGTTTAATGATAATAAAATGATGTGAGTCGTAGACTTGTTTGGTTTATTATTCATGTTTAACCTCCCCTTCTCTGTCATTAAACCACAATGAGTCTCATTGGTCTATCTGACTCATGTCCTCAGAACATTTAAAGGCACAGTTACCCTAAACCACTGAATATCAAGAGTGAGTATTTCTCCCTGCATGGCCACTGTGAAATTGTCAGTGTTAAAAAGACTGAACTTATTGTTAGTCCCCTGAAATGTATCTTGCATCAACACACTCTGCTTTATAGTCCAACTAATGCAGGATTTTGAGGCTGTTACTGATACTGATATTTAGGAGTTTTAAAAATCTTTGTGGCATCTTGCCTTTATTAGATAGGAAAGCCTTAGTGTGAGAAGGGATGACATGCAGCAAAGGGCCAGGGTTTGAATCGAAACGTGGCTGCTGCGGTAAGGACATGGCCTTTGTACATTGGGTGCCTGCTCTACCATGTGAGGTAGTGGGCACCCTGTGGTATCTTTTTTAAAACTGCACACATAACGTAAACCTAAACAATCTTGATATTATCCTTTAGATTTGTTTATGTATGTGTCGAACATGTCTTTGGTGAAGCTGTTTCTTAATTTCCTTAAACTTTGTTTGTCATTTCTGCAGTGATATTTTCAGTTACTTATTGGCAAACACACACCAATAGCATCTGCAATAAGCTGATATCAGCTGATATGTCGGCCTGGGCAGTTCATCCATCTAGCTTAAGTTGTCTCTCCATGCGTGGTAGCATTTCTCTACTCTACTCTACTAGCAGTTTCTTCTTGCTTATCAGCTGACATATACACTAATAGAGATATGACTGCAGTAATATCAGCCAAGATATTGGCCTGGGCAATTTCTTATTTTACTTACTTATTTACTTTGTTTCACGTACATGGAAAAAACAACCCAAAAACAAGTGCAGCATGCCATTACAAACCAACAGCTGTACATGAAGTTGCATTGCTTTGCATTCAGCGTCTGACATTTGCAGATACTTTGGCATTGTTGCGGAGACAAAGAGAGACATGAGACTGTGTTTCAAAATCCGTGCTCCTTGACATTACAACTCTGTTAAATCTGAACACACTGACATGACACGCATATTTTTAAATTTAGTGTGAGTTTGCCTTTGTAGGATATCATTATCTCAGATGTCTACATATTAAAGTCCATAAATCTACTTAGAAATCATAAAAACAACAGTCATTATCACTACAGAACTTGCCTGGGAATCATCATGTTTTTATGTTTTCTTCAGTATCAAAGTAATCCAGAGATAACTGTCTGTACATGCATGGGTACATGTCAAACAGGAGCTGCTAAGAGCTCATTTGGCATACTTTTAATGGTCCCACTTTGCCAAAATGTAAACAAATATAGGCAAAATGTCTCAAGTTGCAGTCAACACCAAACTAACTCCATGGCAAGATAGTGTTTCCTGTTTACATCCATCAAAGCCCTTCACATTATTGGAACTGTTGTTTAAAAATGTAGATCAAGACTGCCCTCAAAATCAAAGTTAGACCATGAATAATCAGAACCTATATGAACTTTTTTCATGTTGCACTATCAATATTCCTTGAGTGTCAACACAGTTTCTACATTCCTGAAATTTTCTTTTTTTTTTCTAGAAGAATCTGAGCTCCCGCATTTTCCATTTAGTCTTCCAGAGGATGTAAGACAAACAGTAACCTGCAGTGAAAAGACCCCACCCATGCTGCCAGTGAGTCTGTGTTTATTAGCTCTGCGCGGCCCCAGTCAGTTCATTGTCCTTTTGGTTGGAATGGTTGGAATCCAACACAGCCAGTTGGGGCAGTTCGGCTGTCTATCGTCATGTCTCTGGTTTGTTGTCAGTTGACAGCACAAGAACATGCCAGTGTCAGGCACTCTATGAGTTGTTTATAACAGAAGGTGACATATGGAAAAATGAATGAATGAATGGTTGGAGTTGAGTTACCTGCATGGTGACAGCCACAGGAGCACACAGACAGACTCTGTAGGGTGAAGTAGCATGTCTTAATTGGTAGGTGTGGACGTGTGTGACGCAAAGATATATTCATTGATAGGGATGCAATTTTCTGAATCAGTTGTTGGTCATGGTAATGATCAGAAAGTGACTAATCACTTGGGAAAGCAGTTATGTCATCTCTTCTTATGTGTGTCAACACCTGCCGATCCGGTCGGACAGGTCGGGGTGAAACTACAGCATACCTCTGCTGCATCTGTCAGCGCTGGGCGGTGCTTGGTAGCAGAATGCATCATGAGAGCAGAATAAAGATAAGAGATCAGAAGCTGCTGTGCTTCCTGAAGTTTGACCACGCCCACAAGCGTCTCCGTTTGTTTATTGGGCCCTTGTTTCCTCACTAGTAAATGCAAATTCCCCCCCGAACAACTCAAATGCAAATTCCCCAGAGCCACTGAAGCCTCTCCGGATGCAATATTTGAATTGTCTCGGCCAGTTTAAAGTGTCAGACGTGCGTCCTCACTGTAGCTGGCACTTAAAAGAGATTGATTGTCCCTCTGCGGATCGCGCCGATGTGTCTTTACCCTGGTTAAATGCCACACTTGAGCGCTCTCTATCCCTTCACCCTTATCCCCTCCGTTCATCTCAAGAGTGTAAACATCATGTCCGAGGTGATTGGTGTCAGGTGACCTTTTGGTTGTCACAGCAACGGGGTCCAAAATCCCAAGGCGCCGGTCATCTCCAGGGGCTTGGCTGATTACTAAATAAAATCTTCCCAGACACACACACACACACACACACACACACACACACACAGACTTGGAAAGCGGTAGATAAACAGTGGTGGGGAGAGGAGAAGCTTTTAGTCTCATGATGTTGCAGGCAGATAACTTTGTTTAGCTGTCTGAGTACGGACAGACCACATTCCTGCTGTCTCTCTGCACAGACAGAGAGGTACAACAGCATTGTTGTCCACATCTGGTTGGAGTTGAGCCACTCGGTGGTGTGCCGGACACTTGTGTTATTTTGTTAAACATGGATATGAAATACAGAATCCATTCACTGGCAGGGTCACAGTACAGTAACACAGTTATCATATCCTGGAGGTCAATCGGTCTTGTCTAAACAAATGTTAATAATTAAAAAGTCAAATCAGGCATTCAGATTTTTAGTGAAATAGAGTTTTTCCATCCCTCTACCTTTTTATAAATCCAAACAGAGCTGCAACAAGTATTCAGTTAATTGATCAAGCATTCATCTGTAACTATTTTAATAATCAATTTGTCGTTTAAGTATTTTTTAAGCAAAAATGCCAAACATTTATTAGTCCCATATTCTCAAACGTGAGAATTTGTCTTACATTATAATAAATCAATATTTGGGGTTTTCGACTTTTGTCAGACAAAACAACACAGTTGTTGACGGTGCCTTGGGCTCATAGAAATTCCAATGCGTATTTTTCACTAGGGCTGAAAATCAAATAACACAATATATTGACCAAAAACTTGATTGATTCTGCGCTGATATTGTTTCGTTCACAAAATATTTACACAATGAGATTTCTGAAAAATAATCATCAGTAATGTGGATATAATGACTAAGTGGGTAAATATAAATAGTAGAACAGCTAGACCAGTCTGGTAAGTTGAGAAAATTACATCAATTTACTGTAATGCAGCCTTTAAAACCAGGATAATACAACACTGACCTTGATATAACATTGATATATTGCCCAGCCCTATTTTCACTGTTTTCTTATGTTTGATGGACCAAGCAATAAAGTGATTAATCACAACAAAAGAAACAACAGAAGATAAAATGATAACAAAATGAATTTTTATTTGCAGCCCTAAATTCAAATGAGCTTTAGAGGAGCAGATACAACCTTCCACTACTTCATTCAGATTTTCTAGCGTAATCAGACTCTCCTTCTAGTCCTCTCAGTTGAGAACAGAAACGTGTAGTTTCTCCAGAGAGCTCTAGGAAGTGGATTCATCAGTGCTCCCCTGCACCTTTGCCCTCTCAGATAAGCTATAGGCTGGCTGCTCCTCAGTCCCAGCTTCTACTAATCTACGGCACGCAAAAGAGAGGCGGCCGAGGGATTAGCATGACAAAGTGTCTGATTGTGACTTATTTCAGTCATTATACATGTACAATATTTTATCGAGCTTTAGCAGTGAGGTGTAGTTATCACTGAAGCTAATACTGTATCGTTTGTGACATTTAGTAGTTTTGTCATTATACAGTAACTTGAAAATATTGATGTTCGTAACCATTTTCGATAAAACAGAGACAGAGAATTTTTTTATTGAGGGCAAACAATTGAAATTTTTTATGAAAAGATAAATATAACAAGGCTTATTTAATGTACACATAATGTCCACTGCAGGATGTATGTGAGTCCCAAGTTTACTTTAGGGAGATGAATGGCAGCAGAGAAATATGGGAACGAAGCATTAATCTTTCCACAGGAAAACTGTTGCTGGGAAGGTAGTTATATTTGTACGCAGTTTTAAACAAATGATGTCATAGGTTTGCTCCACATTGTAAAAAGAGAGCAGAGGAAAAAAGTGTTGCTTTGTTCTCTAAGTATCCAGACTCTTGACCACAGGCCCTGTGTGTGTGTGTGTGTGTGTGTGTGTGTGTGTGTGTGTGTGTGTGTGTGTGCTGGCAACCCTGCCCTGGCATACATGCTTGTGTGTGGTCTAAATACAGCTCTTACTGTTGCCCAAATCATTGTGCGCCAAAAGGCACAAACAAGGTCATAAAAGTGACTTTGTATTGTCGCTCTAAACATAGACCGCCTTTATATTTTGATACTGTTTTCCACAGGCGATTGTGTCTTTGTTGGATGTGAGTCAGCAATGGGTCTGTATTCAGCTACTGTTTGCTCCTGAAATGTCAACCCTAGGCAATGTTTTTGTCGTTAACTTGTGCCTTGGCTACATGTCATTGTTCTTAATGGAAGAGGGTTATTTAAAGTCTGCAGATCTAGCCATGCTGGCTAATTTGGTGTAATCATTGTAGATTTTTCTCTCCATTAGGCGGTCATAGTTCACAGTGTCAGGGACCTCTGTAAGGCAGAAATGTAACCAACTTATATTTAGGAGGTTCAGTGCTGTGCGTCTAAACGTGGCGCCATAAATGTCGGGGGAATCGCCCATCCAAACCGTGATCCTGGCTTAACCTCCACTCACTTTCTTTGGCAGCTAGAAGGCGCACACACAGACACACACAGACACACACACAGCGACCCTGCTACACATTTCCCATCTGCCTGACGCTCAGATGAATGAATTAGAGCAGACACAGGATGAGAGGCTAGATCTGTGTTTTTTTAATAGTGTGTGTGTGTGTGTGTGTGTGTGTGTGTGTACCTGCTCATCTGGTCTGTTTCTCTGACTTGTTTCTGCCCTGCTAAGCGCCAGCTGTACAGGGAGGTATTTCTGTCTACCTGACTGTGGAAAGAGCGCTCAGCACCACAGCCTAGGTCAACCACTGAGCCATCAGTCAGTTTACAGCGGGATGAATGACAGCCAGAGGACAATGTAGGTCTGACTGAGGCGTAGGATGTGTTCGTGTTATTCACTCACGTACATTATCTTGTAAAACAGAGGGTCTGTGTTTGTTTTGAAATTTGAGCCAAACACTTAAGATTCCTGCCCGACCGATGGGTCTAGCTTTAACGGATGATGATCTGTTCACCTGGCCAAGCTGTCTTCCTCCAGCTGTTCCAACTGCAAACTAACAACATCTGTTAGCATTAATATGACATGTAGATTGCAAACAGCAGTACAATAATAGGATCTCATGAAGCTAAAGATCCTAAGTGAGTTACTGCCTGTGTTTTCATGCTTGGCTTCAGTTGCACAGACCAGGCCAGCTCCTCTGATGCTGCAGTGCACTCATCAGTCTGAGATGGCACACTATAGCAGCCTCTCCTTCTGTGGTTGGATTTATTTTATATGCAAGTAAATTTTTGGTTATTGCATAAAGTAGAATAGCAAGCGCATATTACGAGGGTCTCCGCCTTGAGTCGTGGGAACCAGAAGAACCAGAAGAAATTACCTCATTTCGCTCTCATTAGCATTTTAGCTCACACCCATCCTAACTTCATTTTACTCTCTTTCGCTTTCTCTCTCTGGGGATCTCTTTTTCTCCCTCTCTGATAGAAGAGAATACGTTGTGGGCCATAAAATCTGGGTGTGTGTAGTTTCTTCCAGCGACCGCGGTTGGCTTGACACGGCCTTATAGAGTTGAAGGAGCCCCGAGGAGCTGAGGAGAAAACTGGCGGGGCTTTTGCACCAACCAAGCCCCTTCCCTCCCCTCCCCTGAGACTCATTCCAGCGTTCAAACCGAAATCAATCCTCTTCCCTGTCGCTCTGCACCCCTCCTCCTCTCATCTCATCTCCCTCATTCTCCCTCCGTTTCAGTCACCTCCTCTTGTCCTCCATCCTTTTCCCCCAAGCCCATATTGCCAGGAATCCAATTACATCACGAGGGTAGACCCAGTCTAATGCTACTGCTGTTCTCCCGTTTCAATCCCTCGCTTCTTAAACTTCTCCCTCGCTCTCATTTATTCTTCATACTTCTTCCCCCAGAGGGAAAATGAAGATCCACCACCCCCTGGGCATTTGGCCCCAGGCGTGTTGCTCCGTCCCGGGTCAGTGTCACCTCGTGTGGCTCCTCCTCTCTGGGCTGTGGGTGCCTGGCTTTCTTTGCGTTCCCACACTAAACAGCGGCTGTGTTGACATTGTTCAAGTGATGCCGTCACGTTTTTCTGACACACAGCAGGTGAACCATGAATGAGAACAAGGTCAGAGCAAGGCCATGGATGGGGGATGATGGCAGTGGTGATAATGGGAGAAGAGTTGAGGCACTTGACAGCAAGGTGTTAGTGGTTGTATGGAATTTTTTGCTATTTAAAAAAGAAATGATGACTTGCATGTTTTCAGACTGTGGGAGGATAACGATGTGTTTTTGAAAATTAATAGTATTGATATTCACAGTGTTTGACAGAGACATAAATGCCACAATAAATTTGCTTCACTTGAACTCAGAAAAAACGTAATATGTTTTTATTTGACAGCAGTAATGCAGGGGTGGATGGGGTGCTGTATATTCCATGTGTGTGTCTTGGTGTGTGAGTGTGTGTTTGTGTCTGTGTGTGTTTGTCTGACATCGCTGGCTGAATCATTAAGCTGTCGGGATCCTCCAACAGAAGGCAGCAGATATTACCTCCATATTTCATGTCAGGAGGAATGGACGTGCCACGCCAGTCCCACTGTCTAATCAGCCCAAAGTGGACTGTGCCAATAATCAGCAGCCACAAATCACTCTCATTTCCTGTTTAGGGGTGAGGTGTGTCATTGTTGTTATTGCATTCTTTTTCTCACAAATACCACCATGCCTTTCAATGGCCGCATGCTAATAATGGACAGGAGCAGTGGCAAGGAGAGATCAGGTGTACATGTATGCTGTTTATATGTGATCCTGCCCATTCAAATGTGCATGCTTTGTAGGAAAAACTCTCATCATTTTGTAAAGCATAAAGCATTTCTAGCTCTGTTTCAAGTGTTTTATCTTTTACTTCAGCTAAAACATTTAAAAGGTTACCATTAATTTCATAGAAAGTTGGAGCTATAAGTTTGTCCCGAGCTAATGTGCAAGAATGTGCCTGGAGCTGTTTGTTGAAGACTGCTATTTTGTTCATACTGGGGATAATGAGGTGGAATCCAAATTCTGTGCGAGCATTCTGCCACAACAGTAACAGACTGAAGCTCCTCTCTCTCTGTGTGGATATTATACAAGACACCATAAGAAATCATGAAAAGAAAGCTGTGACGCAGGCTGTTCCTTCTTAATTCAGAGCTGTCAGACATCTAAATTGGATGGGCTTCATTGAATTTAATACAGGCCTACTTTTTGATAAGCTGCATTATGTGGAAAAATACACAAAGTGAATTGAGAACTGGGAAAGTTGTTGCTGTTACGTGGCTTAGAGTGGGTTCAAGGGATTAAAAAAAAAAAAATCTTCCCAAATTCCTCGATTATCTTCATTAAACACCAGGTGTCACCTCCTCAGAGTTCAAGAACAAGAGCTCACTTTAGGATGTATTTATAACAAGTTATGGCAGACACAGTTGGAGAAATCCATCGAGGAACAAGGGAATTGTAAACCCACAACAGCCCGGATGGACACGCTATTATTATCCATTTTCCAGCACGACGCAATGATGCAGTGCCACAAAATACTGTCCATCTCTGTCCAAGCAGTTCTCAAGCATTGTTCCAGTTAGTTGTCAGTGAAGAAAAGACTGATTAAGTAAAAATAACTGTAAGACACTGGCCTCCATGCTGCTTTCTACTGTTTACTAACCCTGTTTTGGGGTGCGTTCGTGACACCAAACGTGACACACCAGTACAAAAAACTCCCCAGAAAGGCCTACTCTGATTTTTTTTAAACAGTCTGTGGCATAGTTTTAGTGGGTTTTCTTGTGTTTAAAAACCCCCGCATATACATGCTAATTTTGGTGGGAAAAGGGTTAAGAAATGATGAGTGGGCTACACTTCACACCCCCATATTTCTTTGTCATTTTTCAAACTGCATGGTGCAAGAGGGGTAAAGAGGGTGGTTCGAACCCGGGGTGGTGTTCGAACGCCCTTCTGTGCGGCGTTTGCATGTTCTCCCTATGTCAGCGTGGGTTTTTGCAGGTACTTCCTCCCACAGTCCAAAGACATGCAGGTTAATTGGTGACTTTAAATTGTCCATAGGTGTGAATGTGAGTGTGAATGGTTGTCTGTCTCTATGTGTCAGCCCTGTGATAGTCTGGTGACCTGTCCAGGGTGTACCCCACCTCTCGCCCAGTGGTAGCTGGGATGGGCTCCAGCCCCCCGTGACCCCTAACAGGATGAGTGGTAATGGAAAATGAACGAATGATGGTAATTTACCTGCAGCTCCCTCCAAATTTAAAAAAGGCTTTATACAACTTTTTATCCCACATACACAGCACTACTCCTCAGTGTCTGCAAACAGACCTTGATGTGTAAAATTGGTGGAGTACCCCTTTAAGAGGCCTGGCATTGCATCACCACGACAAGAGTTTCTCCTGCTCTTGCCCATACAGCATCATTCTTACTGTTCTTGCTTTGTCTACATGTGAAATACACCGCTGAATGCAGCAAGCTCATGCGCCCTTTCTCCTGTAGTGAGGTGAGTAAATGTGGCTGGTTGTAAGAAAACTTCAGTAGGACTTCATCACTCAAAAAAACACAGAGCGCAGTGAAAATTGAGAATCACAGGTTGATAATATACAGTACAAGAGAGTGTCTGAGGTAGGGTTTTTGCTATAATCCCTTTGTTTGTGAATGTGATCTTGTGTGTGTGTGTGTGTGTGTATGTGTGTGTGTGTGTGATGGATACACTGCATGCTCAATTGTGTCAGATGCTGGTGCTCGACTGTAATAATGACTCCCTCCCACTGCTATAAAGGAGGAGTGTAAACACACTCAAACAAACCCTCCTCCTCATCCATCTCCCACCCTCTAACCTCGTCTTAAGTTATGGTGCCCAACAAAGATAAATTTAGCAAATTTAAAGTATTTCTTCCATATGGTAAAGCGGTTGTTAACAGCAACAACAGGTTTGAAGCTGTTTAAAATGGCACACACACATGCATGTTAACAGCTTGTCATGAAGTCCCCCTGTCAACTCTTCTGTCCTGACACTTCCTCACACTGAGATCCAGCATTAAAGAGACATCAGAACACGATGTCAGTCATCGCAAAGGAATAAACTTGCTCGGCACAGCAGACAGGTAGAAAAACACACTCCTGCTTCATATCTCAACTTTCAGTTCTGCCCCTGTAAAATGTGAGCGTAGCAGACTGAGCACGGTGACTGGCACAGCCCTTCATAAAGCTCCTCAGCCCCTTAGGCAGCATGCTAATGTAAACGCTGTGCTCTGCTGCCCCTGTTTTAATCACAACCATATGCCTTGCATTCCTCCCCCCCGGGACCTGGACCCCGGTTCTGCCTTCAGTCAGCCAGTAATACGACAGCCACTCTGTTAGCGAGCTTGTAGAGTTGCTCAGCTGAAACACCTCATATCAGCAGACAGGCTTTTAAATATTATATTTCAGTGGAGTTCATATCACACCTGAGGAGGCAGGACGCTAGCAGTTGTTAAAGCAAACTCGTGGTCAGACTGTCAGAACTGGCTGCAGAGCTGCAGGACGATGGATGAATAATGCACTGGGCTTCTTCATATTGCAGCCATGGTACCTTTAAATAAGACATTTAACCCCAGCATCTGACCCGACAGTAGAAGATGAATGGGCAAATTCTTGGTGTTAATATCCATGCTTTCAATGCTGAGTTAGACACCAGTTTTACAAATATAGTAGAAATTTTCCCAAAACATTTTGTCTGTGTGAAATGCTCACTAAAAAGACAAAAGCATATTTAAAATCCTGGAAATTAAAGATTATAAATTCACCTCATTCAGCCACATAAGGGCTCTGTCAGGCTGAGTGGAGCTTTGAGCTAAATGTTAATGTCAGTTATGCTAACATGCCCACAGTGACCATGCTAACATGCTGATGTTTAGCAGGTATAATATTTACCATGTTCACCATCTCAGTTTAGCATGTAAGTATGCTAACATTTGCCACGTAGCACTAAACACAAAGCACAGAGGCTGATGAGAATGTACTAAACTGAAGTATTGAATATTGACCTTTTGGTGCCACTTGATCAACAAAATCACCAAAGTGCTTCGGACTATGGCTGGGTATCATTTAAAAAATTACGATACCAGTACCAATACCAATACCAGTATCCTTTAAGTGCTGCCAATACTGCTAGACTACTTAATTTGATACCTTTTTTTTCTACTTCATTCGATACCCATCACTTAAATGGAAGTATTCCATGAAATACTTTAATTACTTTAATTTCTTTTTAAATGTGTTGGTTAAATCTCGGCATGCTGACCTCCTCAATTTTTGTCTAGCCCTTGGTACAGAGAGGACTTTATGCAAGTATCGATTGATTGGTTATACCACTTGTTACTGAGATATTTCGGTCGATACCTTGGTAGGTATCGAGGTATGAAGTACCGATACCCAGCCCATTCATTCATCTTCTAGAATGGCGGTTCCCAACTGGTGGGTCAAGGGCCCATTCTGAATTGACTGCAAGTAAATCGCAAGTTTGAAAAAAACAAACAAACAAACAAAAAACCCTTATTTTTAAGTACAGTAAATTTCCAGCACAGAGGTTCTATTTTGAAGTACCATTTTCTGCTGTAGAGTGAGTTACTAACGGACAGCTACTGGACAGAGACAGCAAACTAGCTCAACGACATGGCCAAACACAAGTATGATGCAGAGTGTATGAAACTGAGTGGACCTAGAACTAATGACTAAGAAAAAATCTGGACCCTGTGTCTGGACCAGTTGGAAACCACTGCTTTAGTAAATATAAGTGTCAAAATGTGTGCCAAATCGTCCCGTATATTGTAGAGATATTCCTTTGGACAAGGATTTATCCTGCAGAGATCATTCATCCATTAGTGTATGAGATATTTCAGTCTGGACCAAAGTGGTTGACTGATCCACTGACATTGCATTCCTTAAATAAATGTTAAAATTATGCAATTCTTGCTAACACAAGGAGCAGAATAAATGGCACATTGGAAGCTTAATGACGAATTAGAAAGTATTTGATACAGACCCATTAATTTGCTGCTATTTGGAACCTGGACAGAAATGCAATAGCTCCCTGAGGTGAATTTTTGATTTGGGTTATTGAACTATATGATTAAAACTGACTTGACTTGATAAGTTGTTCCTTGAAATGAATATTTTTCCTTTGTAATGTCACCTTGTATGATTTAAAGACACCTTGTGGCTGAACACTGTTTTCTTGGAAGAGCCTCATTTTCTGGGTGTTCCACTTCATTCCAAGCATCGCCGTGTAACAGTGAATGTCTGTATGTATTTAGAGCCCGTGATACCAAGCCCTTGTGTCCCTCTTTAGTGTGGCTCGCTGAGGAAAATTGTATTGCATTGTTTTATGTGTGACTGATGGGCTGATAAATTGCTGCTCCATCTGGCCCCTATCTCACTGCTCAATTAGAGAGGGGGGTTATCTGAGGACACAAAGCAACACACCACTGCGGCAGGCAGATGGTGACTTGGTGTGTGTTTGTCTCATCTGACACTACCTGTGTCTTATGCATAATCATTCTCTCCCTCCCTCCCTCCCTCCCTCCCTCCCATCCACGCTCTCTTTTATCTACCCTAGTTTTCCGGTTGGTCTTCTCCTGTCGTCTATTCGCTGGCGCTCAATCGCTCACGTCCACCTGACGTTTCACACTTTTCCTCTGCTTTGTCTTCCGAGGCCGTGATGGATTGTTTGTGCTGGGCCGATAGCTTTGCATTCATCACCCCCGCTGGTTGATTTGACAAATGTGATTTTTTCACTGTCTATCAATAAAGTAGGTTTTGTTTTGCTGCAGACAACCACCTAACCTAAATAAGAGCCTAAATAAGGTGTACTCATGGCCTTAATATACTGTGTGTTTTCATTTCTGTGGAAGACAGGCACGACCCGAGGCTTCATGTACGACCGCTGGGGAATAGAACAAGATACGTTTTTGTCAACTTTGATGTAAAAAGAGGCCAGTCAGGTCCAGGTTGGCAGAGTGAAACAGAGAGGATGATGAAGAGAAAACGAGTGTGTGCATGTGTATGATGACGAGAGACACACTTACTGAATGCTACATATGTGGTTGGACCTGCTCAGTTGGATTGTGGGTGGTCTGATGTCATCTTTCACACATGCAGCCAGTTTCTGCTTTCACGTTGCACGGCCAGTTTTAGTACACATACACAGTATTTAATTCCCTATCTGATTGTTCTTTGATCTTCCATCACATCTACTGTTGCACTTGGAGAGCGCTTTCAAGGCCCCTTTTTCTCCTCCACTCCTCAGGACTCTGGGAAAAAATAGCTGTACAAACAACAGATGTGCGCTCTGATCCCAGGCCACCACTTCCATTTTAAAGGAATGGCATGTTCCCAACCCTTTGACACAAAAAGGAGATATCCTGAAAGAGCACTGGTGGTCTTTTGTTCAGCTGCTGGTTATCAGCTCTCCTTCATGTGTCAAAGTGCTGATGGAAACTTCCCATCACAAATCACCCCTCAGATTTTTGACTCTTGTCGCAGGATCATGCCTATAGCCCTTCCCACTGAGCTGGCATATGTTTGTGTATGAATGCTTGTACACACTCCCAGCCACCAGCAAGTATCCCATACAGGTTCAGTCACAGTAGACTTGCTGAGGAGACAGAAAAAGTGCCTGATCTCCGCCTGTATTCCCACACTGCACTGAAACAAACAGTCTTTTCTGGACAAGATCGTGTGAAGGTAAGAACCTTCCGTTGGCTCTTTCCCGATGAAAATGTCGTCTCAGCTGAATAAGAACTCTTAAAAGTTGCATTTGTCATCCTCTAACAATCACAGTTTTAATAGCCGGCCTCAGGTAGGGCATGTTTTTCACTCGCTACTTATGATGCTTTCTAAGTATTGTGCGGGGACAAGCACCACTCTGCTAAGAGCAATCTTTCCACTTTGCTGTTATTACACGATTCAAGGCAGTGTGGGAACGTTTCAGAAATAAAGGCCTCACTGTAATATATTCTTTATGAAGGCTTTATTGCTAGTCATTTTGCTGAAGTTGATGTAATTGTTGGAGTGGGCTGTTGAAGTGCTGAAAGGTAGAAAAACTTCTGCTTCACCATCTTATATTTATGGTGCAGATGATAGTTGAGTTTTTTCTTATGTGAATGTTGCATGCATTTTCTGCACCTCTGCTCAGTAAGCTCGTTTCACTGTGTATGTATAGATCTGTAATATGTCATGTGTAAATGTAGATGTACAGGAACAGTGAGTACAGCATGTACTTATCATGTCCCATAGCTTATACCTCTTTTATTGTATTATATGAATGGGGGGAGGGGATAAGAGGAGGAAAGTAGGGATGCACTGCTTTATTATTGGCACACTGGAATCGGCCGATATGCGCCTTGTTGACTTCCATCGGTTTATTGCAAATAAGATGGCGTTCACTGATGGCAGTGGCCGTTTTTTAACAGCAATTGTACATAGGCTAAAAAGCAGGGCTCCAGACTATCGGTGTTCTGTTGTGGGGACATTAGAAAACCATATTTGGGATGAACAGAGAATTTCTGTCAGAACGAAAGGATGCATAAAACTCACTTTTGACACGTCAGGGCACACACCCTATTGTTTCCCTGATAATGCTACATTGTGACCAAGAAATCCGTGTTGACAGCAACAGGATGAGGGCTAGTTAACGTTAGTTGTTAGTAGCTGGTGACTTGAAATACCTGCTGACGAAGGTTGCTTTGAGATACGTTATTCATTCCTTCATTATCTATAACTGTAATCGTAAGGGAGGTTGAGGGAATTGGAGATAAGGGGTAGAGCCTATCCCAGCTGACATTGGACAAGAGATGGGGTACACCCTGGTAGGGCTGCCCTGACTAAGAATTTTCCTAGTCAACCAATAGTTGTCATTTAGAGCCACTAGTTGATTAGTCACCTGCATGTTTACGATATTAATTTAATTATTAAATGATATATTTTGGGTGGGGCAACACAAGTGTTTGAGTTGAAGGTGTGAGAAAGAATAGTATCAGTAACATTGTTAACACTGTGCTACATTACAGAGAAATACAAATCCGTACTAATGAACCTTCATTAATATAGGCCTATATTTTATGTACAAGTGCACATCACACACTGAGCGAGCCGCCTGTTAATGACGCTGTTGGCAAAGCAGTAATGATTGTGCTAAGTGGCTAATGGGCATGTAGCTACTTACATGTTTCGGATGATAGGTCATGTTTAGTCAACCAATGAAGATGAGCTTACATATCACCTTGGGTTCGTCCTTCACCTTCTCAAAATGATCCCACACTTTGGATTTCCTGCTCGACATGTTATTAACTAGCCTGTGTAATAACCGCAAGTACCAGCCCTGTAAATTAACGTGACTCCTGAGAGAGATAGAGTTTCACATGTTTGTTCGTTTTTTGTTGTCTGCGACTAAGGGACCAATGAAATCTTGCCGACTAATGACCTTCCTGTTTGACGTTTGGGCGATTATTAGTGGGCAGCCCTACCCCCTGGACAGGTTGCGAGACTATCACAGAATGACAACCATTCATACTCACATTCACATCACTTTAGAGTCACCAGTTAACCTAACCTGATGTTTCTCAGTCCACTGGGTCTTTTTCTGCTCTGAAAGGAAAACTGAAAATGAAAGAAAGAAACAGAGGTGTAAACCACTGCCTGAATGAGTGGTAGCCTCTATCTCACAACAGTGGTATTTTGTTGCGCTCGTAAAACTCAGAGCACATTCCCCATAAAGCCAGTTGCTTTTTCTTGCAAAGATGATGTTGCTACTTTTGCCTCATCTTTCTCCCTGCCACATGAGTTTTATTGTTTAACATAAGAAGAAAGCAGTTTTTGTTGTTTGTGCCAAACCAGCAGCTTTCTTGCCATGTAGCATAAAGTGAGCTCCCTTTTTTGTCATAAGTAACTCTGCACATTTCCTCACAAAATCCAAACTGGGAGCACAGAATATTTAAAAGCAGGTCAAAGGCTAGTAATAATCTGCCACTTTTATCGCTAATGGTCTTTCTTTTTTTATGCTCATCATGCTAATGCCTCCTAGATAATTTAACAGTTTAATGTTAAATTGCCACACGTAGGAAGCTGAAAGTTAAAACACACTTCTTGCTGAGCTTTTCTCAGTGTGGGGGGGCAGCAGAGGCTGGCCAGCTGCTTTGTCCCAGTGGTGGCTGCAGCAGCATGCAGCCATATGGTGCCTCAGCCTCTCTGTAATCACTGGACCAGTGGAGGAGACGAGGATGGAAAAAGGACTGTGAGAAAGAGTCGGCGGACGTGTCGGCATAATGTTTCTGTCAATTCCAATTCATGTTTTTAAAGATCTCCAGACTGGTCGACTGAACTGCAGTGAAAAGGGCCATAAACACGTTAGTCTCCACATATAATTTTTTTTATCGCCGCATATTGAACTCTTCTTTCCCTTCGCTGCACTTCCACGCATTCTTTTTGACGACTGTGTCATCGGCAGTGCATGGCATATTATTCCAGCTGTGCTTTAGCTGCAGTGCTGGCAGCGGCTCGAGGCATTCAGTCAGGCTGAGGTCAGGAGTGGGTTACCACCACCATGTATAAAACTCAGAGGTGGTGTGTGTGGTGTGTGTCCCACTGTAAGATGATCCAGTAATTGATCCCACTCCTCTTTGCTTTATGGAGACATGATTACTTCAGAGGCACAAGAGAGGAGTGATGTAATGCAAAGAGAGATGTGGTCATTATGGAGGTTGATTGTGCCACAGTGCACGTTGTCAGAAGCAATAAGGAAAGGGTTGAGTTATCATTAACTTTGTGTTAATGTGTCCCACTGAAGCTCATTTTAAAACTGGACGTGTTTGTATATGCGTTGATGAATGAGAGTGTGAGTCCACGGCGCTACAACACACCACAGATGGATCATCTACACCTATACCCATGCTGAAACCACAAGGCCGGTGACCCGCCTCTCAGCTGTGTCCCCCAGAGTTCTGGTTGCTATGATACGGAGAGGCAGGGCTCGGGCCGGGATGGATGTTACCGATCTTGGAGGTGGCTCCATGTGTAATTGATGACATGGGGAGCTCAGCAGCCGGGGGCCACTGCACGCTATCAACACACACATGTACACACACAGGGAACTCTATAGGAATGGATGTCACAGCACAAACAAATAACAAATCAATAGCTAACCCTACATCATTCACCAGCATCTGCGTGCACGTTTGTTTATCTTTGAATATATTCAGTGACCACACAATGTGAAACTATGGTATAAATTGTGTGGACTCAACTCTACGGACAGTGGCTGCAGTATGTGGTGGTGTTGTGATGAATTGCCTTGTATTTGAAGGTGTTTCTAACATCTCCCATGCGTGTAAATGTGGGTGAAAAACTATTGGAAACACATTTAAGTACAATGCAATCCAATACAAGGCCATCACGACCCAGGGTTGAGATGACACAAAAAAATGAAACTTAAAAAGTTTTACAAAGCTAGTATTGCACAGCTGTTACATTGGATTGCACTACATTATAAATTATATTATTCATTTTTAAGGTCAGTGAGTTTTTATGTTGTTTGTTCTTATGCGTGATATTTACACTGCAGCGAAATTGGAACAGCAGCAGAATAAAAACTCCATCTCTCCTCCTCTCCAAAATGTAATTAGAGGAGTTGAGAGCAGAAATGTCATGGCTATTGATCAGAGAGAGCGGGGGCAAAAAAGCACTGGCCGGTCCCCATGTTTAACGACTAATTAAAGGGCCTCATTAGGAGGGGCAGGGGCTGGGGGTTGATTGTCTGCAGGGCAGAGACGGGTCCAGCCCCGGTCATCTGGCCCAGAGCGGAGCGCTGCACTCATTTGTGGAATGTGAGGGATTTGCGTAGAGGCGAACGAGCATGTCAGCAGCTGGCGCGGAGAACTCTGTGGTCAGCAGCAGGTTAACTTAGAGACACAGAAACACAAAGGAGCATACTTTTGAGTTTATAGCTGCGTGTTTACAAGCTTGTATCGACTTACACTCGTTTGTGAGCTGCGAATCCCTGTGCAATCTTGAAGCAGGGGATCAGGAGTCTTGACTTTGCATGCATTTTCTGGGAGAATGAACGTTGGCCAAACTTGTCATCTCTCATCTTGACATGGATCCTTCTCCTTTAAGGCTGTCGTTGGATTTGTTTTGCTCTGTCTTCAACTCCCTCAGCTCTTGATTCCTGACAAACTGTCTTTTTTTACTAGTATTTTTTATTTAGATCATGTGACCATCCGGCTTATTTGGCTGGCTGTCCTGCAGTGCCCCCCTTAGAGCATTTAGATTTCTCTTGAGATTAACCAGACAGACAAGCAGCTTCTCACATCATTAAAGGACGGTTAGTGTAATGACTTGTTTATAGGGCGTTATCTGTTCACATAGCTCAGCCAACACATATGCAATCTGATTGCGCTGTGTGTTTATTTACTCGGAAAAACTGGAATTCCATGAAATGATTTAAAATGCATCGCCTTAAAAACTATGAAACAGTTTGTTACTTTTCATTTTCTTTGCTATGTCTGTGCTAAATTATCAGGAGACCTCTGTATGCTGTGGCAGAAGAAAATAATATTTCATCAGAGCAAGTAATAAGGCTGCGTTCAGAAGGTTGCAAAAGCAATACATCTGTATCAGATTTGGAGCTTTAACGGAGGTCACAGAGCAATGATGCAGGCACATGCTGCATTGTGTTGCAGTGGGCTCTTGTGCTGCCCTGGCGCCGTGAGTCGTGATTAGTCAGTTGCCAGCCGTCCTCACCACTGAGCAATTTTGTGTGCTTCCCACCTTCCTGTCTTAGCCAATCAAATGCGGCCTCTCACGTTTGTGATTTCTGCAAATAAGCAATAAGGTGACAATAACGGAGTCTTCTGTTATCTAGGCATCTGGAAATAGATAGTGTTAGCATGCAGAGGACTGCACAGAGCCAGCAGGAATATAAACAACAGCTTTGTCAGTGTGTTGTGCTTTTAATATTGAGGCATTGCACAGTTATTAATTTTTAAGCAACTTTTTTTTGCCGTCTTAGGATGTAGAGAACATCCAGAGTGAGACGTCAGAGTGACAAATGTTATCCAAGCAGCACCTGAGTTAGCACTCACTCGCTATTGATTTTCCAACTTTTTACCTCACAAATCTATCTGCGAGACTCTTTGCAGGTCAGCCTCCTGGCAGGGCGGACTGAAATCAAAGCTAACTTTATTTACTGCCCAGCTCTCAAACTTTGACAGCAACTTTTTTTTGTCCTCACAGCGCTTTCTCTACCTCACCTTTCAATCAGTTCTGTGTTTACAGCTGCAGAGTGTTCCAGGCGCCTGAGGTGTTTTTATGGTAACACCAGCACCTAAAAGCTTGCAATAACGACCCAGGTTTTATAAACTGATTCATCTGTGCAGCTGAGGAGATGCATTTCTTTCTTTTTTTACAGTTGTGTGTACTCAAAACTTCAGTCAGAGTACATGGTTATCCAACTGCTGAGGTGGGCTGGTCAAGATGAGGAGACATAGAGGATGAAAAATGCATCTCAGCTAAGGTTTCCCAGATGCAGGTCCGTCTCCTTCCCCCTTTTGCGCCAGATATTACTCACTAACAAGCGAGAGGCATTGCAGTGTAGCTCTGCAGATGCAGGCAGAATGTCGCGCGAGGGCTCGGAGGCTCCAGGCTGACTTTGAAGCTAATTCAATAGTGTGTTCTCCTCTGCTCTGGTGCATAATAAGATTGGAACACAGTCATTTGGTCCTTTGATTAAAGTGTCCAATCAAATGGAGGTTATCAGGAGACAGATTCCTCCGGCACCGACTGTAATGGAGAGCTTTATCGCCGTCTTTGTCATTATTGTTTCCTTAATTGCAAACGATGCCGGTGTTCGTCTTGGTAGACCTCTTTGAGCATCCCAAATAATGGGACGTGATAGCACCAATAGCGAGTTGAGAATACTAATTAAATAGCCTGGGGTTCCAAGTCTTTCCACATTTTTCCAAGTTCAGTAATTAAATAACTTTACAGCGAGTGGAACAGTAACTATGTTCTTTCTTTCGATCACAAAGAAGCCTTGTTTAGAGTTTGATGGGGCCACAGGTGGTCAAGAAACAGCAGAGAATATTTACTGAAAAGACTGTTTGGTCAGAGATATTCTCCACTCTATCAAAACTGGAGTTGGTTATACTGGGGAGCTGATATTCTAATGGAGCAGACCAAAAAGAAGTCCTAAGCCAAAGCAAAAATAAATGTTCCATCACCTATTGGTCCATCTGTTCTTTCACAACACCACCACCAGCGAGTTGGTGTTTGTATTGGCTCAACTTGGCTACAACCACAGCTCAGAAGGCCAACAGCAGCTTTTCATTGGTCAAGCATCATCGAGGCTCCACAGGCCGATGTGTAGCGTATCTGTCAGCATGCAGTTTCACTGTGGCCACATAATGATGCTAAGATTCACATTATTTCATGCTTGTAAATGTCAGAGTAAAACCTTGCATGCACTTTTCTGGAACTTAAAAAATGCATCTGCTTTTTAAATTTCCCGTCCTCTGATACATGAAAGCGCTTTTATGGATGATACATATAAGTTAATAGCTTACAAGGTTAGAATGCAGTGTTGTGGTGTTGCTCATGATTCAAATTCCAAAGGTGTTAGGTCTCTCTGACTCTGTGTAATTGAGGCTCCTGAGGCAGCATTAAATGGCTCGCTGGGTGACTTTTGAAAAAGGCAGCAGCAGTGATGACTGAGATTAATTCAGCATGCCATTTATTCACATTCAGTATGTTTTTACTTCATTTTTTCTTTGGCTTTCCTCATTTGACTCTCCATGACAGTTTCCACACATATTCAGGCATGTCATGAGGACCAACACTAAGTTTTGAAAACATGAAGGATGTAGTTCTTCTGCACCTGATGGGGCAGCATAATGGCTTACAAGTTTTCTGGTCTTAAAGGCCAAAGGAAGAAGAAGAATCCCTACCCTCGTGGTATCGCATTTGACTTTCAGGTGTCGTGACATGCCTGTCCGTATTGTCTTTGCTGTCTTTTACTTTGTCCTGATCTCTTGTAAGGCCTCATGTTTAAATGGCCTAAGATGCAGTCCACTTACATGCATTCTTGTCCATTGAACATTATGATTTCTGCTTCTTCCAACTCCCAGTTCATTTTTCATCTCCCTCCATAATACCCTTTCCCCCAGCGACGAGCCCCCACAGCATGCCAGCCTAACCTCTCTCCTTATACATCTCGATTAGTCATTGATTTTTTTCCACTGCACATCTGTTGGCTCCAGCCTAATTTACGTTCTCTGATGACCTTTTTACCTCGGCGAAGCCCCCGCAGCTACATTGTTAGCATAGATCTGCTAGCCAAGTATGAGGCTGATGGCCTAATGTGGTCGGCACTGAGTGATGACTAACATTAAGACCTGTGCGCTGCCTTTTTTCTTTGGAGTGAAGCAATGATGGAGACCACAAGACTGCAGGTTTTATTTCCCCAGCTGTGGTTTAAAGGACGACATCAGGGTTTTTCCATGCTGAGGACCACTTACTAAAAATGATGCATTTCATGTAATTTGGTGTAACTTTATGTTTTTGCATTCTGGTCAGCTGTGGTTTGAAATGATTGAGGTAGCAATATCCAAAAACCACTGATGTTGTCCTTAAAAGTGGAACTTCCACCAAATTAAACTTGGTCAATATACATTTGCATCAAGTATCTGCATCTTTTTCATTAAGGAGTTGTCTCTAATGTCTCTGTGTAATGATTCAATCTACACCCAGATAATGAAAGCTTTTATGTTTACTGATTAGAAGTTGGTGTGTTGTCGGTCTTTCCTCGGAAATATACTTTAGAGTGCAAGAAGCAGTGCAATGACAAAGAAAAAATAAGTATTTAGTCTGGTACGACCAAGGCTAGACAGCCCAAGAAAACAAGTCTGAGGGAAAGGAAATGGGGACTAAAGTTTAATTGCAAAGTGACTTCTTGGATGTGCAGCGCAGAAATAATAAAGCATCGACAGACTTTAATGTTGCCAAATAAGACAGAGGATCTGAAGCATTTCATCTTTACAATATTAAAGTCTGATTTAACAAGACATTTTGATAAATTCAGGCATTGCCATTTGTTGATGTCATGGAGTTGGAGGTTTGGTGAAGAGGGGAAAGCACAGAGAGACGGAGTATAACGTAGCTCTCATGGTATGCATCGCTATGTGCTCGTACAGTACACATGCAAATTATGACCACATGCTCCAACCTTCCGCTGTATACATTATATGATTTTAATTTTGCCCGGTGTTTTATTAAAAGCAGTTGTGTGTAATTCCTGAATTACAACAGTGTGTCTTTCTCATGTTACTATGTGAAGGGTATTCACCTTTTTTAAACACAAGGTAGATTCATACTGTATAGGATGTCTCAAGCTACGGGCTTTAGCTGTATGATCTTGGTTAATGCAGGGAAAATCACACTGTGCTTAAAACACGGCTTTTGTTTCACTGCAGTGTATAACTTTAATTTAATATCTGAAGTAAATACCCTCTTCTAACTCCTGACGTTTAAGCATAAGCATGATATATGACACTATTTATCCGAGCACCAGTGTTTGGGTCATTTTACAACAGACTTTCATGTTAAACCATTATACTACATAACAGCCTTAACTGAGCTTGTGCTGTGTGCAGTGAGGGATCAGTGTACAGTACTGTACATTAACAGTGGGGCCTTTTGTCAAAATATCTGCGAGATTCTCTCTGCATGTGTTCTGAATAAAAATGTCAGCTGTCGACTTGTCCTTTTTTAATAAAACTCCCCCCCCAAAACCTGGAGATGTGAGAATGACATCATTTTGGAGCCGCACTCAACGGGCAGTTGTGACTGGTTCATGTGTCACCGTGGTGAAGCCTTGTGGTTGTGTCAGTTGTATAGGATGTAATCAAAGTTAACTAGCTGTAAGGTGTAAGGTACCACTGAGACGATGAAACACAAGTCCAGTTAGAGGAACAGATTAATGTCGGAGCTCCTCTGCGCTGGCACCCCAAACTGCTCCATTCAAATTAATTAGAAGGCTGTGTCTGCTGGAAACTCTGCTGCAGCTGTTATCATGTTTATCTTTCTATTAACATGGAAAACAAACCGCACCAGTACAGGGAGACGATGCTGTATGACCTTCTATCAGTTTGTACAGGGGGTATTTAGCTTAACTGTTAGTAATCCTGAGTCCTTGACCCTCGTCTGCCCATTTCGGTGTTCGCCAGACTGTGAGTTTGAACACGGTTTTCTTAAATGTTTAAATATTCTTCTCAGGCTCAGGTTGAAGAAATTATTTAGCCAATTTGTCTGCTGAGCTGAAAATGTTATGGGAACTGCAGTTTGGTGTAGACCTTTTAGCGCCCTGGTCCATTTGTCACAGATTAATGTTCTCATGGAGTTAGAACTCAAACGTTCTTTCTATATATGATACCCAAAGAGCGTCTCCATTACCTGCTCAGTTTCTCTGTCTTGTAATCCTTGTTGACCTCTGCCCTCCTCCATGCAGACTCTCCAATCTGACCTCTTTTCTCTTAACAACACACCCACACTCTGCTCCCTTATCCCAAAAAAACCTTTATCTTCAGTTCTTCTAGCTCTGAAGATTTTGTGGGTATCTGGAGGTGGGCAGGGGGCACAGAGGCCATCGCGCTGTTGTCTTGCTAATGCTTAATTAATCACCCACCAAGATTCCTGCACACTCCCACAAACCATGCTGTGTTCACTCTGACTTGTAGATCCATTTATCAGTCTATCTCTGAGTTACTGAGCTGCTGCTGCTGCTGCTGCTGTGGGCTGTTAAACACTCCAAGTTGTCGCCAGTTCAAGAACTCATTTATGTCATTACAGATACGCTACAAGGTTTTAGCTAAATGATTATCAATAGGCCAAATGTCCTTTTAATGGCAGGAAGCTGCTTTTGAAGAATGCCATAAAGGGGATATACTATATGAGTAATTAAAAATGGATTTTCAGGTATGTGTGAAGAGCCGTTAATTTGACTGCATAGGGACCTGCTTTGAGTTTGAATGAGTTCTTGAAACACAATAATTCCTCTGTTCGTCCAGTGTATTTCACTGGGACAAGGTCAAACATATACACTCCTCCTGATGTTATTAATTTCAACTGTTCCTCACATGATGTGCCAGGAGACACTCCTTCGTATTCCTTTAAAAGTTCTTGGTCTTTATAACTCTTTAGGGAAATTGCTCACAGAAATTCCTCCAAATGGCTGAATGGATTTTTGTTTTATCACCATGTTGCTTCTTTTCTTTTAAGAACAGAGTCCCACTGTGGTGTATCAGCCCAGTGGTTCCCAAACTTTTTAAATTAGGGACCCTTTGAAGAGGCTCTATGCGGAATTCAGAGCGTGTGAGTTATCAGCACATGGTTCTCAACATGGAGGTGGCTAAGGCAGTGGCCAGCAGCTAACGTTGCCAACTCCATGTAGTGTTTCCCACAGAATTAGAACCTGTGTGTAGTGGTAGCTGATGCTGGGTGGGGGTGGGGTGAGGGTAAGGGAGTGGCTAGTCAGCAAACTTTTCATTTTTGTGTGTGTGTGTCCTGTTGTATCATATTATTCTGTGTCCCCTCTCTAAAGTTTTTTGCGAATCTGTGAACGCAGCGCACGTCAAACTCTTCATGAGTTTATTTATTCCTCAGCAGTACTTTTGGGAGTTTGATCAGAGAGGTTGATAATTGATCAGTCGATCCTACCTCAGCTGATCAGATCAGATGAATGGACGAGAGGAGCAGCTGCTGCAGAGGCGAGTAAAAGCAAATTTTTAGAACCAATGTAATGCGCCTGCTCTGCTGCTCCGCCTGTGCCCAGAGTACGCTCCGTACCACAATAGTGGTGCAATAATTAACTGAATGGCACTCCTAATGAATGGTCCAGCTTAAGATAGAAAATCATTATGTGGTGCCAGATGTCAATATTGTGGCAGGCTGCCAGAAATCAATCAATGTGTGGGAAACTCTGCTATAAAAGTGCTGATTGGCAACAGTGCTGACAGAGCTAATGGTGCTAACCAGGGTGTAACTGGCGAGTGGGTGCTATGCTTCTGCAACAAAGCTACCTCGATATCGGCTATAACTGCTATATCAGCACAGTGCAAAGCGCCGGGAATGAGCTGGCCAGTGGGATAGACACATGCACTAACATGCATGTGCAGCCGGACCGGCTCACCACAATAAAAAACAGAAAAGCCCAGATTACAACACACGGTAGTAGCATGACTTAATTCTCAGCTCAGGATGCCATTACTCCATAATATCTTTACACAGCAAATAGTAGTTTGCTGCTACATTAATGCTCTGAATGTCATATTTAGAGCCTTTTATATGTGGCCATGTCTTATTGTGAACCCTATCACATGTTGCATTTGAGATTGTTTCCTTTGAAGAAATTTTTGAGACCGTATTTCACAAGAAAACAAGCAAGGATTAGGGAGAAGAATAAGTATTAGTAGCTGTCATTATCCCAGTAATCATCTGCTGATAACCAAATTGGGACCTACTGTGTAAGGGCATATTTTCCTCCACTTTCAGTAGACCCAGATGAAGTACTTGAGCATATTTTGTGAAGGTGAAAGCAAATATGCTGCAGCCGCGTTGCTAAAGCTGACAACATGATTGCTTTGGATGACTGACTATTGTCAGCTGGAGTTTGTAGGCGAGGGGTTAAGTTGGACGTTCATTCACTTGTTTGGAGAGCTGTTTCTAGTTCAGCAGCCTTGCGTACAGACTCCCCTACAGGGGGAGTGAGAACAGCGACGGGGAGGGGTTGGGTATTATAAGAGGTGGGGGTCTGCATTTGACTAATTGCACAACTCTCACTCTCCCCAGCTCCGTCATTGTGCGTCAACTTGCCTCAGAGTGCTTCTCTCCCCAGTCGTCTGGAATGCACACTTTGTCATGCACGCATGCACAAATGAGCACTGCAGAAGGAGTTATCCACACACACACGCACACACATGTACCCACACCTCTTTCACCTCCCAGGGAAGTCAAACCCAAATCATTACGTTTATCCGCTCCCCTCTTAGTCTTTGCTTTTCCTACATTTATGTCATCAGGCGCGATTTCCCCTCAGAGTCCCCTGCAGTCTTCCTCCGTAAAGCGCTGCTGTTGACTTCAGCCCTGGTTAGCTGTAATGGGGGGACTGCACGCTGTGAGGTTATGGAATCCTCTGTGTGTCCTGCGGTCCTGCATGGCTCACTAAAAAGAAATGGTGAGAAGTTTTGTAATGGTTAGGGAGGTTGATTCTCTCACAGGGCGCCCGCTGTAAAAAATGGATGAGTTTCCTGCCCAGGGTTCGCAATGTGCTAGCCTTGCAGTTTTGTGTTTCCATGAATATTTGACAATATGTTGGGTTATAGGAACACTGGTATCTCTTAATATAATATAGCACTGTATGCCTACTGTCCTGTGGGGGTATTGCTTTAATTAGCTGTTGGCTGGAAGCTTTTTGCCCATCTGGTATTGTTGAAAACTCAGAATATGGCCACTGTGAGAAAAGCCAGAAGGTATGCAGTTGGTGGTTCATAGTTGGACACTATCTGCATTCTTTATACTGATTGATCTACTTTGAATTAGTCATAATGTGAACATAGCGTACGTCACTGTTTTGAAACTGTAATCAGTGGATCACAGTGTTTTTGTGTGTAAACATCACAGGGTTATAAGAATGTTGTTTATTTACATTGATATTTAAGTTTTTACAGATGTTATACAGAGTATTTATGACTTACGTCAGCACATGACGGAGCTGTTTGGGTTGGGTGGAGCATATCAGATGAGCTCCTGATATTCAGCACATTAGGCCCTTTGAAACCACCCTCAGTACTTTATCTTGATAATTCAATTAGCTAATAAAGATGTTTTGCTTATATTTGTGATATTTTTGGTCATCAGTATATTAGTAGTGGAACCCCGTATGTTAATTTATGCAAATGTTTGGGATCTGGCCAGGAATAGAAGAGCAATCTTATTGATTAGGGCACTGTTGTAGAGATTCAGTCTCTATTGTTGACTAGAAAGGATTATAATGCAATCTCCAAGTTTTCTCCAATTAACCAATGAGAGTTTAGTTTTCCGTCCAGTTTCACTGTAATGACGTTTGGTGGAAAGTTTGGCTGTGGGCCATTGTTAGTTTTGGTTTGGATCCAGGACTGGTTGAAAAGGCTTTCATAACACTGAGATGGTGCATTGCTGAAACATCTTTATTTTCTCATGAACTGCTGCTTCCTTGAATGATCAAACCTGATACATGTATACCGTGACTGCTTATCACTGTGTGTGTACGATGCAGATCTGAAAACATTTTTTTGTTTGTAAAATAATAGTTTTAGGACATTGATCTGCCTTGTTGCAGTTAATGATTATGATTATGACCATCACAGTTTCCCAGAGCCCAAAGTGACACCTTCAAATTACTTGTAATTACTTGGACGATGAGAACTGGAAGAGCTGTTAATAGATTGTCAAAATAGTTGCTGGTGAATTTTCTGTCAGTTTACTAATCCTGTAGGCTCTCGTGGAGTTCTGTGCTCTCTTAAGTGCTTTCTGGTGTCCACTGACATTTTCCTTGGCGCTTCACAGGTACATCAATTTTGATCACACGTAAGGTGGTAAGCATTATCTGAAAGATTGGGGAAACTAATCTGAGTGAGATAAACCAAATAAAATTGGGTCGCAGGCTCGTGAGTATCAGCTGCAATGATTGCATGATTTAAGCAGACAGGTTAAGTAGCTTAGAGGCTAAGGGTTTGTTTAGATAGCTTATTAGTGAGTGGTTTTTTGTTTTTAATGATTTGTCTCATTGGGATTTCTTCAAACATTACAGACATACCTTCGAATACTGTGAGTACCTGTAGCCAGTGTTTTCATTTTTATAGAAATACATTTTTAATTGCCACAGATTATCTTCTACAAATGCCTTCCAATCCAACAATCAAACTGAGTAGCAGCATTATACAACAGTTATCACTAATTGAACCTTTGAAGAGGGTTGATTACAGTAATTCCAAGAACAAAACACCAGCAAATAGACCCTACCATCACTGGAAAGTGAGTTCATGTGGATTGTGTATGGAAAAAAATCATCGTAATAATTATCAAAATTATCACAGCTATGTTGGTGCATTCTTTGAGCTTATCCACTTAAAACTGAACTCGTCCACGCCTTCATGTACTCACCTCATTGGCCCTCCATTCTCTTAACTGTAGCCATACGTTACGCTTTGTCTTTGTTAGTCACATGAGGGCTGAATTAACCAAGCTGCTGAGGATCTCCTGTTCTCTCTGATAGGAGAGAGCACACTGCCTCACCGTGCTCTATGCTTCACCTCCCATCACTCACACTGCCATCTCCCACACAAGTCCTTTAGTGGATTTAGGGGTTAGCCACACCTCGCTGCATTCACCCCTTTCAATGAGCTGTCACTGATTGAAGCTCATTTGCATATAAATGGACAACTAATTCTCTCCTCCTTAATCGTACTTGGTTGAAAGATTTGAACACAAAAGAAAACAGCTTTTGCAAAGTTTTAGACACGTCTCCACATTTGACCTCAAATTAAAGTCTTTTTTTTTTTTTTTTTTTTACCTAAACTTTAAAAAGTGCCTGTCCTTGGGTCTGCATCTCTGTCTGATAATGCAGATAATGTGATTGCAGTAATGGAGGGAGTCCAGGCAGGCCATCCTCGTTTGCGGTGCTATCTCTGTTTGTGTTTTCTGGGTATTTCTGTCTTTCTCCATCTCTCTCCTCCAAAGTGCACGGCAAAGATCTCATTTGGGGACAGATGGATCTCCCTTTTTACTCTCTCTAGACTGCTTCCACTCTGCTCCTCTTACCTCTGTCCATCAAAGGCAGCAGAGAGGGGGCAAGGGGTACAGTAAATGGAGGAGAACCTCAAGACTTGCAAACTTTGGCAAACATATGAACCTCTCCTCTCCTCTCCTCTCCTCTCCTCTCCTCTCCTCTCCTCTCCTCTCCTCTCCTCTCACCACCCTCCCCTTTTCCTGACATCCTCCCTCCCCTCCTCTCTGAGTCATATCCTCCCCACATTCCTTCTTCTCTTTCCTCCTCTTGTTCCTCACCCAATATCCTCTGGGTCTCTGTCCAAACTATTTTTGTTTCTTGTAAACAGTGTTAGAAGTCCTTTCCCTACATGTTTAGCACCATTTTTACTAAATTCCAAACATTGTAGTAGTGTTTCTGAACTCATTTATAATTGTGAGGGCTGGCTACCTGCATGTATCAGCTATTTATGGGTACAAACATTTACCACATGATACAAAAACATGCTGGTTCTATAGGGATGGATCATTCATTCACAGACATGTTCATGTTAAAGTTCTTCTTATTAGCCAACTTTTACACTTTGATCCATATATATATATATTTATATTTTTGCAGTACTAATACTTCTTATGACATTGCTAATGTACATATAATTTACCAAAGTAAGCTGAACTACTTCTACATTGTAAATAACACAACTTTGGAGAACGAGAGCTTGTAAGCCTATTTAAAGTAGCTGCCCATCACCGCAGCTCTTCGTAAATCCCTAAATAACTTTTTAGTAAGTACTAGCTAGTTTCAAACTAGGGATTTATTAAATCAGGTTGCATCGTGGTCACAACCTGGCTCTTAAGGCCAAAAATATGGGAGACTCGCCATTTCAGAGATTAGATTGCTTAATTTATTTAACAAAAGTGACTAAATTATGCTCATAACAGATCATCTAAAGGGATGGCTTTATCAGTGGCGGCAGCAGTGTAGGGTGTGTATAGTGGGTGAGAATAGTGTGTGAATGTTGTGCATAAAATAAACAACAGGGAGCCTAACCCAGGAGGAACCAACACCGCCACTTAACTAGAGGGAAGCCTGCAGGAAGAGAGAGCAAGAGAGTATGAGGAACAGATACTAGACTTTATAGACTGGAAGAACCGGGCCCAAGTGATAGCGGAGGAAACTGATGATGATCACATTGTGAAGCAAACAGAAGGCGAGTTATAAGAACACTGGGAACAGCAGCAGAGTTCGACACCATTAAAACGTATGGACTGTCTTTGCTGGTAAAGCCTTAAGTAATGTGTAAATCAGTTGCTAGGAGACATCTGAGGTGCCAATCAAAAGCAATCAGTAGTGCTACGAAGAAGTCACTGTAGAATCACAAGCGGGAACATAACATCCAAATACAGTGTTTCAGAGTCAGTAGTGTTCATGTAGTTAAGAATAAGAAGGACATATCTGATTATAACAACTACCCGTCACTTTTGGGTAATTTAGTTAGTACGTTAATTTGGGGGGAAATTTAAGATCTTCCTCACATCTTACAACCCCTGTATGCCACCCTAGTGTCCTATCAGAGCACATTCAGCCATAGACTGAGACCACTGAGGAGCACTATGGAACGCCACAGGAGATCATTTCTAACTGTGGCCATCAAACTGTATAACTCCTCCCCCTTCTGTGGGGAGGAGAGCTGAAACAAAGGACACTGACAGCAATATTCACAGACATTAGGTGCACTATTACTTCATATTATGCACATTACTGCGAATATTTTTTACATTATTCTTCAGTATCATGATTACTTGTCAGTGTAGTGTAATATCATTGGTACTTATCATACTCCTATTGTTACTCTATCAGGCACTGTTTTTGCTTTTGCTCCCAGAAAACGCTTTGATCTTATATATTTGTATACTCTGCCAGATATTTAGTACTCTATTGTTCTAAAACTGGGCCCAGTGAGTGACCCTGATGTGGGGAACCCACTGGTGGTCTGGTTGTTATTGGTTGTGAGTCGTTAAAATTGTGGTTACTGCACTTAGTGTTACTGTAATTTGAAGCATTCTCTGGCACAAAAATTTCTCTTAGGATGAACAAAGTTCTATTGAATTGAATTGAATTACATAATTATTTAATTGCATTTAAATGAAGTGTCAGGTCAAATATTCTTTACTCTGAACATGTATTGTATTAGGAAGCTATCGCTACATTTATCAGTTGGTTTAATTAGCGACGTAACAGTTACACCTTGCGGTTAGTACACATTTTTAATAACAACCTCTACATAAAAACCTCTTTTTAATTTAGTAATGAGGAAATCTCCACTTTGTAAACACTTAAATTATAACCAGGCTAAGTTTGAACTTGTGAACAGCTGGTGCAGCCGGATCCTGATGTTCTTTGCTCCATCACTGTGTTATTCCAGTGAGGGAGAGAGCGATGGAGGGAGAAAGCATGGGATGACGGAGTTGCATAAAGGCTGACCATTCACTCTGCCCCCGTCCTGTCAGCTAGCAGCTGGAGCTGACACTGGTACTAACAACAGAGCCTCTCTCTCTGCCTCTTACACACACTTTAAACGCGGCTAGAATCCCACAACTTCTCATTACCACATTTTCAGCTGCATCAGCAAGACTAAAAAAACTGAGGCAGAAGCTGAATGTGTGTGTGTGGGGGTATGTGTGTGTTTTAGAGAGAAAGAAAGGGGTGGTGTTATTCCTGTGGTCTGATGGTTGTAGCTCCCTTTGAGTGGAGGGCTGTGCTGTGTACTGAGTCTGACCTGTCTGTGTAGAATCTACAGAACAGAAATAGAGTAGAACAGATATTCATATTCAGTTAAACACAGCAGGGTGGTCAGGACGGCAGCCATTTTTATGTCTAGCATTGAAAATTGTAAAGCACTGAGACTGTTGTAGAAGGTTACCTTTAAACTGACTTGCATCAAATCGTGAACTCACTGAGGTGAGATTTGCAGTAATGACCAAATGAGCATTTACATGAATACCTGAACTTAAACTGCCGCCACTTGGTGGTGGTTTTCTACTGGTTGCTGCTGCCCTTTAAAGTCCAGGTGAAATGGCATTTCGAGAGTATCTAGTTTTAGTATCGTGGAGTATTTCAGAGTGAAATAGGATATAATGTTGGAAGGAATTTGATTTGACCATTGAAGTGTGCGTGTTATAACAGTGAGGCCCAGGCAGTGTAACTAGACCCCCAAGAAGTGTGCTGGGCTTTGAAGCCAAGTTGATAGTGGCCAAACAGTGGTACTGCAATTTCAGGAGTCTGTCAAGTGATGCCATTGGGCCCCAAAAAGACTTTTTCCCATAGACTTACACAACCCCCGTGAAATGATTAGTTCCAACTCAAGATTTAATCCACTCATGCGATGCTTGATGGCCCTAAGTGTCTAGTGCGCTTGCTCCATGGGCCCACTGATGTGGAAGCAGCACTGATCTAACGCGTAATTTCATACCACCAACATAGAGTGATTTTGGTTCCATGTGCCACCGAGCAACTTTTATAGCAATGAACGGAACCCCGCCACCAGTGCTGTTTCCGGGTCTCTTAATACATCCATAGGTGTAACGCTAACAGAATAGTAGCATCTGCCAGTGAAAGAGAGATGGAGTCCATCGAATGCTCCAGCTGCTGAAGCAGCTCTTGCTAATTTGCCTTGAGTATAATCTGAATTTTTCACAGATACCACTTTCCTCAAAGTTAATCAATTCTAACCAGAAGACCCTTAATCATAATGTTTTGGGGAAACAAAGACACATCAACATAGCATGCTGTTGCTAGCTAGCTAACTGAATCGCAGCTCTGTGCAGCTAAAAGTTGTAGATTGATTGATTGATGTCATGATATTATTGGTTAATATTGGTAGGTACTAGGTTATGTAAGCATGTTTTTTTTACAGGAAGAAAACATGATTGGATTTTGATAGAAGGATATGAAGAAATTGATATGTGGATTTGTTTTTTGGCATATACTTTTAAATAGGCACACAGTATGAGTGGGACGTGATCTAAAAGAGTTAAAAAGGCATTTTCAATTTCATCTTGACTTTAATTGACCAAAGGTATTAACATCTTTGCGCAGTGATATGTATTAATAATAGTTGGTTACAACAGGCTATAGATGTTCATCTCAGTTTCAGCTGCTATTCGTTGGACACTTGGTCAGCCCTTTACTGTCCACTAATGTCAAAGTCAATCTGCGACAGTTTGTTTTGTCTAAAGTTTGATAATACTAGACCAGAAAGTGAATCACAACTTTTGGTCATGTTTGTCTACGTTTTCCATGTCTATAATGTCCAATGTCAATGAGATTTCAGTTGAGTTTTGACCATTGGCTTGGTAACACACCAGGACACACAGATAGAGATAATTCTCTGTAATATAATTATGTGATTATAGGCCCAGGCTACATGATGAGCATCAACAAGAGACCACCGACTTATTGGGTACAGTCGGCCAAAATGGAGTTCTCAAACTAGTGTGTGTGACCCACTTAATGGCCCCGCTGACATGTTATCACCATGACAGCTAACACCAGCCTTGACAGATGACCAAACAAACACTTAAATTTCCGTTCTACTATAATTCTATTTCTATGTTCTGCACCGACCACACTGTAGATGGCAGTTAAGGTGAGCCGAGGACATAACGCCTCTTTTTCAAAAATAGCAGTGTGGCCTTAGAAAACACACTCTCCACATTCTCTCAGTGGCTGAGTACCTGACCGTGGCTGGCCTGTTGTGATAAAACAATAATACTGTAGTTTGTTCTATTGAACATTTATGTAACATGATCTGTACTGTTCTCGTTGTGTGTGGGAAGCCCTTCACTTTAATGCAGCATTTCAATAAGACACCAAACCACCGTCTGACCAGCTCAGTGAGACAGAAGAGGCTGTGTGTCTGACAGCATGTGGCGAACAGTCTCACAACTGACCCCTCACCGTTTCTGGTTGTCTCTCATCTTTCCTTTATCGCTCTCTCCGTCCGTTTGATTATTCCTCTAGATTAGCTCGTCAGTGTCACCCGCCCCCTTACTCTCCTAACGTCTACTCATCTTTCTTGCTCCTCCATCTCCTCTCTCTCAGTTCGTCTCTCTCATTACGAGTCAGCATCATTATCTGGGCTTTACCTGCCCACAGTTGCTGGGGGATTCAGTTTTCGTAAGGCAGGAGGTGGCTTTCCCCTCCAAAACAATGATTAATGATACACAGTTTCTGAGTAGGAATGGCAATGGCAAGCACGCCCCAGTTTTGAAGAATATTAATTGCATCAACAAGCGTTCGCTCACAAACACCCATTACCTCCTCTCATCGACAAGGCTCTGGGCTTTACCTGTCGGATGTTTCTCTCTGGTCTTTTTTATTCGCTCTGTCTCAGCTGATGTGATGTGTGAGACGTGTCAGCTGTCTGCTTTTTCGGAAGAGTTATGTTGACAGATTGAGTGTGCTGCTAAAATCATTGCCCATTGTCTGTAGACTTTTCCCAAGTGTCACTCCACCTGAAATCATACTCAGAGCTGTGGAGGGTGCTTTTTGTTAAGGGGGACGTTATAAATAAACTAGTAAACAGGGAGACGGACTCGCCAGTCACTGTCACAGTGGATACTTATAGACGCTTTGCTCATCCAGCTGTCCAGATTACATTATGTGCTGTTTACTTTCAGTATTTTAAGCTCCACTAATCAATATTTGGGCGTGAATAATGGGTCAAATGACTGTGTAATGTGAAAGGGGTTGCTCATACTGAAAGTCATCACTTAGGTTTTTAGCGTCTTTAAGCTCATTGTTTTGGTTTTACGACCCACAGCTTGACTGTTCTGGTTCAGTCTCACAGCTCTCATCAGCACTGTTTCCACCAGCTGTTTTCAGTCATAAAACTCTGATAAAGCCACTACCTGCCCAGCATCAGGCACACAAAGTAAGCGACTAGTTGGTGAACACAGTGGAGCATTTAGCAGCTAAAGAGACAGATACTTGCTGCAAAAGTCAGTGGAGACCAACTCAAGTGGCTATAACACTTCTGTAAATGTCTGCTGGATGTGTAAATAGGCAACTGTTTGCTAACGTTTTCACCTTAGGGTGATAATATGTAAGTGTTGTGTTTACAGCTTATGTCACCGGCCAAAAAAATCAGGTTCAACATCCTGACGAACAATGAGCATGTACTGTGCAGTAGATCTGTTTTTAAAATGGTGTGTGGATGTATGTTAATAAGTAAAAATAACAATTAATAGGCTCACAGTGATGCATACTAACTCACTGAAACCACATCAGGAAAAGGCAATGTGATAAAAAATGTTAAAGTTCTTAGCCAGAATTTGACTGTATTTGACATTGTCTTGCTTTTTCTGGCATGTACGCTTTTGTTTAGTGGTAGTGGAGTTTGAGAGGTCAGCACTGGTGCACACTTGCCGTCAATGTGTGTTAAAATCCCCCCTCCACTCCAAGCTAACTGGTTCGGTCCCCCTTTATGTTGAGCCCTCTAAGTGAACGTACAGACAGAGGCAGGGTGGATAGGATGGGGGTGTCGTGGAGAGAATGGCTCCATTTTTCACACACCTTTTCTTTGCATGCATACGTTTGTTTCAGCATCAAATGACTGTACTGATTTTTCAATGTGGAAAGCACTGCGACATTTATTTTTATCATTATCTCGTAGACACCTGTCACGTTTGCACACATGCCCTCTGACCCAAACAGATTGCAGACAAGCACTTGTTTCAAGCTTTTGGTTGAAATAATCCCACAGAAACATGCGTCATGTGAACGCCTTTGAAAAGCAGAATAATTGCATTTTATTTCTTGACTTCTTATATGGAAATTCAAGAGGAGAGATGTGTGAGAAAGGCTGCTTTCCTTAAGTTTTGTTTACTAAAGTATGTGGCAGCTGACATTTGCATACAGTATGTGATGCACCTACTCTGTGCAGCTCAACATTCTTTTGTACGTGAGCATATGTGTGTCCCCCTTCCCCTGTTTTTTAAATGTGACTTTTGGTGCGCATGTCTTTTATTAGTAGGGGTGCGCCTTGGTGTCTTTCTTTAGCTTTTATGAGCGCAGAGTATTGCTGAGTTACACCTCTCCATTTGCCCAGGAAGCCTCTAAGGTAAACACGTCTGTAAGCCTCAGCAGCCTCAGCTCTGTGTAATGTTAGCTTTGGGTCTGGCTCTCGCACATTTCTTGAGTTAACGCTAAGGCTTCTGACTGCTGCCCGAGACTTAGCATGAGCACTAACATCAACACCATGAGCCCTTACCACCTCATTAAAACAAAGTAAATTTCCACCCGCGACCCACATTTTCATCTGCGACTCCCGAGGTTTGCCAGGACCTGCGGTGACGGGATGTTGTGATGGTGTTTAGTGCAGAACCGGTTAAGTATTTGTCTTGGGTTACCTTGGCTAGTTTCTCACACACTGTGAGGATTTGTAATAGGATCCTAATCACCTATTCCCTTTTAAATTCTAAAAGAAATTGTGCTGTGAAAACATTGGATGCTTTAGTTGTGCCCATGTGCGTCGTCTCAGTGTAACCTTTGTTTACTTGAGCAGATTTGCTGAAGGTGGCCTTTTCTGGGGATTTTACAAGAGCTTATGGAGATGCAAGCAGTCTTACAGTAGTCGATGTTGTCTGTGAAAGCTCCAATGAGGTTCCATTTGTCAAAGTCAGCAAATCAGTGTGTTAGGGAAAAATGCATGTAGATTGTGCAGTGTATCGATCCTGAATTTCAGGAAACTCTGGATCAATACGCTGCACAACTGATCTCAATTCCATCTTGTTTCAGATCCAGTTAGTCATTTCCTTGATCAGCTCTTGGGCATTTTATTTTCCCTATGCAGCCTTTAATATATATATTTTTTGTGTGTATTTAACTTTAAGCGGCAGTAGCAACATGGCTCTATTGATGCCAGTGTTGGTCAGTTGGTCCCTCAAATTTAGATAGTTGGTCTGTCTTAATAACTATTGGATGAATTGTCTTGATATTTAAGGCCCAGAGGATGAATCTTTTTTTATGGGTCATTTTATTTATTTATTTATTTATTTATTTATTAAGTGATGGATGCAGGCACAAAACAAGTAAAAATGATAATAAATGAAATAGATGAGTCCTAACATTTAAGTGATTTCCTGACACCACAACTAGCACCATGAGATTGGAATTTATGGTTTTAAATGATATGTCACAGTAACTTTTGGATGAATGGTTTTGTAGTGAAATTCGGTACAGACATCAGCGTACGTCCCAGGATAAATAGTAACGACTTAGTGACTCCTTAAAGGAGCTTTATCAGACATTCTTATCTGTGAGACTCAGCCGGGATTGTCTGCACATGGCTCTTAACATGGAGGTGACTGAGCCGGTTGCTAGCAGCTAATGGTGCTAACTCAATAAACAGTGCTAACAACAGCAACAGTGCTGACAGTGCTGCCAATGTTAACCTGGTAGCAATGCTGTTTCCGTTATCAGTGGTAACTGCCCTTAACTGCTGATAAGCGCAGTGTGGAAAGGCGCTGATGAGCTAGGCAGTGGAATACACACACACAGGGACTCATATTCACTGACATGCACTCCTGGATGAACACAACAAAGAACAGAGCAGATTGGAATAAAACACACACAGAGGAAACATGTCTTCATTCTGTACTCTGAGTCTGCACGCCATCACTCCAGTGTGTCTGTACATAGCAAATAGTGATTTTCTGCTGTGAATGTTGCGTACAGAACTTTAAACTTTACATGCAGCGCCAAAATTTTAATGGTTTATGAAGAAATACATGACTCATGATTTCTAAACAGCAAATATTAGGATACTAACAACTAAGATGGTGAACAATCGTAAACATTATACCTGCTAAACATCTGCATGTTAAGATTGTAATAGCAAGTTAGCACTTATTTAGCTCAAAGCATCGTTAATGCTAGCAAGTCAATAGACTCCTTTTATTAAAATGTGTCACTTAGAAATGCCTCAAACAGTTTTAATTTCAAGCTGATATTCACAGCAGAGTTTCTAACGTGTTTCCCTTTCTTCTCTTCCTTCTCTCTCTCTCCCCTATGGTCCTGGTTTTCTTCATGTTGCGTGACAATGATGATGACTGTTCCTTCATCACTCCATCAGGTAAGAAACTTGGTACACGTGTAATGTGAAGAGTGTGTAACCTCTGTCTCTCGCATCATAAAAATTGTTGCTTTACAGCAAAGCACACTTCTCTTCACCAACCTGCCATGACAGCAGTAAAAATGTAGAATTTCCATCATTCCACAAATTGTAAACCAAAGAGCAGAGGACGTCGTGAAAATGAGGAATGAGGCAGATATTTCCGCGTTGCTGTCTGTTCAGCGGGGGTTTAAAATAACATTTAAACAGTGGATGTCTGTATCTGTCTGCATACCAGAAGCCTGATGGCAGTGGAAGCAGTGATACAGCAAGGTGTCGAGGCAGACAGGTGAAGTCTTCAGTATCACATGCATAAAATCACAGAGGCTTAAGTCGGATGGAATTTTTCTGTTTTTTGCCGATGTAAAAATGACGACATCTTTTTTTCCCCTCACACGTTTAATGGCCCACAATCCCTTGAGCCCCGAGCCTCCAGCGCAACCAGGCTCGCTGTGTCACTGTTACTGACGTTTAGTACATTTTCCATTCCATCCCTCTGATCTCCTAAAAATCCAGAGCCATGGTGAGGATCCAGCCTTCACAGCTCACCAAAGGACCGTAGATAATAAAGCTAACGTGAAACGGCAGCATGATAAAGCTCACAGGGGGAGGTCTTCTGAGGAAAGAGATGATATTTTCATCTATTTTCACTCATGGATTTGCCACTTGTGGACATATCTATAGTGCTTTGAATGCATACGTTTTTACCATGGAAGACCCCAGTGAGACACCTGTCGTCTGTACTCATAGGGGTAAGGAGAGCAGACAGAAAGGCACATACAGCTGACATCTGTTTGACACTTGAAGTGAAGGCGAATGAAGTACATTGACATGCTTATAAAGTGTATGCAGATGTAGGTGCCTGGCATTGGTTGTGCATTGCTACACAGGACGGACAGGTAGTTAAATGTCAATCAGTGTCAGTCTTATGTAACTCTGTAAAAAGGGAAAAATCCATCCCTTGATACTCTTCCATACCATTGATCTATGATCCAGTATGGCCAGCACAGTATTGACGTGGTGCCATGTTGCCTTAACCGACCTCATCTATTCCTGTAATCACATCATTTTTATTTCAGTAACTGCACCCCTCCATGTCTTATAATTACCGGTGGCAGCTCTTGTCTTTGTCGTCTGTAATGAATGGTGTTACCAGTAGATCCGGAGTCAAAAAGAGAGCTCGCATTCAGAGTGAATGAATTCAATCCTCTAAGTGAAGCCTGAGAAACACTTGACAGTGTGATTGACATCTACAGTCTCTTATGAAGTTGCCTGGGTGGTCCTGTTCATTCAGTGACTTTGGCTAAGTGTGAGCTGGTGGAGCTGGTGCATGTGTGTGTGTGTGTGTGTGTGTGTGTGTGTGTGTGTGTGTGTGAGGAGGGCGTTCCTGTCCACTCAGCACATTCCCCCCCTGGGTGGTGGGGGCACATCTGTGGCACACTCCCTGCCCTGGCGCCCCGCCAGGCCTCTGTGCCTTCCTCCTCCCCTCGCTCCCTTTTCCTTTCCTCTGTTTTTGCTTGTCCCTCCCTTCTTTGTTGCTGTGTCCGCCTTGTTTTCTCCAGCATGTACGTTTCCCTCACCATCCTCCGTGTTTCCCCTCTCCTCTTATGCCATCATCCTGCCAGGCTCCCTCTTTCCACATCTTTCTGTTGCTCTGTCCTACTCCCTATCTTTTCCAGAATTTGAACGTGGGTCTGATGTTTTATCAAAATTACATTCAAGATACAATTAAACATTTCTTACATGAAATAGGAAGACTCAGAAGACTGAATTAAACTCCAAAAATGTTGGATACCAGTCTGAAATTCAGGCTCTCTGTTAAAAACAGAAGCTCAAACCAAAATTATCCACATGACATCATCAGGGTTATTTTCTCAGACTTGTGAAAGCTCCCGTCTGAGCCATGGAAGACATTACACAACTGTTTTCCCAGGCTAAGTAGCATCACCTCATGATAAGTAACTAAAAATCAACCTTCATCTGTAAAATCAGTAGAGTCCCTCATAAAAATATAACAGTCAATAGCCCAAATTTAGCTTCAGATCTTTTTGTAGTTACAAGTTATTGATGTAAATCAATGCTTTTGTGTCTTGAATTTAGCCTACTTATTACGTCTTTTCTTTTGTGCTCCTACAGCCCTCCTTCTAACACTACAGCTTTCCCTGTTGCCTGTTTCTTCCTCACCTGTCATCTCCACCTGCCTCTATCTACCTCCAACAGAGCTCTTCCACCCATTGCAAGTCACAAAGTAAAACTCAGACTGGTGCTCTCAGAGTTACAGCTAAGACGGTGAACTCCATGCCTCCCTGCACTTGCAGTTGATCAAATGACCAAATCTCTCTTCATTTCTCTTCTCGTCCAGCATCCTCATTTTTGTCACATCTGGTCGTGACACAACAGGAGTGGCGACTGGTTGGCACATAAGGATTCAAAACACTTTTCCCACATTATTTCCCTTTATATTTAAATAACATACAGATGTACTGTAAGTGTTGATGACGGCCTTTAATCAGGCACCAAAAACATGGAGGTTGTAGATAATGTGTCTGTGTTTCAAACAGTTTGGGGAGTAAGCTGGTCTAAGTGGAGTAAAATTGCGGCGTGATGTGACTCAGCAACTGTGGGAAAGGTTGGTAAAAGTAGACACAAATGGAAACAGACTTCCGACTTGACCTCCATTATCACTTGCAACTGTCACACACACACACACGCACACGAAATGTAATAGACTGTCTGACTGTCTGCACGGAGGAGTGGTTCAATAGTCTGTCTGCTGGAGAGAGTGAGTCCATTGTCATGTAGTGGGCAACGTTTGTTCACTGCGTGTTTACCTCTTTGTTCTGCTGAGTATTAGATATCACAGTGAAAGATGGAGCTCTTAACTTTCTTTGTCTGTGTTGGTATGTCCCAGCGGCGTACGACCTGGGGCATGAAACTGTGTAGATCCAGAACTGAAACTGTGTTTAGGCACAGAGGCGGAAATGATGTGAAATTGACCGTTTTGTTAAATGTTAAATTCCACCTTATATTTATTTTGTAGGCATGATGTGCAGTACACACGAGGCACACGCATTCCCACTCAATTAATACCAGTTTATGTGCGTTTGAATGTTTTTTGTGTGTACACATTGTTTATACATCTGGCCCCTGGTGTTTCAGCCGCATGGTTGTGAGTTTGGATACAGTTGCGCATGGCCATGTTTAGGCACATGATCATGTACAGTGTGAGCTGCTGACAGTGATTACTGGCTGCCGGTTCCCAGCCAGCTGATCCCCTGTCTGTCTGTCTGTCTGTCTGTCTGTCTGGAGAATAGGCCTGCCCTGCTCCACTCTCTGCCTCATCCTCATCTTTGGCTGAAATTCTCCCATGGCTCAGTGGCAACACTGCTCTGTGCTTCTCTCTGCTCTTACCAGGCTGAGTACGAATGTGTCATCCGGCTCAAATATATGTTCAGACAATATAATGGCACAGTTTGACTTTAGTTGGATTTTCCCCCTTGTGAACATCCATCATCCATCGTCCATGTGTCTGTGGCAGATCATTTGCTCCAATTCTCTTTGCTGATTTTGCACCAAACAGTAACAAAAGTGGCAGACCGTACTGTTAAAGAAGGGCCTGAATGTCATATACAACAATTTTAAAAAGCCAAAATAAAAAGGAAACACATGATGTTTATTGTATTTCACTTTATTGTTTTAAATCTTCCATAGTATGACAGACTAAAAAAATACAAAGTAATCAAAACCTGTATGAGTCCTTAACTACCAATATTTAAATTAAAATTTGACTACTTTTTACTTGTAATGAAATTCAGTGTGAAATGGACTTTACATTTTCATATTCAAACTGGCAATATTCCCCTCAATAGCAATAGTTTGATAGTAGTAAGACTTTCATGTTTACCTTGCAGATATGAGGAGTGCCAAAAAGGTGTAACTATTCCTTTAAATTAAGATTCAAACATATCTTTCAAATCTAAATGTGTATTATGTCATGATTTTGCATCACCCCACAGAAAAGACAGTTTTTTCTTTCCCATTAATCTCTAAAGAAGCACTGCTTTGCACGCTCTGACACTGTTTGGGAGCCCAGAGGGGGGTGTGTCTGTCCGTCAGCGAGTCGTCATTACGGTTTGGAAGGAGACCTCTGTGGTGGATTAAGGCTGTGAACTGGCGGCCCAGAGTCCTCAGACCTGGGCGCTCTCCAACATCAGCCTCCGTCATAATACGATGGCGACAGTGCGTTTGAGAAAGAGTCGAGCATGTTTGCGAGCAGATTCTGCACATTCTCCTGCGTGTGCGTATGGGTGTGTTCACTTGGGTCGGCTTTATACGAGCGAGCTGAGCAACCCAGCAACACACACACACAATTATTGCCCTCCAACTCACGCAAAGCTCTTCTCACGGTTCACTGGGCTTCATCTCGCTCATCATGCTACGCTAGGACACTGTGGATATCTATAGCTTATATTTGAATATGCGTGTGCTTGTGGTCACAGGCTGTGAACACACACACACAGCACGTGGCACAATACACGCATACAGCCTCATATGCACTTGCAAGGCATGAATGTAAAGACAGGAGGACAGTGTGGAGTAATTCTTACATTAAATCATCTCTGTGTAGCTGTTTCCAGGTTCATCAAGTATGTGTGTGTATGAGGTTTGCTTACAACATGGCTTGTGGGTGACTGGGTGCATGCAACTTATTTACACGTCAGATGCATCTCATTGTGTTGAGGTGTGGAGGGGGAGGTTTATCTTGGATAGATTTGTATTTATTCATTTATATATTTTTCATATGTGTGAGGTTGGGAGTTTTGTCTTGTTCATACCAAGTGCAGCATATATTATCTGCCCCTGCTGGTTGTAAGTTAGTGTTACAACTGTGTGTGACCCTGTGTGTGTGTGTGTGTGTGTGTCTGGCCTGGAGTCAGCTGTTAAAGGATGCAGCGCTGGATGAGCGTTGCCTGATGCTGACCCAGAAACGACTGTAGACGTAAGCAGCAGTGACTGCTGCCCCATTAGCCCACAACCCTGAATCACATACAGCTTTGGATGGAAGTGTGTTTGGAGTAGGGCTGAACAATATGGAAAAATAATCTATCTAAATGCAATTTTTTAAAGACTAAAAAGTTCCTTATCTTCTGTATTATTCACTATACACAGGCTGTAAATCATTTTGTAGTGAGACCAGCACAAATGACAGGCTCCACCAGTCTAAACATATTTAGATAACTCAAAACCATGTTGTAAACATGTTCTTAACTGTTCCTGCTTCAGCCTGGAGGCTGAGGTTGGGATTTTACAAGTTGTTCTCTAATATTGTCACAGTACCGGTCTTTTAAACTTTCTTACGATACTAGTATAAGAAACTCTTATGATACTATGGCCAAAAACAAGATCTTGGGCACACATAGTAGGATTTTTTTCCTTATTTTTAACAAACTGCACACAGTACTAGAACAGAGAAGGGTTTTTTTTTTTTGATAGTTGTCTCAAGAGCAGAAAACCTTGAATCCAATTGTTGCTGCTGCTGGTGTGCATTGAAAGTACTGTCGAAAGCGTCTCCTGACTTCCCACGACCCACAGGGCTGGCGACGATGATGGACAAAGTTGGAAACGATATGTGCGTTTGGATGTAGTGTTCATTTATTCCTGTCGCACATGATGAATAGAAGCACCTTGAAGTGTTTTCTTCCCTTTACCTCCATCTCTGCTTGTTTCCTGTGTTAGTGTGCACATGTGTGTGTTTGTGCCTTCCCATCCTGTTTCTAAAATTAGACCGGTGAGCAGATGTGGTGCGTTTGAGCGTCCCTTTTGTATGCATGTGTTGCCAAATGTATTCATCCGCATTAGCGAGGCTGTACGTCTGTGGCGGCGCATTCACACAACATCTTGAGCGCTTCTTGAGTCAGCAGTGAAACAGGGTGACGCGGGGCAGGAAAGTGGGTCAGTCATGCCCTCTCCAGGCATGAGGGAGACGGATGGACGGACGGATGGATGGATTGAAGGAGATGACAGCAGCTCAAGGGGTGTGGACGAGGGAAGGAAATAAGGATTTGAAGGATGTAAGGGGGGGGTTAAGTGCGGAGTTACGTAAGAAGGGAGGAAGCAAAGGAAAGGGATGAGAGAGACTTTAGACCTTGGGATGAAAATGAGAGAAGCAAAAAGTGGTGGAAAATACTGGAATGTAAAGTAGTCAACTCAAGGCTGAGATCAGTAGTGGAAATGCACAGAGAGCGATAAAAATGCAGCCTTGAGCTGACGATTAGTCGAGAAAAACTGTTAGATGTTGCCGTAATGTAAAGTCATATTAAGACAGATTATTAAGTATATCAAACTAATGTGTAGGTGTTTCATACAGCAGTTTTATAACACTAATTATGTCTGGAATTCTGACATGATTAGTCAGGACATTTTTTAGTAAATCAACAGAAATGATTCACCAGCAATTTTTTAAATGATTTTTTTTTTTACATTTAATGTCATTTGAACTGAATATTTTGGGGATCTGGGTTGTTGTTTTGACAAAACAGGCACTTCGAAGACAATATTTTGGGCTGTGGGAAATTGTGATGGGCCTTTAAAAATCAATTAATTGGAAAAAAAAACATGCATGTGTTGAAACTATCATGTGCAATAAAGTTTCAATAAAGTCACTTTTCCCCTGTAAAGCTTTTATCTAACCTTAAAATGTGTAGGTTCCTTTCAACATTTGGGGGTGCACATTTGAAACAGAAGGTTTGGGGGTCCTCTGCCTGATTATTTTGAACGCCAAACACTTAATTTCCTGCAGTCTTCCATTTTTATGCAACAATTTGTGCCTTTTCTGCAGCAATTCATGATTTAAATGTCCTTAATTTAGTCAAATTAAAGGTCCTCTGCTGCCTTAATGTTGTTTTGGGGTGGGGGCGTGGTTGCGAGGACAAATGCACATGCTGTAAATATCGAGGCGGATGAAATCTACACCTGTGATTACCTTGATGCAGGATCTGTGTTTAGATCATCTCAAAAATTGAGTTGATCTGTGCAGGCTGCTGTGGTAGTCAGCTTTATTATACAGGATCACTCTTACACACACCTACAGCTACATCAGCAAGTAGTAATCAGTGTAAGCACACACACACACACACTGTCCCTCATACTTAATGATAGTGAGTGACATATGCCCCCTGGTGGCAGAGATAATGAGCTTGCCCTGGTTAATCATAGAGAATAACTGACTCTTCCCCATGTGGCCAATTAGAAGCCAGGAAATCTGTGATGAAGACACAGAGTCCCAACAGCTGGTTGTACAGTTGTAGACAGACAGGAGGAGCGTGCCTCGCTCCGGGTCTGTCTCGAATATGAATACACCTACAGGAAACCTCCCACGTCGCCTGTCTCCACTTTAATCTTTCATTTATTCTTTATTACCGTCTATTTTCCTGTTTCTTCCGCTTTTGTTTAACCTCTCAGGTCTCCGTCCGTACGCCCCCTTGCTTTTATGTACATCTTGTCTGCCTTTAATTTCTCCATCTCCCCTCCTGTTGTTTATGTTACTCCTCCCTCCCTCGCCCTCTCCCGCCCTCCCTCCCCGGCTGTGACCAGTGGTTGGTCTGTCAGTACTGTGTTCACCCACTGTGGGCCTGGGGTGACTTAGCACACTGCCTCTGATTACACCCCAGCAGTCGCCCATTTATCTTGCCGTGAAATGGAATCGGGGGTGGAGAGGGGCCAGGAGATATTATGGTAATACATCTCACCACTGTAAAAGGCCTAATAAACTTGGAAATTTTCAGCTTAGTCATACGTTTATATAGTCGTTCATTTGTAGCTGTGGTAGTAATTTGCTGATGGTCTTTCCTTGACTTTTATTTTAGTGTGACATGTTTGTACAGAATTGCTTTGTTTTATTGTAGCAGTATTTTAACTCTGATCATTTGAAGTGTCTGTACAGAGGATCAGTCATCTGTTATCTTGCTGTATAAATTGATTTTAATGACAGAAACAGTTTAAAACTAGGACATGACATTTAGATTTATACTTCGAGTTACGTCTGAGGTGAACCTCGCCAACTTCCGACACGACTCTGGAGGAGGTGTCCAAAGTTTGAAAATATAATCCTGATAATGTTTGTAAAACACACATTGCAGACATGATGACTTGATATATACTAAGTATATATAAACATATATTTGACTATATATCCAGTATATTACATTGCAGCAGCGGCTATAATTTTAGATCAAAATACAGCATTTTTGACAAATTGGTCTGGATTATCACATTTCAAGGAAGACAGTATGCCCTCTTGGTTGCTTTCTTAACTTATATTTCTTTGTATTTAAATCATACAGTACAGTGGCAAGCATCACATCAGGCTTCTAGATCTAGCAACTCACTTGTACAAGGAGGCAAGTGGTAAAGAAGAATTAAACACATTGTTTTTATCCTTTGCATCTATGACATATTGTATGATATTTCTGATTCAGAAAGTATCAGAAGTATCAGAAATACTTAAATGATCCCGAGGTGAAATTGTAAAATTTACTTCAAGATGAAACATGACAATCAACCTTAGTATTTGTTGTTATTTTGTAACCATTAATACATAAAGCATCTTGTTTAGAGGCAAGTAAAATATGACTCTGGGCTTTCAGACCCACTGGCTTGACTGGGCAAGTATAAAAAAGTAAATTAAATAAAATAAAATTTAAAAAAGATTAACATTGAACCCTGTACTTAAAATATTATTTGAATTATTATTATAAATTATTAAAAAAAATAGTTATTTGGTCTATACAGTGTCAGACAATAGTATAAATTGTCGATCAGTGTTTCCTAAAGCCCCAGGCGACGTCCTGAGTTGTCTTGTTTTGTCCAAAACCCAAATATATTCAGTTCACTGTTACAGAGGAGTAAAAGAGCAAAATAAATAAATAAATAAAATATTCACATTTCAGAGGCTGGAATCAGAGAGTTACTCCAACTCATTAAACAATTATCAAATTAGTTGAATATTAATTTAATAGTTGACAGCTAATCGATTAATCATCACAGCCCTACTTCATTTAAATCATTAAACCAAGAAGGAGTTACTCTATTTTCCAAATGGATTTGATGCTTTAATCAAATTCATGCAGGAGCGCTGCCCTGCTGCTTTTATTTATGGTCGATTTCTCGTGACTGGCTTTTTCTTTTTGCTGACACACGCCTCTTTGCTTGTGTTTGAACATGAAGAGCACTTTGCTAAATGACAGCTGAAGTGTGTGAAGGTTTAATCTTGCGGTGTCCCAGGATCCTCTTATCAGTGTCTGAATGTCTTCCCTGTACACACACTCACTGTGGCCTTACTGTTACATCTCTCACTGACTGTAAACATATTAATTTTTGGCTGTTTGAACCATTAAAGAGTCATTCCTTTAAAATTCTCAGCTGATACTAATACTACCATTGGTCTTGAAATGCCGCCTGTCAATGAGGAGTGGCCGTGATGGAGAGATAATTACCTCCAAAATACTTGTGTCTCACTGGCTTATGCATCAGTCAGTCAATAATCACATCATTAACGGGGCAAATCTCGGCCTTAGAGGATTTTTGCATCAAGGAGAACTGGAATTCACTTTGTTTTTCAAGTTTTGTAAAGATGCAGCTGGGTGTAAAGGAGCTTAAAGCAGCCGTTTGGATGTAGTTTGATCATTTGTTTTTCATATTTCTGGACTTTGATTATTAGTGCTGACAATCTCGTCGACTGCAATACTTGTTGACAATGAATGCAAAACCTTCCTGTGTGTCAGGGGATGATGGATCCTCTAATTCACGAGCCTCTCTGGAGGAATTGGAGAGGCTCACACTGTATGTAGGTATCATCACAAGAATATTAATAACACAGAGAACTTATATTATTCCATGCAGCACCAGGAAATCATAATGCAGGTGCTGAATTATTGTTTATAGTGTCGGAGACTTTGGCTAGCGGGTGCTGATGTTTGCCAAATTGCATCGGTGCTAGTGTTTTGCAAATAATGGCCTTTACAAATACCTGTACAAAAAGGAAAATACATGTGAAACTACTGTACACACATGTACTCATGTAAAAGTCACATGCATGTGCTCCTCTCAATCCACCGTCAGATTGCAGCAGGGAAACTGACGCCTCTGCTGCAGCCCTTTTTCTGCTCTACGTGCTGAAATGAATCCTCAGAGGATTTCTTTTTTCCCCGTGTGGAGGACCACGATCAATGAAAGCAATCTGGAACATAGTAAACAGGCAAGCGGCTCTACACTCACAACCATATAGACATGATTGACAGCGCGTCAGAGATTTAACCCTAACCGTCTTGGTGTTTTTCTATCTCGACTCAACAAGGAGCAGATGTCAAAGGATAAAAATGAGTTTTTGTTGTTCCACAGCTGTGTTGACAAGAGTCTACAAGGTTCTGTGTCTCCGCAGCCTCGACTCCAGTGTGATTGCCTTTGGTCATGTGCTTAATGTAAGGCCCACACATACCGGCAGCTTAGGGAATTTAAAGAAGCACATATTGAACAGCTAAGATATTGAATTTTTCATGTATTCCGTCTGTCTTTAGGCGGTTAATGATTTCTGAAGAATTCTGTAACAATCTCAGGTCCTGTTTATGACACGATCAGGAGTGGATATAGTTCATGTTAGGCTTTGAGTTTTTATTTGCAGTACTGGGGGAAATAGCTCATGCCTTTAAAGCCATATCCAGATACATAATTTCAGTGTCTGAGTGCATTTCCTTCCCTCACATGCAACAGCACAGAGAAACCATCACATAATCCAGGATGCTGGAGAAGGTGTCAGCTCAAACAGATCTTGAAACAAGTGGGATATTAGGACCTGTGATGATATTCAGGCCTTTTTTTAAGCCTTTGACTTATATGACCTATGACTTGGTGCCGTGTAAGGATGTCAGTAGGTTTGGAATTTTTTTTTTAAATGTCTTAAATTCAATTTAATGAATATTAGGCCTAAATTATTACAGTCTTAAATTTGACTTATATTCTAAAAAAAGAAGGACAAGACCTTTGTTTGTTTGTGGAGCCCTAATATGGACTTCTTGGAAACTCATGATTTTGAGTAATTTGAAGCTTTTTGCAAATTATGCACTGCTGTGATTATAATTTTATGTTAATATTTATTTTATTAATTAATTTATGTATTATTATTATTATTATTATTATGATTATTACTACTACTACGTATTTAGTTTATTTAATTTATATATTTTTTTTATTTTTTCTTGCCAGGGTTGCTGATTTTCTTCGTTGAAATGTTACTGTTCACGTTTAATGTTTCGATCTAAATGAATTTATCCGTCTCTAAATGTCTTTTTGTAAAAATAAGTCAAGCTCTTCTGGCTGAAAGTTTTCCCTATGTCACAAATCTTTAAAACCCACCACCGACTCATATGTAGATTTATCGTAATGTAGATTTATCTCTCTTACTCTAATAACCATATTTCTACATAAAACCTACCTGTGCACAGGACTACATATGTACTACTTACCTTCATACTGACATGCAATGCTTGAATAAAAAAAGATGACTTGTCCAAAAATCTGTCTTAAATTTGGTTAGAAACTGTCTTTAAAAAAGTCTTTAAAAGCATTAAATGTAAATATCTGACACCATTAGGCACCCTGCATGTGGCTGTTTTTGTGGCATTAAAATCGTCAAAGTAAAGTGCAACACATTACACAGGGGAGCACATTTATCCTTAAAACTCTGATACATGTGAGTACACCAGTGTTTCTGTGAGGGAGAGCTTCCCTTTGTTTTTGTAATATCCTCTCAGTCCAGACGGGGGCAGCAGACTATGACTGGCTGCAACCATCACCACCCTCACCACAGTCTACACTCATCTGGCAGCTGTTGCTATGGATACAGAGCCCGGCCATTGCTGCGTGATGCAAGCCACATCTAATAGAGGAACATAGGGGGTAGTGTTGAGCTCAGAGACAGGGATGTTCACACACACACACACACACACACACACACACACACACACACACACACACACACACACACACACACACACTTGTCTGCTCAGTGAATATGAGAGATTGGCCTCCACATCTCTGCAGTATGGTTTGGGACTTCTTATTTGAAGAGATACTAAATATAATGCTAGTTTGTCAGCTGCCTTACTTAAAAGAGCTTATAGAAAAGGTATGTTTTGCATTTCATCTGGCTGCAGTGTGGGTCAGTCATCATACATAAACTTTGCTTGGGTCGACAGATCCAACTATGGAGGTTTAGTCATCAGTCATCACCTGGACCTGCACTTAACAAGCTCAGGATAAAGATAAGACCCTTAATGACTGGTCAAGGGTCAGATTTACTTCTCTACATGCCCCCTAATGATTATGACATATGGTTAAGCTCTGATCAGCGGTGATGAAAATGTTAACTGTAGATTGCTGCTGCTGGTCGAAACAATTAAATGGTGATTAGCCCTGATTATCTGATTAACTAGAGCCACGGATGGACTGCTCACTTTAGAGTTGATTACTTAAGACATGACTTTGGACAGCCTCTGCATGTCTCACAGCTAAATTTAACTCGTAGTAGGTCATGTTTGAATGGCACAAATCCATTTGACTTTAAAGCCCACTTCTTTACTATGTCCCACTTTGGAGTAACTAAATTTAGCAATAAACAGCCCACTGAAAGAAGACTTTATTCTAATCATAGCCTCTGCCTGGCAACATGTCCTTTGATGTTAAAAAGACAATTGAAGAGAGGAAGGGGAAAAAAAAAGTTGTTTGTTACCTTGTATGCCAGACTGTTTGTGTATTCTACATCGATACAACACTCAGTGCCCAGCCAAACATGGTGGTGCTGCCAAATCTGACTTGGCTAAGTGTAAAACAGGCTGGCACTCTGGCATATGACTGTGTTTTCTGCTTTGTCACTTAGACTGGTGCTTTGTGTTAAGAGGGTGACTGTGTCTACCATTGCCCAGTGTGCTGATTGAAATCAGAACATTTCTTAGATGCCTCAGCATAAAGAGCTTTTCAGGGATGATTTATGTCAGGGCAGGTCATGTGCTGTAATTTTTATCACTGCTACCTCTAAGTAGAAACTAGTACGCGTAACATTCCCCTGTGTTTCCTACAACCCTTACTGTACAGGCTTTTTTGGCTGTCTCAAATAAAGCTAACCAACACTAAGAGTCTACAGCCATGCTAGCAGCTCTGTGACGCTTATGTGCTTTGAGCTAAATGCTTAAGTCAGTATGCTAGAATGTTCACAATGACAATATAAACATGCCTGGGCTGGGTATTGGTACTCAATTGGTACCCAAAATAAGCCAGTACCAAGTAGTATTGAAACTTCTCCAGGCAAACAATACCTACATTTGATCCTTTTTGTACCTAGATCTTGAAAAAAAATGACTATCCAATCACCATGATCGCAAATGTTATTCGATTAAATGCATCATGTGACTGGCCCACAACCGCAGCTGCTACAAGCCATACAGATTGTTGTGTGATGAAGTCCAGCGAGGTGTATTTGATAGAGTTGGCAGTTCAACATGCTAAGATGCCACCAACATGTTTAAAACTGCAGCGATGCGGGCGCATCATCGGTCCATCGTGGTGAAGAGGGAGCTGAGCCGGAAAGCGAAGCTTTCGATTTACTGGTCCATCAACTTCCCAACCCTCACCTATGGTCATGAGCTCTGGGTAGTGACCATAGGTGAAGAATGAGATTGCGGATACAAGCAGCGGAAATGAGTTTCCTCCGTGGGGTGGCTGGGCTCAGCCTTAGAGATAGAGTGAGGAGCTCAGACATCCGGAGGGAGCTCAGAGTAGAGCCGCTGCTCCTTCGCGTCGAAAAGGGTCAGTTGAGGTGGTTCGGGCATCTGACTAGGATGCCTCCTGGGTGCCTCCCACTGGAGGTGTTTTAGGCACGTCCCACTGGTAGGAGGCCCCGGGGTAGACCCAGAACATGCTGGAGGGATTACATATCTTGTCTGGCCTGGGAATGCCTTGGGGTCCCCCAGGAGGAGCTGGAAAGTGTTGCCGGGGAGAAGGATGTCTGGGGCGCTTTGCTCGCCTGCTGCCCCTGCAACCTGGCCCTGGATAAGCGGATGAAAATGGATGGATGGATGGATGTTTAAAACTATATTAAAATGCCACTGAAAACTACACACCTGTGGTGTTGGGTGACATTTTACGCAACTGAATGCTTTCATTCGCATGATGGGTGTTGAATTAAGTAGAAAAAAAAAGATATCAAATGAAATACTCCATTGGTATTGGTACCATTTTAAGGGTACGGGTATTGGTCATGGTATCGTAATGACGCTTGGACTTAAAGCATGCTGATACTTAGCAGGTATAATGTTAACCAAGTTTACTTATTTGTGTGTTAGCGTGCTGACAGTAAACACAAAGAAAAGTTGATGGGAGTGTGGTTTCTTTTAAGACAAAGTATTGGACATCTTCAAATGTTTACCTAATAATGGCACTAGCTGGAAAGTTAAGGCAGTCTACACAATCTATCCAGTACTTGTGGAGACATTTCACTCAAAACCACAAATGTCAAACTCATGGTTTACATTTGTGGTCCCTCATGCCAGATGGAAAGCCAGATCTGAAAGTCAGGGGAAGGTCAGATGATCACTAAAGTCAGTCGTGTACACCCACTGGGAAACATGTATGTCTTTACAAGTGTTTGTGCCACTTCATCCAGTAGATGTTTTGATAAGTAAAAAGTCTGACCTGCTGGTGGTTCGATAGGAAAAGTCAGGGCATCATTAAAACCACCTGGATTCATCTTCATGGTCCCCAGAGGATGAATCCAGGTGGTTTTAATGATGCCCTGACTTTTCCTATCTGTTCCAAATTTCACAGCAGTCTATCCAGTAGTTGAGATCATTTACTAAACCAAACTGTCAAACTCCAAAATTGTAAATGCATAATCTGCTTGTAAGTTATTATTTGAGGGAAACCCAGATCCTCTTTCTCATGTGAATGTTCCTTTGGAACTACACATACAGCATGCAAAACTTCTATTACTTGACTTCTTCCAGTGAAGTAATGAAGTGAGAGTAAGTTTAGATTCTGGCCTGAGCCCAGGTCTTGAATCGACAACCCTGGCTACGTTTCTACAGTGCACACAAGTAAGATTAATTTCAGGAATGGCAGTCAGGTCATATAAAGAAATCTATGTAGCAGTAATGTAGCTGTAGGTTTTGAATATCAAGCAAGAAAGCAAGCAAGCTCCACTATGTAATAGCACTGCTTGTCTGGAGCGCGAAGGGCCTGCACAACTCCGTGACTCCTGCCATTTCCAAATCAGCAGAAATCGGTCAAACCTTTCCTTTCCCACTATGAGCAGGAGGATCAAGTTTCAGTGAAGTTTGGTTTTTCCATGCTGTGAATACAGATGTCAACTGCTAGCGGAGGGTCTGGCTGGTGCCATGTCTGGCTCTGCATGTCTGAGCAGGGCCTTGGCTGGCTGATCAGAGCTGAGGGGTGCAGGGGTGGGCTCACTGGGAGATGCTTGGAAAGTAGTGGAGCTTTTCACATTTCGGCTGTGTCTAAAACTCTTTTGATGTGTTGTGTGGCTTATTCTGATGTGCTTTCTGTGTGACACGCTCTGCCTCTCTCTCCCTCCCTTTCATAAACCCCTTCTCCCCCACTTCCCTTCTGCCATGGATTGCGTGTCTCCTTCTAAAAATCTTACTTGTTTTAGGGGGCTTATGGAAAATCTATAACAGGTGGGCTGTGTTTGAAGGATATGTCTTTTCTAATTATCTGTTTGCAGAGGGATTTGGGCGGGTGGCCGCTGGGCCAAATGTTTTCCCAACCAAGCCCTGCTGCCTGCATACCTCCTATTCTTGCCCTGGTTGATTTAGATAATCAACCAGTTAAAAAATGAACTACACACATGATCAGCCACCTGGAATTGGTCATGAATTGTACGTCAAAAATGTGCTACACAATATTTGATATCAAATACAGGGAATAATGAGTCCACCACGAGACACCTGTGCTGATAAGACCCAATATAAATCTCAGCTATAAAAGGAACAGTCTATGTTTTAGGCATCTCGGCTATGGCTTTGTATTAGCATGTATCTGACACAATGATATGTATCATGATACAGGGGTTATGATTCTAGATATTGCAATGCATTGCAATACTATTAGCAAGTTTATATATTGAAATTTTTAAATCTAATTTCAGGAAAACTGTTACAGTATAAAAAATACACCACCACAGTCAACGTTACCACTCTATTAATTAAGAATTGATAGTGGTTTGAGAATTAATACAGTATCACAGAACATATTATCGCAATACTCAAGTGTATCGATATTTTCTTACACCCCTAATCTTGGGTCTATATTGTTTTTAGATTGATCTTATCAAGTCAGCTTACATCCAATTTTTGGATCAGTACAGTTCCCTTTGTTTGACATCAGGGCCAGCATGCCTTGTCATCGCAGTATCAAAACAAAGCAAGGCACCAGAGTAGCAGTTAATGGGCTTATGGTGTTAACATACTCGCCATTGGTTTGACAGAGCTGACCAGCTGCCTTATAGGCTTAAATGTAGGTGAGTGGTGATCTTCTTGACCTTCTTGCACAACATATGACTGACAGATTGCTGGTAAAGCATCCACAGAATATTGATCTCTAAGACAACACAGTGGACTGTAATTGTACTTTGGTTGGATCAAGCCAGACCCAGTTCAGAGCCAAGCAAAAGACTGAAATCCACACATTGTGGGTGCACTTAAGGAGAGTGGTTTTAAAGCAGTCTGCTGTTATTTTAACGAGTGGAGAGGAAAAAGAAAAGAGAAAGGAAATGTGGTGGAAAGGTATTTGACCTCAGACCAGAAACAACATATTGTGTTGGGTAGCCGCAAAATGAGTTTGAGTTGACTCCCAGACCTCATGCATACTTTGGTCCTGGCCAACACCTAAGCACAGGCCACTGAAAAGCTAGTGGTCAGTTATCTTCCACTCCTGGTGAGGGCATTGAGGACACTGTTAAAGGCAGTGTGCAAATACTTAAACTGTCCATTATGGGTGACCTAATAATCCATGAACTGTGACACTGGACAAACTGCTTCATGCTATGTCTAAATCCATCATCACTGTAGTGTCAGGTGTTAATCCCAACCTGGTCCATGTCAGGCACTTACAGTTAAATACCTTCACACCAGGTGCTGATCAGTAGGCATCCCGTTATTCTCTGTCAGCACTTCATGACTGCAAAGTGGCCAAAAACGGTGGGAGGACAGATAGCGCAATCTACTGAATCAACACGTCCCTAAGTGATTACCTTCCCCTCATTCATCAGTGCAGCAGTTTTTTTTTCCAGGCCCCGTCATTCACACTGTTGTGCCTTTGAAGGATTTCTGCTCATTTTCATTAAAACAATGTTGTTTTCATCAAGATAAGCACACACACAAAGAGAGAGTGAGGGGAAGACAGAATCTACAGAACTGGATTAAAGCTTATGTAATAGCTCCTTGAGGTGCTGTTGCTTGCACGCCAGTGATCAACCAACCACCCAGGAGGCCTGAGTTAACTTCCTTAAACACTGTTCACATTTTCCACTGTACGACATTAACTTTTTTTTATTACTCTTTCCTTTTTCTTAAGTTCTGGCTCATCTGTAAGTGCTAAGAACATTTTACCAAACAAAATATTGTCATTATTTCATCATTTTTGTCATTATAGCACATAGCCAGCCTTTTTTATTCGTCAGCATTCCTTTATTTTAATGGACAAAACTCATCTAACTTGACCCAACCTAGAAGCTCACTCATCTCTGTCACGACTCAGTCTTATAAGTTAACTTGGCGTTTTAACGAACATTTTACAAGGTCATAATTGGTTCAAGGGTCAGACTAAATGACACAGCTCACCATTGTAAACCCATGTACCATGTGGCATAGTACTACTTGCCCATAAACAAGCCAGTTTGATCAACATAAAGTACAAAAAAAGCCCTCGGTCTGTGACCAAAGATGCTAGAGATGCTTCTGTGACCAAAAATGATTCAGCAGTTTTGGAGCTTGACCCACACTATGGAGTAACAGAATGAATGTTTTGGCCTCTTCATCATCAGTTTTGACAATTCTGTTTACAGTCTTTTCCTTGCAAGTCCCCCAGTTTCCTGAAAGCGCAATAATAAGATCACTGCAGTGGCCCTTTAACAATACCAGGGAAAATATGTGTAACGAGACATTGTGGTGATGCTAGAATTGGTGAAGATGTGAATAAAGGGAAATACTCTGCAGGGGAATGAGACAAATGTTAAACTTGGGTGTTGATGAACTTTGTAAAGTTGGCTTGCAAATTATAAGGTTGTAGCTGTTTAATGGGACTGTATAGGACCTACCTGTTGTTGTCGATGCCTGAATCCTCCTCAGCAGGACTTTCATCTCTTCCTTTGTGGCCCCCTTGGTAGATCTTTAGTGCTTATCTTGTTACAGATTTCCAAATCCAAAACTCAGACAGGGTCACAATGCCAGCTGGGGGTCTGCTTGCAAGGAATGCCCATTGCTCTCCAGTAACTTGTGTGTACAGGAGCCCCTCAGGGCGTGCATTAGGCTCTCTGCTGGCTCGAGCGTTGGCTTGTGACCTGTTGTGAGGATTACAACCCAGCGATATGGGACAGGGCCAGGAGCAGCTTAGACGGTGGGGCGAAGAGTCAGCCTTTCCTCTCAAACTGTTTAGCAAACAGCCACAGTGTCTATGAGTCTAATATGGTTGTAGACATGGGCCTGCATTCACTAAAGTTATCATGAGCTGTCCCAGCTGGCCACCAATGTTGCTAGACATTGATATTAGGTCGAATTTAAGTTGGGTTACCGATATTCAATGTCAGGACAACATCTAATGCCAATGTTAATTTGACGTACAATGCTGACGTCTCATGCCAACATTAGCTTGACATAGATTAACAACATTTAGATGTAAGGTATGGAGAACAAAACCCAACCTCTGTAAAACAACATAATTTTAGCACACAATGTGACATCTTAACATTGTTAGACATTTAAAATATCATCAACCCGATATTCATTTCAACCAGAGTTTAACATCTGTCCGACATAAAAGTCCAACGTCTTTCTGACCACTCCTTTGCATAAAACAAATTTTACTTTCTAACAATAAAATACAGTAAAATGTATCAAGCCTGGAAATATTCATATTAAATAAAAATATTAATTCATTTGAGAGCTTTGCCTCTGAAAATCCAATTGACCCATTTTTAAAATTAAAAATATGTATTTATAAAGACACAATATCCAAGCATTTAAATACTTATCTTAGGGAATTGTCGCTTTAAGTTAAAAGCATCACAGTAGGTGTTTTTCTCTGAAAACATTTGTAGAGATGGATTTCCACCAGGGTTGTATATTGACATTTTAATTGTAGTGCGAGCCTGACAGCTTCCAAACCAGACGGTGACAATCTGATAAGTAGTAATGTGACCATTTTACATCTCACCCACTCTTGTTGCTAATGTTGATATTGAATGACAGACATCTTGGGTCACATTAAAATAAAAAGCAGTCATATCATGTCTGTGGGATGTGCGTGTTGTGATTTAATTGTATTTTCATTGTATGAACCTACAATCATTCTGCCAACCAGTGCAGAATGCTCTTCTGTACTATGCTAACAATCTCGATCATCTTATTAAACACACACACACACACACACACACACACACACACACACACACACACATACAGACACATACACACAGTTTCCATGGAAACAGGATCCAGGGCCTTTTATGACTGGTTGTTTGCCCAAGACAACTAAAAATGGTCTCAGCAGCAGCTATGCAAAGATGGGAGATAAATCATTTGGATAATAAATAATTGAACACGTTACCTAACATAGAACGTGATAAGATGTTTGTTGTTGCCTGAAGGGGTATTATTATTGAATTTACATCATGGTTTTGCCATATTCATCAGGTAAATTCCCTCATTTTTCTTTTTGTGTGACATCATAATGTACATTGTCACTCATTCTGTCTGTTATGTTGTCATAGTGTTGGTGCTGCGTTTGCAGACGCATAGCACCGCCTGTAATGTGGATACTCACTGTAACGACCAAACACACACACACAGACACACATTCAGATTGAAACACACACATACGGACACTTTCCAGCCGCGCTGCCCTTCAGTAGCCTAATGTGTGTCTGAGGTCCAGATGGCGTAGCGGTAGGAGGGCTGATTCACAGTGCTAGCCGTAGTGCTAGCAGTCTTAGTTTTGGCTAGCCCTGACTGGTTGGAGAGGGATAGTCTGCAGCCAGCTACCCCTCTGAGTGACAATGGCAAGTGTATAATTCACGGCCATGCTACTCAACATCTAGTTTTGCCGTGGTTGTAGGATAAACTTGTGTATATCTTTCTGTGGGAGCCAAAATGTGTGGCCGTTTGACACTTCACTGTGAATTATTAAAGTGTCATTTTCCACTCTTACTACGTTCTCATGTCTGCTCGCCTTTTTTAAAAATTGTTTTGATGTCGTTACCACATGCTTCCCTGTTTGTGTCCACAATGACAGGAAGTAAGCTGAACAAGGATCTGAAGCATTACTTGAGCCAGCGCTTCCAGAAATCCTCGCCCGACCACGAACTGCAGCAGACCATCCGAGACAACCTCTACCGTCACGCCGTGCCTTGTGAGTCCCATTTTTCCCTGTTCTTCCCTGTTCCTGTTTTTTTTATCTGCTGCTCTTCTGTCTTCTCCATTTCCTGGCTTTTATATGAGCCATTCTTTCAGTTCCTGTTGATGTGCTGGCTTTACACGCTTTGTTTGTGTGAGTTCCCACTAAACATCATTGTGGCTCCAAAAAAAGGAATTTATTTTGTGAATTTCGTCATGAAAACCCCCCTTGGGTGAGGTCAGTGTAAGCCACTGTCTTGGCTCCGGGCATGATCAGTTTTAGATCCGTGTAATGATTGTGAGTGTAACTGCCTCACACAGACATTTTGGATGGTTATCTAAATAAGCCTGATTATTTCAGTCAGATCCTCGGATAGTTCCAGTTGCATTTTGACCAATATTGGCGGTGCAGTTAGCCAAACTGATTACTTCATATCCTCCTTGGAACTAACCTCATGTTGATCAGTTTTATCACACATCATCCCTTCTCATCCCAAAACGGACATCTCCGCCTGCTTCACAAGCTGATAACAAGCAGTGAGTTGATACAAAATCGGCCACCCTCCATCCATTCACTCAGCATGGTGTTTGCTTCACTAATATTGTCTGATCAGTTAGAGGAAATGTCTGGTGACTCCACAGTGAGCAGGCTGGTAGTTATCTCATGTCCAGGGGATCAATAGCACTAGCAATTATGGGCGCTGCAGCTTCATCTCAGTCGCTCACCCTCTATCAGTAACCAGTATCTCCTCTGCCAGAGCTTGCTGTGTAATCCAGGAATAGAGGCCCGCGTCTTTTGACTTTTTTTTCCTCCTGACTGTCGATATAGCAAAGATCTAAAAGGCACATTTGTTTTTTGATGCTGCATATTTCTCTTGTAGCTGCTGCTGCTCAAAAGCTGAAGCAGATATTTGAAGTGTTTTATTCTTCTCCGCCATGAAAAGCAACCCTTGAAGATGCCGTCGGTGCTAAGGATGTGGCATTATAGCAGTAACAGCATAATAGTGGAGTGATAAAGGCGAAAACTGTGCAACTCCCTTTGTGAGGGAGAGGGTGGGGGCGGAGGAGGGAGGTTGGGGGTGCAGATAAAATAGGGAGATGGTTAGACACCATACTGCATGATACCAATCTCGTATTTTTTTTTTTCTTTTTAACCTTTATTTAACCAGAAAAACCTCTTGAGATTTAAAATCAACTTTTCAAGAGTGTCCTGGCCAAGACAGGCAGCAACATAAGTTACAGACAACATAGAACAGAAATACAGAATAAAAATGTAAAGCTCTAAATCAAGCAATACAAAACACTAAATAAGATTACCACAAAGAAAAGCCAAAAAGTATGAACCATAAAAACGCAAAAACGGCAACTACACGTGATTACAAAGATGAGCTGAGAGACACCGTGATATTGGCATATAAGATTGTGCACAAAAATCCTGCAACAGTGCTTTAAAACAGCTGAGAGGACCCAATGAGCGCGACTTTAAGTCTTTCTGCAGAAGACTCCACAAGGAGCTGCATACATGAATGCTCGTTTGCCAAACTGTGTACGTACCCTTAGTACAGACAACAAAAACATGTTTTTTGAACGAGCATAGCCATTTTCATTTTTTTGCTTAGGGTACACACATAAGTATGCGGGAAGTAGGCCAACAATAGCTTTGTGAACAAGAGAACCCTAATCAATAAGTCTACATGAACCAATCACAGCCAGGCTCATCATGGTCATAACACTTTTGAAGATGGACAGAGGAAAAAGACAAAACAAGTAGAAGTGACTGGGCTGTATGCAAGTTCAATGTATCTTTTTTTCTACTTTCTTTACAGCATTTTAATATTTACTGAATCCAAGTATTTGCAGCTGTGGTACAGCAGCCTCATGTCTTTTACAAGGCACTATATACTACACAACTGCTCATTAGACCTATAACAATATTTCATACATTCCACAATAAACACATATTTGTAGTATCAAAATTAAATCCTGTGTAAACAAACTTGATCAAAACTTAAAGCAGCTTTTGTGTTGGTAATTACTTTGCACTTTCTCCATCACCATACATTTTCCAAAGCATATTGGATTTTTTTTTTGTTTGTTTTGCAGTTAATTTCAGACTTGAAGTGGAGCCCCTCTCATTTCTCCAAACCCATGTTTTTCCTTTAATGGTTCTCATCCGGTGGCTTTTCAATTAGTTTATTCGCAGCCCTCTCACGCAAATTACTATCTGTATTCAGGGGGCTTGTTTAAGGGACTTTATCTGCATTACCTCCACTGCCATATGTCAGCCAGACAGTGGTGGAGGATGGGGGTCTGGCCATAATGGCCATTTTAATCACTGAGTGGTCCATGGCACAGTAGTAAAAACCATGGTGTTGTTTGCAGTAAACAAAGCATGAAGGTGTTCCCCAGGCCATATGTTTTATAGGACTGTTATTTTTGTTGTTGTCATGCACTCTTAGAGGAGTGTGAGACTCTCACTGGAATATTAAATTTACAAATAATGTGCTTTGGCTTAATTTTTTACTTGGTGTTATGGGAGGACATGTTAGAGTCGGCACAGTCCATTAATAAGTACTCTCTTCTGTCCTTCACACTCACAGAATAATACAAGGCCAACACAGCAACTGTGTAGGAAAGCATTTTAATGTATTGAGAGGTAAGGCATGAGTGAGATGGATTTGCTGTGACTGTTTTGGCCTGTGATTGTGAGAGGTCAGTGTGTGTCCATGTCGATGTATGCCCAAAGGTTGTTTGAAGCATGGTCTGTGTGCATGTGTAGGTGTAGGTGTGATTAGTGCACAGCGAGCAGGTGGGGAAACAGATGGAGAAGTGTGTGGATGTTGGGGCTTTTCCTGCCTCTAATTCAGGCAAAGTGGTAACTTGGCTCAACCAGCTCTTCTGTACATTCACGTGACCCACTCTGGTACACAATATTATAAACAATAGTCTAGTAAACTTTATTAATTTGAGCCAAATTCAAATGTAATTGTTAAGTTTGGCTGAAATAAGAAAATGAAACATTTCAGGGCTCAAAATACCACATGCATATGCACAGTGGTGCACATAAAATTTGAGCTGTGCACATAATTCTCAGCTCTACATGCATCGGTGCATGTAACTTGGTACAGACAATATGTTGTGCAGGGCAGCCACTTATGTAAGTGACACTTGTCACACACTCACACACTTTTCGTCCATTTTCTCACACAGTGAAAACAAATCCATAACCGATACTGTTGTGGCAGGACAAGAGGATACTAGGAGCACGCGGACAGACAGGACGTAGCAGCACAAACGGTGATTAATTTGACTGCAGTGTTTTACGGCTCACTTGACCACTGTTGTCCAGTAGGCTGCTGCTTGGATTTCGTCTGTTCCTGCTGGTACTTGCAGCCAAAAGGACAGAGAAAGACTCGCATTATGGCAACAATGTATTACACATCATATATTAAATAAGTCTCGCTGAATATATAACGTCACCAGCAAAGTGCTAATATGATAGAAACAGTTTCTGTATTAGGTTTGCTGAGAAGCTCAATGGATTTACGCCAAAAATTTCCCCACAACAACATACAATTGCATACAAAACTGTACATTACTGTTCATGGAAAGTCGGTGCAAAGGATATTTAATTACGTTATAAATGTCCTCATTTTCAAACTTTCATGAATTAGATAAATGTTTTTCCTCAGAGGTTTCCTGAAATCTTCAGTGTAATGCTCATAGCTCTTAGAGTTCCTCATATTTGAATTGTCATAAGGAAAATAAACTGTTGCAGTGGTCAGTGTTGGATTTCTATGACCCGTGGTTGTGGTGGTAGTGCTGACGAGAAGGAGAGATACACCAAATGGTTCAGTAAAAGCATTTTGGTGCATACTGTTAAAAGCTGAATGCACAAACGCATGTATACAGAAAAAAAACATGTTTTGAGCCCTACATTTTTGGCTTCAGTCAACAGGCCATACCTGAAAATACTGATTGTTTTTCAGCTGTGTTACAGCTAGGGCTGCCACTAATGATTATTTTCATTGTCGACTAATCTGTCGATTATTTCTTTGATTAGTCGACTAATCATTTCATCAAAAAATGCGTTAAAATGTTGGAAAATGCTGGTCTGTCTCGCCCAAACCCCAAAATTACGTCATCTAATATCTTGTTTCATACTCACGCCAAAGGGTTTTAGTTCACAGTCACGGGAGAGTGTGTAAAGCTGCCAATATCTGAACGTAAGAAGCTGCAGTAAGAGTATTTTGGGGTACTTTTATAGTACTTTTCTATGAAAAATGACTCAAACCGATTAGTCGACTACTAAAATAGTCACCGATTATTTTAACAGTCGATTAGTCATCGATTAGTCGACTAATCGTGGCAGCCCTAGTTACAGCTGCAGTTGGAGAAAAAAATTGTGCAACAATAAAAAATATGTACACATATTTGAATTCTAAAAACATTTTTCCAAATTGAAAGCTTGTATGTGAAATATTATTTTAATTAATATGTCAGTGATAGATTCATTTCAATTGGGCGGTAATGGAAGACACAAAAGCTTTGACATTTTTCCACTTTTCTTGAGTGGCAGATTCCTCATACAGTCATCGTCTCGGCTAACTCAGGTGTCGGCCTGGGCTTCTCTGATTCAGTGCATCATAATCTAGCTGTTGTTTATTTTCACTTAGTGTCCTAAACAACCAATAGGAGTAACAAAGGAAACAATGGACATTATCCCTCACTGGCTTCCCACTTTTGAGCACTGCCAGTCGTGGTTGTTGGACTGCCATGCTGTAAGCACCACAGCAGGGATTGTGCACAGTTCATCGTGGTAGTGAGTGAATTATCACATTGTTCCACATCCATGCCACCCTTCCAAAACATGTATACTATATGCTGGTCATAAATAGACAGTCAGAGAAATGACTACCTCACGTTGCAGTTTTTTTTTTAGAAAAGCTACCGTGGATCAGGCAATTCAGACCACAACAACGAAAAAAAAGGGGACCGAAATATTCAGAATCGAAATGTATGGATAAATGAATATTGCTGACAACGCTACACTGAAGAATCAGTCTACATATGCCAGTGAAGTTCACCAGAGCTGCCCACCTTTAGGTTGTTCTCTCAGCATGTACCAGTTTCATGAGATGTGTTGTAAACACAGACGAGTCTCCTCACTCACATCTCCAAAAAGCCAGTTGTTCCCATAACCCTGTTAAATTTTGAAGCACAGCACTCTCACCCTCCCCCATCTGCTGAGGCGTCCGTCGGCTTCCCTTGTGGTCACCCCATCCGCGCGTTCAGCATTCCCAATCTCCCATTATCCCTACCAACCCTCCATCCACCCCCCCTCTCTGTCCTGCTCTCATTCCTGACCCCCCCAACTCATGGCACCGCTGCCTCTCGTCCTCTCGCCGCCACTGCTGCTCCCTCTTTCCCTCTGTACAGCTTTTCCTCCCTCTCTCTGCTCATTTTCCCTGCCAGTTGATCGGAGCAGTGGCTAGAAGAAGAAGAGACTTGTGCCTGATTTTAAAGCTCAGCAGTCTGTGTCTACGAGCCTTGAAAAGGGAGCTCTGGTCTCTCCTGCATCTAGGCAAGTAGCAGTGTTGTCTGCTGTGGTTGTTGTGATGCTGATGGCTTGGCGTTCGCTTCTCAAATGAGCGAGGGGTCTGCAGAGGGGTCGTGCTCACATGCGTGTGTGTGATGAATTGCGGGGCTAGCAGCATAGACGATTTGACGACCCGTATATAGGCTAAGAGGACGGCTCGGAGGGAGGTGGGGGCTGAAGCCGCGGGGATGGAGATGGGGGTGGGGTGGAGTTTGGGTGTGGGAGGGGGGACAAGAAGGGGGGATGGGTGGAAAGGAGAGAGAGAGGGAATGGAGAGATGCAAAAACACCCTCTCACACTCAAATGAAGGCTGGCTCTAGCTAGCCAGTAATGCTAACATAAACATACATGTATGACTTGTGGTTGTTCGGGACTTCACTGTGCCATCTGATTTGGGCAGATTCCTGCCTGTGCGTGTGTGTGTCTACAGTTTAAACAAAAGCAGCATCTCTGGGGCTGGTTCGGTTGCATCCACAGATGCAATCACGTTGTGTCACCTGAACAAAAGAAATGCTCTCACTCCCTGTGCCATTCCTGAACAGCAGAAGGTGGTAAATGGAGACAAGGGAAACAAAGAGAAAGGAAGATTTAGAACTTGAGACTCTTTTGGCTTTGTTGACTTTCATCAGGCAGGGAGATGATGCATGTCAGTCAGATACTCTGCCGGTGTCCGCTGTTTGCCACGCAATAAGGGATGTAGTTTTTGTCAAGGCTAGGTAAGCACATTTGCACATGTCTTTGTAATGACAGATCCTTCCTGTCATACCAGTTCTCAGTTGAATGACACCATCCCAAAGCCAAGTTTGCTTTACTCCACACTGGACTTCACCTTACAGCTGACGTGATGGCCACAGTTGGCTGCAACCTTTTTATTGAAACAGTAAATCCAGGATTGGGAGTGGCTGATAAATACAAGGATTGACTCTCTGTTGACCTGAGTGGACACTGTAAAAGTAAGGAGACACTCTTTGTAAGGCAACTTTATTAGCTTCTTGCTAACTCTTGTTAGGCTACTGGTGGCGTGGGCTTGTTTTTCTTCATAAATGGTTAAGTATGTATTATTACATTGTTGTTATTAGCTGGTAGATTATCAATATCTACTCTAGTCTAGCCATTGGGGGGCCACTTTCTGTGTACTCCTGATGCTGGTCCCAAGCACAGTTAAATGGTGAGGGTTGCGTCAGGAAGGGCGTCCAGCGTATAACTTGTGCCAAAACAATGATGCAGAAAACAAACATGTCTGCCATACCGGATCGGTCGAGGCCCAGGTTAACAACGACCGCCTCCAGTGCTGTTGACCAGCAGTGTACCGGTGGAAATTGGACGACTGTTGTTCGAAGACCATCAGGAGGCAGATGATCCGCTGTGGCGACCCCTGAAGGGAGCAGCCGAAAGACAAGAAGACGATACAATATCTAGTCTAATGTCATGGCAAACACACCCCTGGGCGCTTAGTACTGTTACTTCCAGCTTACTCTCTTTTCGGGCTTCCAGATATTGGCTGTCCATACAAATATATGTTAGAGTGAATGTTTGGCTGCCAGGCTAAAGGTTAGGGATTTGGGCCTACCTGTGGCCTTGCTGCTCCAAAACAAATCAGAAGACTGCCACTTGGTCAGCTCGCTGTCCATGGTTCAACACTGCTTAGCATTGGTACTCCATTGACAGTTCATTTATAGACATTAAACACGTTGATAATAACTTGAACCAAAACCTCAGAGGGAAAAGTAGAAAACTCCATCATACGTCTTCCTCATGGCACTCAGAAACATCTTTCCTGAACTGCGGTTCCACACCTGGTCCAAATCGTCTCTCTTAATTTCTTTGGCATGCCCCAAAGTAAACAAAGACTCTACACCTAGGTAAGCCCGAGCTAGAGCCAGGAGCATCATGACTAAGTGTATATCACCAATGTTAAATTTCTGTAAGGCTTATGTGTTATTTTGTGCATGTTGGACAGGCTACATTAACTTAAGATATATTGTGATATACGTTGAAATCTTCCCTCCCATTTTTGCTGTCCTTCCCCTTTATATGTGTTTAAAATCTTGAGTTTAAAGTCTTCAATTCCTGTTTATATGCATGACCACTGAGAAGGGACGAGAAACCAAATGCCACACCCGTATCAGTTTGATTACATTTTGTTAAGGGGATCCCAGCATGCTGCAGGTTGATCAGTGGGAGGCTGTGAGGAAACAATAGAAGTTGAACTGATGCTGGTGGGGATTTTTTTTGTATAGCTAACAGCATTAGGACGATTCAAAGGAATGCTGTCAACCAGAGAGTGAAGGATGGGTGGAGACCCCCAAATTCATAGCCTCTGCTGCCCTACCCACCCACACTCGCTCAATCACTGACACTGTTGCACACAAATGCAGGACGGTAGGCATGGAGGTAGTTCGAGCAAATTATGCCTTTGCCACAGAACAGGCAGTATAGGATGTTTTTCTAAATGTGGATGTTTATTTGTGCCTCTCTGCGTCTGAGTCTGTTTGGACAAATGGGAGAAAGTTCATTTCCATTTATAGAAATGGTGGCTCATACTGTGTTTCCTCACCTGTTACGGGAGTTTGCAGATAATGACGCCTTTTAGTCTGACGAGGGCACAATTAACTGTGTATAATGTCAATATATGAGATATTACATAATTTTAACAATAGATATACACTTCAGCAGTACCACAGGACTGAACGTTTACTTGAAACAAACAAAGTAAATCGTTATAAACAAGAAGTATGACTAATAGTTTGTCTCCCATCTAACTGAAATGAAAGGAGTCTTCTTTTGTATGTCTGATTTTTCCCACAACTGTCCATCCAACAACTTCAAACTTGGGGAGTGTGTTGCTGAGGACCCAAGAAAGTGCAGTGCGAAGTGCAAGCTTTTGAGATCTTCAAGACATATTTAATAGTAGTGCATTATAGAGAAAGGGACATGGGAGATTTTTACTTCTGTCCAATCCCACTCCCACAAAAAAAAATCTCCTGTCCAATCCCACTCCCACAAAAAAAATCTCCTGTCCAGTTCCAATCTCATGAGCGACTAAAACAAAAAATCCTGTCCCTTCCCGATACTGTGTTGTGTTCTTAAAAAATATAGAACATAGCACTTATTTATATCAGAAGTGCATATTTATGTTGACCTATTACAACTAAGCATACTCAATCAACTATTCAGTATAGCAAGGATCTTTTTTAAATTTCTATTGTAATTTTTCTATTTTTATGTTCTTGACTGATGGGGGACTTAGCTTTTATTTCATTTGTTTTTATTATGTTACTGTATGCACCAAATAACAACACAATTCCTTGGCAATAGCTGCTGCTAACGTCACATTGCTGGCTCAATATTACCACTAGGATTCCTGTCTCGTCCCAGTCACGTGATGACAGTAAAATTGACTCCTATTCCGTAGAAATCAAGAGCTAGAAGAACTAGAAGTAAGCTGCTTAGCCGGAGGGAGTCTGTAGTATGCTTGCATTATGGGTCCCACAATGCGGATGATCTGGGAAGTTTCGTACAACGACCTCAAAATTTTTTGGCTTCATGTGCCACTGAGCAACTTACAGTACATCAGAATGAATGAGCACTGCCTCCGTTGCTGTATCCAGTTCTCTGTATACATCCGTGGCTACAGTACATTCAAGAACAGATCCAGAGAGACCGGGGCTGTTACATTGTCGCAAACTCTAGATTAGAGATGTAACTTTCAAAATGAACACCTTTGTCCCCAGAATTGTCCCAAACTGCTAGCCGTTAACTAATCCTGCATAATACTCTGGCATTACTACTGGGGCGCAACTACGTTGTGGCAGTTGCACTGCTCGTGACCCAGGGAAGCTCAGTGTGGAGTGTAAAGTTGTTTGGACGAGCAGTTCTTGAGAAAGCTGCGAGCTGCAGTAACAGGTCTGTTAGCCTGTACCGAACAGGCATGTTGTAAATGGGCACTCTACTAGTTCATATCAATGAGGGTAGACAAAATATCAGAAATGCCTCTTAGTATAAAGCAATACAGTAAAACTGCACAGACTAAACCCTCCTTAATGATCATAAAGTTGAAACAACACGTCTCAAAAACAATTTCAAGTCAGACTAAACATCATAACCCCCATCCATGTATTTAATTAAATGTTTATTGCAGGGTTGTTGTGTTGGACTTCATCTGTTGTAGCCTTATATACCTAAGCTACTAGCAACTGTGTGTTTGGATGCTGACACATTATTTTTTAGGACGTATAAACCCTGACATGGGATCTCGGCAGTCTACAGGATGTCACAGCTGAGGTGACGAGAGCTGTGTCCAGAATCCAAACTGTATTGTGTACTATATCTATAACTATAAGTAATAAATGGGTTATGGTGAGTTGTTCTTTGGGTAAGTAATGCAAGACGTGCACTGCAGCGTATCTGTTAGCCTAAATTGTGAGGTTTAAAAGCTACTGCCAATGTAAAATTTGAAAAAAAAATAGCAAAGAGGAAGCTAAATTTTGTCCGCAGATTTAACACTTCATTCTTGATGTTTCTGGGAATTTCTCACCACCACCCACTATTAGTTGATTATTTTCCAGCTGCGAGATCCTCCTCTATTTCATATGCATGTTGCATTGTGGAACAAAAGTGTCCATCAAATCCAAACTAAGACGTCAAGTATATTTAGTATGCATACCAACTTCTTTGAGTCTTCTTAGTTTCCCTGTGCATTCCTGCTGAGACCTAATACAAAGTATGGATTTGGGATGCATTTAAGGGGTATCTGAGAGAGAAAGGCACATCACATGACCTTTGACCCTCCTCCCTTTTTGCATTTTCTCACCGCTGTTCCCCAACCCCCTCCTTTGACCATAGAGCATAACAAAAGAATCCTGCACATGGAGAGTTTCCTTTTCTTTTAACATGTGCATGCACAGATGTGTACCAGTTGGTCAGTTTGACTCAGCATAATCAGTTTTTTGTCAGTCCATATTTTATGTTGAGTCCTAAAACCTGTCCTCTCCATCTTTTGGGATTCTTCCATAGTTGGCTCACTCGCTCTGACACTGCAGTGGGTTTGTATTATTATCCCTTGTATAGCCTTTATCTACCAGTTGTAACACTTGTAATACTGTAGAAATTGTGTAGAACTGTTGAGTCTGTCATGTAAATTTATACAGCTCCAGCGTTATTCCACTCCATGCCTTCCTGCCCTCTTGTCACAGATCTCAGCTCTTGTCTATTCCACCTTCAGGCTTCTTCCCCTGACTCCTGTCCCCCTCACATGCTGGTCAAGGATGAGTTGTCTGGAACTTGTTAAACACCCAGAGCATGTGTACGAGTTTGTGTGTGTAAGGACATCAGTGTCTGGGGAAGCACAAAAAGAAACCGAGGTGTGGAGAGAGAAAAAGAGGAGTTGGGATCTGCGAGAACAAGAAAGAATGAGGTGAACAGCCAAGAGGAGGGGAGGGAGTGAGAGAGACAGGGAGAGAGAGAGAGAGAGAGAGAGAGAGAAAGCGAGAAGGGGGAGGTGGGCGGGTGCATGTGGGTGCCTGCGAGACGGGAGACAGCGGGGCTCAGTCAGTGAGAGAGAGAGAGAGACAGAAGCCCAACACTGGTGTGTGTGTGTGTGTGTGTGTGAGGGTATGAGACGGAGCGCATTATAAGCCAATGTGTGGATGCTGCTTAGCTTAGCGCCCATTAGCTTAGCATCACAAAGCCAAAGCTGGACAGAGGACAGACGCATGGGAGGAGGAAGGAGAGGGTGGAAAGGAGAAGGGAATGTGAATCTGCACTGGTTTTTCTTCCACTCATCTACACCTGATTGGATTTTTTATTTTTTATTTTTTTTTCCTTTGCTCCCTCTGTCTCCTGTCGACGTGGTGTTGTTCTGTGGACTGTAAGGGGAAGGAGAAGAAGCCCCCCTCACACAGGCTCCCCAACTCCCCAACTGAGGTATTTTGTTTTGTTTCATTTTGAGAAGGGACGCTGAGGGCTGCTGTGATTTAATGGTTTGAGGGGGTTGGGATGGAGAGAGATGGAGAGGCAGGCGGTGAGGATGGCTGTGCATCAGGCGGAAGACATCAGGAGCAGAGCGAGGGAGACGAGGCACATCGCTGGCAGTAATGGAGGCTGATGTGTTATGGTCAAACGGAAGCTGTGTGTGTCTGTCTGCGTCTGTCTGTCTCAGGTATGCGTGGCGTCTGTGTGTGTTTTGTCTGTGTCCCGGTTTGATGCCCGTGTGTGTGTGTGTGTGTGTGTGCAAAGTGTCACTTCCCGGGTGTGTGTATGTACAGTATGTGTGTTTGTGGTGGAAGCGCTCCAGCTCTGCGATGGCTGTATTAAGGCTGTGTGATCTGTTGACATGCTTGATCATATTGGAAGCCATTACCTCCAGCAGCAAACTGCTGCTTGTCTGTTTGTCTGTCTGGAGCTTCCAGGATGCTAAGATTAGCTTCTGCCTCTCCCTCATCCTCCCTCTTTCTTTCTTCCTCTCCCTCTCGATCCATCTCGTGTCTGGTTTACCCCCCCCCCCCCCCCCCCATCTCTATCCTTCCATCCCTACTCCCTCCCCGCCCCTCTAAATGTATCGCTTTAAAGCCCCTCTTTTCCATTTCCATGTTGCTGTAGGTAGCTTGCCCATGGTGCTTTTTTCTGGGTGGAATAAGAAAGACAAAGGCCGGCTCTGTGTGTGTGCGGGGGGCATTTTCAGGCAGGTTTCTGGCTGATTTAGCTTCACACTGCAATACTGGCCCTTCAGGTTTTTTGTTTCTTATTCTAATCTCTCCCCCTCTTCCCTTCCCCCGGCCCTCAGACCTCTGTATGGGAATCATTTAGAGCTGAAAGCATTGCTTATGAAGGGGAAAAAATGGAGCACGTCACAGGTCCAGAGAAAGGCCTGTTTTGATCTCATTGTGGTGTGGTGTGTGTGTGTGTGTGTGTGTGTGTGTGTGTATATGTGTGTGTGAGCCGTCTCTTCATTGCAAGCCTCTTTCTGCCAGCCAGAACAGTGAAAACACCCCCCCCCCCCCACCCACCCCCGACACAAAACACTCCATACCAAATGAAAGGCATCCGTTCCAGTCGTTGAAAAACCATCTCTAAAACTGCACCCCTTCAACATCTAATTCCCCGCCACCAGCACATGGGGAGGGCTGAGATTTTTGGGGGGCTTGAAGAATCAGGTGGGATGGCTGGGGTGTCCGTGAGGCTGGATGATAGACTGTAACACCTCCTCCTCCACCACACTACTAAAACTCAAAAATTAAAAAAAAAACAACAAAAAAGCCAGAATGTAGCTAGAAATGTGAAGACTGGAAAATGCTGGTATCTGCGGCCTGTGCTTTTGGTTGGATTAACCCTTTACTGGGACAGATGGCTCCATCCCCCTGCCGAGCTGACAAACCCCAGTCAGCTTGTCACCCCTCCTGCATGTGTGAGTGTGTGTCTGTGTGTGTATTTCACCAAAAAAAAGCACTGGCAGACAAGCTGTGGCGAAGATGGTGGATGGATCTGTTTTGGTTTTGGAATATGACGGCAGTCTGCTAGCCCTCCCCTTGTGTGTGTGTGTGTGTGTGTGTGTGTGTGTGTGTGCGTGCGCACGTGCATACAGTCGCGTGTGTCTTGAAAATTATCCATGAAGACATGCCTCAGTATCTTCTTGGAAAATGTGGACTAGCTGGCTAGCTTGACACCAGAGCATGTTTATTGTGGAGATTTAGAGGAATGCTTCTGTAATAGCTTCTGCACGACAGTTGGGTCTGTGAATGTTGCCAGATTTTTCAAGGCAGGGCCATCATCCATGTTTTGTATCTATTAACATCCACCAGCTACATACAATATTCTTTATATGGCCACTTATTTCAGCGAGGCAGATGCTACAGTAAACCCAGTGTACCCAGCCAAATACAGTCAGTTTGACAAGCTGTGTCTGCCAGATTGCAGCAGAAAAATTAGATGTGATTGTGTGGTATTCACCTACATGCTTAAAGTGTGTTACCTCCATTAATGTCCTCCTGTGTATACCCTGAGAAAACCATGCAGAGTAAACATATTTATGTATAATTTACTGAGAAACTGTGGCACATTGTGATTTTGCACAGCTCTGTGGCGTGCTCTCTGTGTAGAAAATATAATAGATGGCATACATGCAACGAGTTTGACTTGGAAGTGAAATGACTGGACTCTTTGAAAGACATACAGCGGGCTAATTCAATCCACTACTAGGTCTGCCTTTAATGTAACACAGTCATCACATTTCATTTCAAAGCAGCATGATTCAGTGCACGGGGCAATTTCGTTTTCACTTAATACAGGCAAGACTAAGGGAAAGAATTTGCTCGCTATACGTCGAGGCACCCATCTTTATTAGAGATGGAGCCAGCGCTGTTAGCCTGCATATCACATTGGCCCACTGCTTCACCCCTTCGCTCCACTTTCTCACGTGAGACGTGCACAGACTACGGACAGTAGGGAAATGAGGGATGCAGACGTCGTGCCTCAGTTATAGCGAAGCAGAATAAGCCAGACTGTAACCTTTTTTTGACTGCTTTGACTGATTTCTGATTTCCTTAAAAACAACGTACAGACTCATACAAAGGAAATCCCTTTTAATCAACACTTAAAACCAATTTGTAGTGTGTGGTGTTGGATTTATCTGCAGAGACTCTGCCTCTGCCTCTATTTTCTTACTTTATTTTTATTTTGCCATGGTCGGGACGTTAATGGGCACAGCCAACAGGTGAGGTCGGGACTTCATAAAACACTAGTGACCAGCTGACACACTGTGAGCAGCAGGCATCCAAGAGGACGCTACGAGAATTGCAGACACAGCGCCAAAAAAAAATGTAAATATAGCAAATTTGAGTGAATCTAGTGTTTGCTTTGTGCTTTCCTTTTTGCTGGGGACATTGTTTACTAACCTACACAGTTCCTGCTTAGTATACCTTTTAAAGGGGAAAGGTCTGTTTACAGGAGTGTGGAGTGAGAAAGAAGTGACCTTACCAGACCTCTGTGGCCTGCTCCTCATCTCTGTTTGAGCTCCAGGCTACATTAGCACAACACACCTGAATCTCCAACCAAACTGTTTGCAGTCGGGTTGCACTGTGGGTAGTGTAGGCTCAAAGTTTTGACAAGGAACAATGAATGGAATAAAATAAGATGATATTTCTAGTTCTGCTGCATCGATCCATCATGAGTCCATCATGACAATGTTACAAGGCAGTGTCCAAAGAACATTTTCCCCACTGACCCACTTGGCCAGTAGATCAGAGTCTTACTGGCTCTCTATATATTTTCATTGGCCTGCCACTCAAAAGAAATCCCTTAATTTCCCTTAATTTTGATGGTTCTTTATACATAATATGTACGGAAGTCAAATTCCCTTTTAGCTTTGTTTTTCCTTTCATTATTGATACACAATGTTAAAATAGAAAACTATACCAAACATACCACAGTCGCTGTTTTCCACTCAGGAGTACTGTTGGAAGTAGAAAACCCTTGTAAGTTTCTGTTGCTGATATTTTCTTGAGGACTAGTAAAAGGCTAAGGCGGGCAAAGAGTGCATCCCATCCTGCATTTTGCCTTCCCCACGTATATTTCAGTGAATCATGATGCATTTCATCGGTCACGTGTCTTGAAAGGCCATCAGCCCATTGGTTATGTCGGACCCTGATAAGAGCGCATTGTTATGTAGATCATAATCGATGTGGCATTTAAGGGTTTATTCAGGTGATCAGTGGTTGTTAGGACATAATAATATTCACAGTAGAGTACAGTATATTCAGTGTTTTCTTATTAGTAACTGCCCAAAACATTTGACTCCTCTTTAACTATGTAGAATATCAAAGAATCCTCATTATTCTTCACATCTGGATTTTAGAATCGCTGGTCACTTAAATGAGTGTGGCAGCCAAGAGGAATGAAGCAGCAGTTATTTTGTGTACTTCTGGATTATATGACATCATCAACATCATCGGCAAAATGGAGTTTGGGCTTTTTGGAATGGACTGAGTCGGCGGCTTGAGAAAAACCACAGTTGTCCTCCAATCAAACCCCAAAGCAGAAACAGTTTTGCCCGGCCACACAGGCAGCCATCACATCTGCCAAGCGTACTGGAGACAGAGTAAAAACACAAATGAGCAGATCAGAGGCTGGGTGGAGGAGTCTGTGGTATTAACTTCCTTAATATTCTTTGTATGAAAGACGAGAGGAGATGAATAGTGGCTTAAAGATTAAAAGGGAGAGTTGCTGGTGTTACGGATTTGAAGGACTGGAACAAATGAGAGGAGCTCTGACAGAGGGAACAAAGAAAACATGGACAGAGAGGAAGGAGTGGAGAAGTGAAGGAGAGATGGAGGGGAGGGAGCACCACAAGTTGCCTGTGCCATCCACTGGGTCATGCTCATGAAAATTTTAATCAAGCTTTGCAGATAACAGCTTCTCCTCTAACCTAGCACATACATTTAACTCTGTGTTTGTCAATGATTCATGCGTTATATCCATCGCAGAAAAAAATAAAAAAACTCCCCCAAAACACTGTCAGAGTTTGTGAGTGCTGCCATTGTTCCCATGTCAGTCGCAAACTGCTTAAAATGCACTCTTTCAAATAACTCCTGTCCTGACTGACCTGAATGGCAGCACACAAGCCGAGAAAGAATAGCTGAGCCTATTAATAGAACAATTATGATAATGAATCATTGCCAAACACATTTATGATGGCCTACTTTTCACTCATGGCAGTGATCAGTTCACCGCGGTGAATACATTGAAACAAATAATCTTTTTTTTCCCCACTTGATTTGTTTACGTGCTATTTTTAACCCTGCATTTCAAATTGCCCAAGAAATGAATCGACGATGATCTGATTTATAGTCGTTTTCCACCTTACCGTGCACATCGTTTCTCTGAACCCTCTGACTTTTGAAGACAATTTGTATCTAGGTCATACTGAAGTCTGTGTATCTGTTGGTGTAGTGTGGGCATACTCTGAAGGTCTGCCTCAAATGGAAAGATGGATTGTGATGGAAAAGACTTAGTTGGTGTTGGAGATACTGTGAAGTTTTCAGTCCAGAGTCAAAATATGTGTCTTTTGCATCTCAGTGTGATTAAAATGATCAGAATCTTACACTTAAACTGAATTATCTTAGTCCTCTTAGCACATGTAGACATGTTTTTATAAAACAGAGCTTTCAGGCCACATCCTTAATGTCACTGTTTGGGAAGGTGTGTTTTCTTGAGAGCCTGACTAACTTGTTTTGTCAAGTCACCTGACTTCCTTATGTCAGGTAATTCAAGGTTTAACTGGCTGGGCTACAGGGCAAAAAGTACCTTATCTTAAGTGGTTCATGATGAGGAATAAAGTGTAATCTGCTGCAATGATCAGATTCAGTAACAGTCATTTTTGACTCTAGAAGTTTTAAGACTACTTGTAACCTGTCATAAACATTATTATGCTGGATAGGCGCTGCAAAACTGTGCTAATCCATGCACAGAAATAGCTGCAGTGTGCTCGGAATTGCAAAACATAACCTTACAGTGTGAAATCCAGGGTATGTGTGCATTAACCCAGTTGGTCTTGCTTTTCTAACTGATGATGCGGTTATGTCATCAGCAGCGGCACACCACATGTGTGAGGCGGTCAGAGTGAGTGGTGCAGAGTAGGTGAGCATTGATCACTGTCAGTTTCAGGCAAAGAGGTTTTCCAGAGGAATCTAAGCTGGTTATAAACAGACCTCTGAACCATTTTATCCTCAGGTTTACTTTGGATCCTTGGTATGGTTGTTAAAAGCAATCATTGTGCCCAAGCTCTCAGACACTGTTTGTGTTTTCTTAATATCTCAATATGGATCCTCTTTTCAATTCAGGATTTAACCATTAACATGGCCGCAAAATAGTTACTCTGTGACCACCAAAAATCCCCTGGAGGTAGCCCCTTTGTGGCCCCCATCAGGCCGCTCATGAGAATGACACTGTGTTTCTCAATGAGATTACATGTCTAAAAAAAAGGTTAAAACGAAAACAAATCCCTGTACTGCGCGCCTCCAGTTCCCCAAACATCCCGATTCATTCACACCTTTTAGGTCAACATCCTATATAAACAGAAAAACAGTACTCGTCACCAGTGTTTCGGTTTAACAAGTGACCGTGTAACCTGGTGACTCCTAGCTGAATGCGTCATGATGCTCTTAGTGTTGAAAACACAAACAGAACATGGAAATTGATAGTAAACGAACCTGCAATGGCATAGTGCCTTTCTAGTCTTACAGCCACTCAAATCACTCTCACACTATCACATTCACTCATTCACACAAGGTGCCACCTGTTACTCCATCAACCATTACACACGCTCATCTCATTGGGAGCAATTTAGGGTTATGGTGTCTTGACCAAGGATACCTCAGCATGTGGACTGGAGGAGCCAGAGACTGACTCGCCTATCTTCCGATCAGTGGTCAATATACTCTGTCTCCTGAGCAACAGCTGCCCCCGTAGGTGTCGTTGTAAAAGCCTTCAATTAAACTTTAATCAATTCATTCAATAATTTATTAATGAGTGTGCTGGGGCCTATCCCAGCTGACATTAGGCGAGAAGCAGGGTATACCTTGGACAGGTCGCCAGATTATCACAGGGCTGACACATAGAGACATACATACACACATACTCCCACAGCCCATTTAGAGTCACCAATTAACCTGCATGTCTTTGGACTGTGGAGTACCCGGAGAAAACGCACGCTGACATGGGGGAGAAAATGCAAAGCCCTGGGTTCGAACCAGGAACCATCTCGCTGTGAGGCGACAATGCTAACCACTGCACCACTGTGCTACCATTTTAATCAATTTAAAGAAGTACACACATGTTAATTTATCTATTCCATGGCAACCATTTACGCAAGTTATACTACAAGCAGCCACGGACACATTCGGCTGAAAGTCACCACTTGACACGGTCACTTGTTAAACCGAAACAGCGGCTAGCTACAGATATGTGTGGGCTACTGAAATATGGGTTTACTAAGCCTACTAAAACTACTAAAGCAGTCCTTACAGAAGAACCAGAAACACAAAAGGCAGACCATGGGCGGTCGCTGTGGCTCAGTATGTAGAGCAGATCGTCCAGTAATCGATCCCTGGCTCCTTCTGTCTGCATGTCGAAGTATCTTTGGGGAATATACTGAACCCCTAATTGCTCCTCGTCTGGTGTGAGTGTGTTTAAACTGAGTAGCAGTATGTATGGTCCTGTGGTAGCTTCAGCCATCAGTGTGTGAATGTGTGAATGAATGGGTGAATGTGACTCTGTAGTACAAAAGCGCTTTAAGAGGTTGGAAGACTAGGAAGGCACTATACAAGTGCCAGTCCATTTACCATTTATTGTGGTAAATGAAAAAATTGGACGGCAACCAAACAGTTGGAAGTATGTATTATAGGCTTCTCATGCTTTTTGTGTTGTTTTAATGCAGACAGGAAGAGCGTGGGTGAGTCATGTGGGGGCCAAAAAAGATTGAGACTGAGAGCCATAAAGAGACTGTGAGAATATGTACCATACCAAAAAACTTGAGTTATCAATTTAAAAAACATATTTTGTTCTATTCATGCATTAAACTGCCTCTGTTGTTTTTGCATTCACTTTTGGGCCACCAAAAATGTACTTTAGCCACCAAATTTCAGGTGCTTTGTGACCCATGGGGCTAGTGTTTGAAAATATTAGTGTAATAATATTATCCCCTTCGAGGCCTCATCCAAGTTTTGTAGACATATCTGTCTGCATTTTCTCTGCTCATGCATATTGACAAAATTTAGTTTTGGGTGGAGCAATTTTTCAGTGGTACACCTCCCATAGTCTTCGAGCCTTGGGGTCAGAGCAAGGTCCTCCTCCTTGTTTGCCTAGCAAACAAAAAGTAGAAAAAAAAACTTTATACCATGGATATTTTGCAGCTACAGCTGGCTAATGTGGAGCTAGTTTTCACTGTCTGACACTCAAGGATATTTGGACACATTCACTTGGATCTCTATTTTATTTGGTACAACCAGCTTATATGTTCCCTCTTTCTTTTCTAAAGCTTTGTGGATGTTTCGGAGTGCGCAAAAAGAGAAAGAAACCTGGCACTAATATGAAAGAAGTATTTCAGTCTGGTTCGCTTGCGTCTTTCAAATTAAAAAAATCGGTGAGATTTAAGCAAGATGAAGAAAGTCTTATAAAAACTGTCGAACTACGCCACCAAACTGGATACGATGATGAGTTCAAGCAAGACAGCTTCTCACCTCCAAGCTCGAATCCCAAAGTCGTCCAAGGAGTCAAGCCCAACATTGTCCTTGTGGAGGGAATTCAATGTAGGTCACAGCTAAAATGCAAGGCCAGGCCTGGGGGATATGCAGGCCCAGGGTGCTCTATTGCTCTGGGGGAACGCAAGTGTAGGAAATAAACAGATTTTTCACACATGGTTATTTTTAGAAGCTGGGTTGTGGCTGTGTGCATGCCTGTACAGCCTCCTTTTGCGTTTTTCATGTGTTTTGATGCCGTTGCGTTAAAAAAAGATAGCTAATTTTAATGCCATGTGTTTTCCTCTGTCATTTAAACTCAGTTGTTGCCAAGCTGAGCACATTTTCCTCTCGCCTGCTAGCATTTCTGTTCTGTCCTCCTCCAGACAAATCTAGCACGCTTGAAGTGATCATAATTTACCTCTCAAGCTTACAGCGTGTTGTGGAAGATGTTTCAGTGATGCATAATTGAATAATGTAGTCATTTTGGTCTTTCATATAATGTCATTGTACTCTCAAATCTAATCTTAGTGTCATCCTCTGCCCTCACAAATGTCAGCAACCTTAGTCTGAGTCTATCCTGCCACTAGAAGGGCAGATGCTCCCTTAAAATAGTCTGACATCAATTAAATATAGATGAGGTGCTTGGATTTGTCTGCCAGTGAGCGTTAGTTGTGCTTGGAGAGAGAAGGGGTGAAGATCTTCCATATATTAAGTGCATTAGAGCAATCCGTTTTGTTTTACAGTGTTAAAAACATGGGGTATATGTCAGGATTTGCATGTGGGTGGTTTGCAAGACATACAAACACTTTTATGTCTAATTCATTCCCATAAAGGTAGAGTAGGAGCCTCACTACTGTTCTGCATAGGGTAGAGAGGTGACCCATTGATACAATACACAGTGAAAGAAGGAAATTGATGTCTGGGCTGTATGTAAAGTCTTAGGCGGAGGATTTCTAGGAGAGCTAGTGATAGATAAGGGCAATATGGCCAAAATCCTCTATCACAGTATGTGTTACTTTATATCATGATAATATCACAATGGGGTAATTGTTCTGTTTATTCAATTAAGAAATGGTTTAACGTAGCCAGATTGTACTTCATCACATTTGATTATTTTCTTTCTACATTTGATTATTTGATTATTTAGACCTTCCATACAAACACAAAAACTTCACGAGACAATACAGGGACAAAAGTATAAGGGGGGCAGTTGCAACACAGACCTTTTCTCTGGTAATTAAAAATCTTGAACTTACCTGGAGGTCCACAGGAGGTACCTCCTACTCTTGAGTACATAGAGAAAAATCAGCTCGATCGTTTCAGTTTTGTCAGTTACAGTAGAAAATGGATTTTCACTCATTAAGTCAAAAAAGAAAGGTATTTTGGTTTGTTAAAGATGGTAAATGTATATCATATGTTAGATCCATTCATAACTTAAGTGTCAGTGAAGGTTTAAATTGTCATGCTAGCCTATCTTTGGTGCTAGCTAGGGTGAAGTTGCTGGTTGGTTTGCTTGGACTGTCTCTGCTGTTAATGGAAAAGAGAGGAACGTGCATAATTTGGGGATTGAGTTCATGTGATGGGTAAGGATATGTGATGGTTTAAACATCTTATTCCAATCCAGTGTTATTCATAAAAGAAAATGGTGATTATACACAAAGATTAGTTTGACACATTGGACCATTTTCATACAACTGCAACAATAAACATGATAAATTGATTTGAGAGTAACATAGTCATGTGTTTAGAGGACTAACTGAAGCATAGAAGTGTTTTATATGTCAAAAATATTAAATACGTACTTGTTTTGTGGTAGATTTATCCAGTCGTTACTTTTGTCCATCACCTGTGTTTCTATTGTCCCAGCAGAGAGGTGCAAAAGTAACAATACGCAGCGTCAATTCCCAGTCTGATTACGTCTGACTCATGATCCAAAAGTTTTAAAAAAGGATGGGTCTTGGTTAACAACCTGTATGTTGCTGACAGTAAAAACGGTTACTCTAAATAAATGTATCTCTTAGCAAAGAGGGAAATACTCAAGTTATACTTCCATCCCTGCTCTGTCCTAAAACAAAAATTCTTTCAAATGGAAGCTTTAAGGTTTTAATTGTTACAGGCTTCTGTATCTACGACTTCACTTTTCTTCTCGATGTCCGCCCAAATCAAGTTATCTTCTGAGGCAGATTGTGAGATCACACGAGAATCCAGCCCTAATTTGCTACGTAGCCCACCCAAAATAGCTCCCAAAGATGAAAATGATGTTACTAAATCTCTACTGGTGGACATTTCTACCATTGGATGGTTCATATTGTCATGTTGCCAAACACTATTTATAGATATTGATTTTTTTTATTGATTTTTTTAAATTATCTTTTATCTTGATAACTGACTGGAATAACTAGCAATTAACTGTTGATGTTTGCATGTGGCATTCAATATAGCAACACAACCAAAAAAACAAGCCAAGATGCTATTGTCCTCATTGATGTTTTTGAACCAAAATATGAACCCTTAACGCCAAAGTTGAGTCGATTCTGTTGAGATGATGGGAAGGAGACAATTTGATATTGATCCTGTGTAAGCTGAGTGACAGTGTAGACACACAGGGAAAGGCCAAGGTCACAGCGAGGCTCGTGACCAGTTGCTGTCATGTATTGATTGTGGTTTGAAAGACATCACGGTGTAACTGGATGCTCTCTGTCGTTGATAAGCCCAGTCCAGAGAAGCTGTGTGGAGGGGATGACGTTTTTGATTGACAGTGCCAAGGTCACAGTGACACCAAAGTGGCCCCTATTAGGCTTTTGAAATGGTACAATAGTTTGGCAAGCATTTATACCTTTAAACAGAAACACTGCATGTGTAATTCTGATCTACGTTCAATCTAATTAGTGTGTTTCAAGGTGCATTAATCAATTTTTGACCACTACGTGTCAGAAAACTCTGAAAACAACTCGCACAATCAAAGCCCTGAAATACAACCTGTTTGCCAAGCGCTAATGGCTTAAGTGTTAGCAAACAGTTACCTTTTTGAAGACACAGGGTAACATGAGCATCCCATTGGAAACTTCTTTCTAGCTCAGCTATAAATGTAACTCTACTATTCACTTTGATTTAAGCTCTGGTTTATTCCACCTACGTGGCTATCTTGCACTCTTAGGATATTTGACTAGCCTTACCAAGGGCTGGTTTACTTTGACTCTGTGCTGTTTCGTGCTGGACAGGTTGTGTACACTCTGCCTGCTTGATCTTGTTTTCTTGGAACATCTGAGTAAAGTGAATGGAGAGCAACTTTACAGTCTAAATACTGACCAAATAAACAACAATGAGCTGCAGAGAGCTGCATGGTTGTGTGCTGATTTTCATTGGGATGATGAGTACTAGTAAACCTTTTCACAGCAAAAGAATTTACTCGATTGAACATATTCACTGATAATACCACTGAATGGAGCTTTGAATGTGTGTGAATATGCACTAATGTCAGCCATATAAAGCAACATTATGCTTTGGACTTAAGTTCAGATAAATGGGAGTCAGTGTGGCCAAGAAATCCTTTCACAAGGACTCATAACCATTGCTCAAAATGAAACAGGGAGGAAGTAAGCTATACAGAGCTTCACTTATGATTGGTGGTTGCTTTTACAATTCAACAAAAGGGTAGTAGAGATACCAGTGAATGAGGGACAGATTGAACTAGACAGCTCAGATTGTTCTCTTTCAGAACTTTTAGTTTTTCATTTCCAGTGATACTGGCTGAAAGATTAGATCTGCATACAAAAGCTTGCATCATTAAAGAACCATAGAAAACCTATGCAAATGATTTACATCTACTATTAGATAAGAGCCTTTTTACAGTGAAAACGAGTCTTTTTTTTTTTCCTTTAAAAAGAGACCGGTTAAAATCAACAGATATGTGTCATGTTAAAACATCAAGGATAAAAACAAGAAAAATGCTAAAAACATCAATTAAATAACTGTAATAAATACCAGTGCATACAGTCATGTATACATGAAACATTGCAGCATTCATACTAAGTGCCTAATAGTGCTTCATGTGAAATTATAAGTCCTGTCATACCCCCTTTTCCAACAACATATTCTGGTGAAGACAAGTCAGAAACTGTCCAAAAAAGGCATGCAGTGGTCTCATAAATAGTTGGTCCATGGTTGTTGTGTGGATAAAAACAAATATTTTGCAAGTATTCAATGTGATCCGCCATCTTGCTAATACTGTTTGCTTATGCTGTGCACTGTGCAGTACCCTCCATTGATTAAACATCCTTGATTACAATGGTTCTGCTCAAATCTGATGGAAACCAGGACTGGTTTGCTAGATAGCACCGAGGTTCCAAGAATCCCGAATGGAGACGCTTCAAGAACTAGAGCTGATCTGGTGGAAAAGGGGTATCACTACTCTCCCTTACAGTACAGAGGATAGGAGTAGCTATATGGAGGTAGAGGGGGACAGTGAAAAGGGCTGGGTTTTATTTTAGCCTGGAAAGTAGTTGATTGGGAGGTCAGTGAGTTCAAAAGCTTAACAGCTTGGGGATAGACGCTGTCTCTCTGCCTTGCTGTTCCTGCTGGGGGGCTATGGAAGCTCCTACCAGATGGTAGAGGGACGGATGCATTGTTGATAGATGAAAGGAATCCTTGATGATATGTGGATGCAGAGCAGTATGAATTATGTTTCTGTTGTCCTCATTATATGCTGGTGTGAGTTGAGTTCTGAAGTGTTGCAGGACCCATACAGTACCAGTTAACAAGGTACATTTTTAATGGTGCCTCTGTAGAATGTAGACAAGATCATGCTGGGAGTCTTGGCTATCTTAGTTGCTGCAAGAAGTGGAGCCAGTGACATTTGTTTGCCAGAGAGGATGAGATGTATGGGTCCAGGTAAGATCCTCAGTGATATAGAAACTTTATATTCTTGAGTTTTCCAACAACAGAAGTGCTGGTTTCTAATGGGGTTTGATCAGGATAGGCCTTGCTGAAAAATCACCGTAAGAAACAGATTATCTTTGCACCTGTCCAAGAGCTACCCTTCCACAGAGCAGCATAGATAGCCATGGGCCCAGCACACATTCCTGCCCTCAATGTGTTGATATCAGAGATGCTTATGGGGACTCCAACTTGACTGTTAAGTGCTAAGACTTAGCTCAGAAAGCTGGAGCAGTAACACAATTGTAGAGATCTAATGAGAAGGACAGACTGAATTTCATGTGGTCCATGACTTGTCGCTTCAAGCAGTTCATTATGACCACTGTGAGAAACACAATGCAGTAATTCTTGAGACTGTAATCCTGTTGACTTCTTTAACACAGGAATGATCGTAGGGAAAAACACCACACATTAAAAATGTCCCTAAATACTTGGAGCATTGTGCTAATTTTGCCTTGCAAGCTTTGAGACATGGGAGAAAATGTCTGTTGCTGTGATGAACTTTTCTAAGTACTCTGTTGCAACACACCCACAAGAATGCTTGTGTTGTTTTGCCATAGTGCTGTGGTCAGTTTGAAAGTGCTCTCACTCTCGCTGGAGTCTCATTCAAAGCTATTTCTCACTGGCCGAGTGTCTGTTTTGGCCATATTGATGCTTGAAAATCTAAATGTCAGACCAAACAATCACAGACGTTTAGAGAACAAAGAAAATGCACTGATAACAGTTTTAACATGAAATTACATGAATAACATCAGGATGGCAACTCTCTCAAAAGAGACGGAGAAACAGTGTTTTTGAGGAGTAGTAGTGATAACAGGTTCTGCCCCGCGGTTCCATTTTGTGGCATGGCTGTGATGTGGTTAACCCTTACTACAACACAGGGTTGAGTTACTGTAGATACAGAGTAGAGGTGCTGAACACCAAAGCACAGTTTATACTTCTGCATGGAATCTGTGTCAAACCTATGGTGTAGGCTTGGCGCAGATGCTGTAACCTGATGTGCACCTCCCAAGACATGTAACTACACGTCACGTCAACACAGACCTCCTGTTTATTTTTGTTCACTAAAAATCTTTTTCGTCAATGGAAACAAAGCTTTTATTTACTTTTATGGACAAATTGGGAAGACTCTAACCCCCCACAAAGAAGCATTTGAAGTCTTGTGTGTGATTTACCCTGGCTTTATATGAGTAGGGGAAATGTCTGCTAGCTACTAGGCTAATTTATACAAGATGCCATAGACTTATACCAGTAACGTTAGCATGTTGTATTTGTGGGAAAAAGTATTAAGCAAAAGACACTTGTTTTGTCTATGAACTTTGTGAGCTATATCTGAGCCGACTTTTGTTCTTTTGTAAATGTTAAACTTTACTGCACCTCAAAGACACTCTACACAGTGGCAAAGAAACCTCACCGCCAACTAGAGTTTTGGTGGTGTAATTTCAAGGTGACACAGACACACCAGCGCACAAGCACAGATGCTCACAACGGCTTATGACACTTGCGTAGGCTACACTATAGGCTCTGCATAGAGCCCACGCACAACTATAATTCAGCCTTAAGTTGCTCCTCTCATTGTGGGGTTCTAATCTGGACACCATGGGTGGTTCACAGCATGGACAGGACAGTTCTCCCACTGTGGCTGTTATGGTAATGAAACTTTGTGTGTGTGTGTGTGTGTGTGTGTGTGTGTGTGTGTGTGTGTGTGTGTGTCAGGGGAGATGGGTGTATAAAGCTCCATTAAGTGATTACCCTCCACCCACAGCTCTCGTTTAGCCCCAGACCATGCCATTTGTTGGCCACGCACCTCCTCCCCAGTGTTAAGTGTGTGCATGCGTGCGTGTGTGCGTGCGTGCGTGTGTACATGTGTATGTGCTGGCAGGCAGGGGGTGGAACAGCTGCTGATTATAACAGAAGGTGTTTCCTTTCCAGCCCCTTTTTGTACCATTACAAGCCAAAGCATGTTTGCCATTCACATACACACGAGCTGTAGCACCCCTCTGTGACTGTTGGTATCTGAGTCAACCCTCTGCTGGATTGCCAGAGGGAAGAGGTGGCTCAGCGTTGTGTGAAGGGACAGGCAAGATCATAGACATACAGAGAGGGGAACAGAACCAATGATTATTTGTGGTTATTTAGAGCTCCGTATGTTAGAACATGATACTACAAAGATCTTGCACACAAAGCAGTTAAGCGTCATCTGTGGAAATTAAGCAGTCCGTATGTGCTATTTTTGCAGCAACACCCAACTTTACATTCATGTAGTCAACCCTCACCTAGTATTAACAGATTTTACACACAGCACTAGTGTCTTCTTCTGGCGTTTTGAGAGTTCAACCCAAAAGCATTCTGGTCTGTAGCCAACACACTATGCAGTATTAAATCTTAACTTTTCAAATATCCCAAATTAGTATTCCACATACATGACGGTTTCCCATAATGCTCTCTTTTGTTCAGCAGTAGAAATATTGCACTCTGGCTCCCAACTGTCTGTTTCCCCTCTATAGAGAATCAAATAATGCCCGACTAATTGGCTTGCTAGTTAACATTTGCAGCAGCGCTGACAGCAAACATGAGCTTTGAATATTTCCCTGTGCTGTGCAAAAGGGGATGGACACAATAATGTGAACACCTGCAAAATGCATCGTGATCTAATATAAAGTGAAGCCTTACTGCCTCTGTGAATGTTTGCTGCTTGTTGAGGTGTTGCTGCGTTTAGTCCAACGGTGGTTTGATGAAGGGATTGAAGGGAAATGTGGGGTATTAGATAAGGAAGCAGAGGCTTTAATTTTGGTTTGTTCTCAGAACTGGTATTTTTAGAGGCACTGCACTAAGCAAGTGTAATGTAAATAATGTTTATGCCTTATTTGTTCTATTCTTATACCTTTCTGCTTGTTGACTCCTGCCCTACCTTGGAGTGGTTGAGAACGTGTTGACAAAGGAAACAGATGGCTGACACTTGAAAGACGATTGACTTGAAGGACAGTGTTTTACAGAATTTGCAGAAAGTTAGCTGGGAGTATACTACCAATGCAACATGAAAGAAAGACAAGGTTTAAGGTTGAATACTCAAGGTAAACTAATGGTAAAGAATTTGGTTGCTGCTTCCTAAGTATTGCCTTTTAATAATACCCAGCCCTGTACACCAACCTATGTAAACAGTTTAATAAGTATACCAACTTATTTAGAGTGAGGTCATTGCAGTTCATGGAAGTGTTTCTCTCACTCTACGATTTTATTCTCTGTCAATATCCCTCCGTTCTTTCCAGTCTTCTCCCACTCTCATTTTTCTTGCGCATGCATCATTTATGCTTTCTCATACGGCCCAGGCCTTTGAGTCATACCGCTGTGGTGCTTTGTATTTCTGTCATGGAACTGAAAAGGGAGTTGTGAAGCCGGAGCAGACCATGTAGAGGACTGCATCATCAGTGGAGGACAAACTTCCCCACATTACCTTCCCACATCTCCCTCTCTCTACTATCGTATCCTTCCTGGGTTGTCCCTAGCAACAGCAAAGCCCCAGTGGCATGATGTATGAAGACACAAAAATTACCTCCCTTTTTCTTTTTCTTTGTTGTTCTTTTTGAAGAACATTCAGTCCTAGAGCATTTATTTTTGTGTGTTATACAGATACGGGCTACAGTACATTTTTTGCTGTGAGTTTTTTTGGGCCATGCGTGCATGTGTTTTGATGCAGCAGTAGTGGCTCTTAGCTCCCTGCGCTTCAGTACGACTGCCAATATCTCAGCTCTTGTTTGCTTGATCATCTCTTTGAATTGCTAATGATGAGGGTTTTTGTTTTTTTTGTTTGTTTTTTTTTGACAACGCCCACCCACCCATCTCAGCTGGTGAAGATGTTGAAGCTGTTAAGCCATGAGCCAGCCAGCACTAGACGAACACTCTCACAGCAAATCACCAAGGCTTCATTGTATGTGCCAGTAGCCGGATTATGCTAACTCTTAGCTTTGGTAGTCTCACTTCTTTTTCTTCAGTTTAGTTGTTGTTGGGCGCATCCACACCTAATTCTAGGCAGCAGTCTCTATACCCGACTCTCAGTCCCAACCTGTCTTTCCTTCTCACTCTATTTCACAGCTTGGTCAATGGAGCTATTGTGAGGAGGGGGTATTGAATTAATTAGGCCTATAGCGATGACAGTGTCTCACCCCTGGGTCAGAGCCAAGGCTGTGCTTTTCTATCCCTTTTGAAACACTGGTCACAATTCCACTTCCTATTTGGTTTTCTAAGAGCAGCAGCATCTAAATAGAGTCCAATCAATGGCCACTTTTGTGTGGGAAGTGAACTGACAGTCGGCTGAACGCGCGGGCTCGGCTGAGGACTCTCCAAGGTTGACGTTCTGTAAAAGACTCGGTGCCTGCGAATGAGCAGACTGACTGTTTGTTTGATAGACTTCAGAGGGGATTTGTTTGACTTTAGATCAATTTCCTCTTGCTGCTCGAGTGTCTGGTCACAAATAGTGGAGTTTGAAAGTTTGTGTGCGCTGAAGTATGAATGCTAGTGATGTACAGGAAGATTTGCCCTCTCTCTGTGTGCCCTTTACAGTAGAGATAACCTGAAGGAATACATAGTACAGGGGTTGTGGAGGCTGGGTGAATGAATAGATGCATGTCGAGAAAATTTTGTGTGAGAGATTCAGTGTCTTCAGAGGCTGGCTTCCAAGGCCCTTTTCAGATCCTCCTAAGTGACTTTATTTCTAAAAGGGGACTAGTGGACTAGGGACAAATTTAGCAACCTAATCAGACCATCCAGGTGTAAGTGAGAAATATATTCAAATATATGATATTCTCATTCTTTCCTGTGCGTGCTGCTCAGAGTAATTCACTTCAGTAAATGCATGATGTTTCCAAAGTCCATAGGTAATTGTCTAAAACAATCCTGATCTCAATATTGACTCAAATAATTGTGATTATGATTTTAACCATAACCGAGCAGCCCTACTTCAAACATACCATGCCCTTCTACATGCACTGTATGCTTGCGTGAGTGTAATGCATGCTTGCTTGAGTTAGGATCCGCACATCTGTGATTTATCACCAGTGTCACTGAACGTGGCTGCAGTGAGAGCCTCTCCCCCCTATCCCCACACATCTATTTTTACCAGCTTATTGCTTACCAACCCACTGGAGACAGAGTGATTGGGAGATAAGACGGATAGATCAAGAGATGGAAGAGAGGGGAAGGGTAGGTAGCAAAGGAGGGAAAGCCCTTGGTTGTCGGCAAACAGATGTCTGTCAGGGCAAGATGAGAAAGATTATTTGCCATGAGCTCTGTCTGGATACTTACGTTTATTCCATTTTTCGAGTCACTGACAGAATAGCTTTCTTTTTGTAATGAGATACAGTGAATGCAGTGGAGAGTGAAACAGCTAGCAAGAAAACTTAGTCAGACAATAGAGTGGAAATGTGCACCAGTGAGGCAAAGTCTGAATGATTGAAGATAGCAAAGAAAGCAGACTGTTTAAAGAGGACCCTTTATGCTTTTCTTTATTTTCTGTCAAAGTTTCAAATGATGAGGCAAACATATGTAAATGTAACCCCTGTGAGCAAAAACCTCAGGCCTCAGATCGTTCTGAATAGTCTGTTTCCAATGTTGTTTTCTATTTTTGAGACACACTGAGCTTGTGACATATTTCTTTATAAGGTCATCTGCTCCAGGCACACTGCAGGTGTTTACATTATGTAGCTTACACTGCTACATGTAGCTACATGCTAACATCAGGAAAGCATGTAGGCTAATCTTGGTTGCTGATGTTGTAAATTTCTTTCCAGTGCCAGATCATATTGTTGCTGGAACATGTCTGATTGTATTTTGAGGCTTTTATTGTGGATTTTTAATGGTATGAAGTGCTACTATTCCCTGTTACTGTCATGCTCCGGCTGCAAGACATTGTAACACCGACTAATCAGAGCAGACTGGGCTTTTTTGGGAGGGGGGCTTACAGAGACAGATGCTAAAAGGAGCGTCTCAGGCAGAGGGTGAATACAGGTGATCCAGCACAGACAGTATGAGGACAATAAAGTGTTTTTGACCATTAAAGCATGTAAACATGTTCTAGTAGAAACCCAAAATACATTTATGAACCTGAAAATTTGCATATATCAAACAAAAGAAGACAGTATGGCTTGAATCAACAGTTACATTTGCAGTGTTGTCATCTCACTGTTGTCTCAGTTGTATAGCTGTTTACCATTGATGCCATATTGGCCAACTGTCAGCAGTCATTTAAGACAAGTGCTAGAATCTCACAGGCCACATGCCAAACCACACACACACACACACACACACACACACACACACACACACACACATTCACACACACATACTCCCATTTCCCCCCACATATGGCAGGATCCCACTGAGGTGCTACTACTGTACCTCACACTCTACCTCAGTGTGAAAGAAGATCACAACAAACAATGGAGTGGAGTCTTTTCAGATTGCTATCGTGTTGCATGTGATTTTTTTTACCAGTGTTAAAATCGCTCACAGCATTGTAACTCTCCCAGACACTGTACATCCTCTGTCTCATTTACCTTAAACAGTGAACATTTGGAAAGTGAAAGTCAGAATAAATGGCAGATAAATCTGTTTCTTAAAAAAGCAGCTTGATGAAAGCAACGCTTCCAGTAAATTAATACACACCAGCTGCCATGATGAATTTCAGCTGGATTATTTGTTATCCATTCTTGTTTGCTAACTCCCACCCTGTCTCTGTTTTGTTGTCCAGGTACAACCCGCGCCCCACGTGAAGGAGAAGTTCCTGGTGTGGACTACAACTTCCTCTCAGTGGAGGACTTCCTGGAGTTAGAGAAGAGTGGGACCCTGTTGGAGATAGGAACGTATGACGGTAAGTTAAAAAATGACACATTTGGTTCGATGTATTGTGTGCACAGATAGGAACTTGTAGGGATTGTTTTTTACAGGTTTTGGATTTCCAGAACATCAACAGTAAACCTCAGTGGTGATTTAAATGAAGTTTGCCGATAGAGCTGCAGCAATTTAATCAGTTAGGTGTTAGCCATTAAATTAAACGCCAACTAGTTTCGCAGTTGATAAATCGGTTTCAGTAAATTCTCTGTTTCCAGCTTCTTCAATATTCTGGTTTCTTTACTCCTTTATGACAGTAAACTCACTATCTATGACTTGTGGACAAAACAAGATATTTGAGGAAGTCATTGTGGGCTTTGGGAAACACTAATACAAATTTTCAGCATTTTTTGGGCGTTATTTAGAGTAAACAACTAATGGAGTGATGGAGGGAATAACCAACAGATTACTTGACAATGAAAATAATCATTAGTTGCAGTCCTGTTGTTGGCATAAAGATACAGTAGGACACAGTTACATATTTTAATTCAAACTCACATAATCCTTCAATAACACAAATGTACTGGACAGTTGTGGTTGTGCGTAGGCGTTCTCAGACGCGACTTTCCCTTTTGTTCTCTCCGTGTTGCTTGAATTGTCAAATGGCATTGAACCTGACTTTGGACAGGTGTGCCAGCTTGTACGGCAGAAAATAACCAAATCCCTCTGTCCCTCCAGCCAGCGCATAAACTCGCCCACCTATGGTACATCGTCAGCAAGCAGGCATGTTGTGTCCCTGTCCAGGCCGATCAGCCTGCTTTTGGACAGGTGCACCTGCTAGCACAGCAGGAGGGAAGCATGTCTCCTCTCTGCCTCCAGCTGGCGCTCAAAACGTGCCCGCCCCCGCTACAGCCAAGTTTTGGTGTCAGTCCCTTTGAGTCAAAGAGCGCACTCTTCACTCTAGATTATGTTTGCGCTGTCATTCAACAATCACACTGGAAGAAATCTATCACAGAACGGCAGATGTACGAATGTCGGCGCAGATTGTCTCCTCAGTTCATCAGTGCGATAAAGCAGGAAGACATGTTGTAGAGGATTTTTCTCAGATTGTATTTGATTGTATGCACCATGATTGCTATCACTGCGTCCACCATATATGTATTGTTAGCCAGCCCTATGCAATATGTTTACCTCCCATCCCTGGGCACTTTCAGAAGAAGCTCTCGGACATACTGGAAAACACCAGCTGAAGTGGAAGTAGCCGGGGAAAGTTTATTTTAAAGTTGAAAAGGTTGCTGTCAACATCTTGATATGCTTTGTCTTTCATGTAAGCAACATCACAAAGGTGTATTCATGAAAAATTGATGCTGTTGGGTGTTGGAGTTGGACTGGGCAGTGTCGACAGTGATACAGACACACATAAAGGTCAGGTCGAAAGTCTTTGGGTCCTAATAAGCGATTGCAACACGGCTGTAATCCCAGCCTACCTATTATCCAATGTTGTCCTCTATATTTACCTCATCATCAAGTATGTGCTCCTTGCAAGCTGCCAAAAATTCTGTGTATGATGGTGGAATAAGTTGTCATGTGTGGGTTGTCTGACCTTGCAAGGCTTTATTAACCCTTTCCCAGCGCGATGATCACCCTGCCTGCAAACATTTGAGTTCACACAGTGTATAAACTGCATTCAGAGATTGTTGCTGATGCTTCTGTAAACATTCTCTGAACAGAGGACATGTTAATCAAAGCAAAATTATTATTCTGTATTAAACAAGTTTCCCCCAGTGAAAATGATGCATTTTCCATTTCCTACTTGTTGGAGAAAAAAATATTCCCACATGCTGGTTATCCAAAAAGACGAAAGCTTAAAGAGTCTTTTCATAATGAAGTGAGAAAGTTGTGAAAAATAGTTACCTTCTCTTTACAACAAAGCTAAAAATGAATTTCAGTGATCATGACACAAAGAACGTGTCACATACAGCACACAACACTGTGGTGATAAACCAAAGTCACCACTGACACACTGGAAGGACTGTAAACAACAACACCACAACGAGATACTTCCATTCAGTCAGATAATGTTTAATTAAGTGTCTGCTGTGTTCACTTAGCTTGTTCACTGTTCCATAACAATGGATTTCCATCTGACGACAAGCCAGGAGGAGCAAACAAGGCCAATGGGCTTCTGATTGGCAACTAGCTCACTCACTGCCACTGATGACGGTATAAAGGAAATCAGAAACTTTAAAATATCTTCTTTCGATGTGCTTTTAACAAGTTAGTTTTGGACAGCCAGCCAAACCAGCTAAACTCGAAGATGGGGCATGAAGCAGATGCCCTTTTTACTCAGAGATCCCGCAATAGTGCTGCAATGAAGAGCCTCCATTACACCACTTTGCTTTTGGACACAGAACCAAACAAAGGCAGCGTAGTGTCACCCCAGTGTGTTATTTTAGATAGCAGACATTCCAGAAGCAAAAGTTGGGCAGCACTTTCTAAACAATAACAATAGCATTAACGTGGCAATGACAATTATTTACCATCCCTGTAATATGGCAGTTGATCTTGTCCTCTGCTGGGAGGGTAAGGAGCTCCCGCACATTGCTGTCTCTCCAATTTTTGGACATTTTCTGCTCCTATTCTTTCCTCTTTGAGTTAGCTGCTAACTGCTTCTGGTTGCTTTTTAAGGGTGCTTTCACACCTGCACTGTTTGGTTCGGTTCAATTGAAATCAAGTTTGTGTGAACGAACCAACTCTAGGCAATTATGCAACTTAGTAACAAAATTAGTCCCTGATTCAGACCAAAGCGAGACAACTCTAGGTCTGAAAGCACCCTAAATTTCCCTGTGATGGGTCGTACACATAACACATTGTCAAAATATTACATCGATTCCATCCTGCCAGCTCACACTTTATACAGACATAAATTGGGCTCTGCTACTACCTCTGCTGCCAGCTTAAAGGCAAGACAGCTGTGTCCCTCCATTCTGCAATCGTACATTTTACACAGAACTGAGGCGGCATGACGGCGCAACATTCCCACCTTAAACAGGCTGTGTAGAAGGGGCTATAGAGAGGGGAGTGATGATACAAGGGATCAGAGGGAGGACGTACAGTGCTCCATTTCATTGTCAGCCAACCACTACAAATAATAAGGAGGCTGGATTCTGGGTAACATTTCAGTCAGGTGTGGTCGGCTCAAAGTTTTTCTGCAGTTCAGTTTGTAATCTGAGACAACACTATGTTTGGCGAACACAAAATGTTGTTTTTGACTATATGAGGTTGAAACTGAAAAATAACTGAAATTACCAAACAGATTGTTCAAATCAGCTTCCACTTTATATGTGGAATAAACTCCGGTGGTGTGTAAATGACAGACGGACAAAAGCATCCCCACACCTGGATATTTCCATCACCATGTTGGACTGTAGGTTTTATGCTCTGCTGTAATACCTCTCCAACTGAAACTGTAAACTTCAAACTAAGAATCATTAGTACACAAGCCTATCTACCAGTCTTCAACAGTAAAAAGATATCTTATGTTTTCATCAAGGAATTTAATAATACCTTTTTTGTTGGTACTTAAGACTCATGTTGAAGGTTTAGACAGAATTTATTATTCAAAGACTATTTTGAAAGCTGCTAATAAATCCTTTTCATGGAAGACATGGCAGTTTTTATTAATGCTATCAGTTACACCTGTGCTTTTCCTGCTATGAAATGCCAAAAATGTCTGCTGTGAAAAAGGTCTTTTTTCCATTTGAAGTTGTAGTTTGCCAATTTATCTTTTGACTGTAATTTCACCACCTGGATGGGAACATTTTTTTCATTCCCTTTATTTTTTGGATGCCAGTGCCATCCTGTCACATTAAGATGTTGGCTTTATACTCTGGTCTTCAGATGGTACAGTCTCCTTAGGTCCGCCTGGTCTAACTTTGGATGAGAATGAGTCGGTCTGTCAAAAAAATTCAGTTCTGCGTGTTTTGTTCTCTCGCCTTTGAAACTGTCAGTTTATCTGAAATGTGGTACTGGCACTGGAGGACAATTTGGCTGCAAACTGCTTCACAAAATGTCTTCAGACAATTTTGTGAACTACTTGGAAGAAAGCTACCACTGTACTTGTGTGTCCGAATAAAAAAAACACTCCATGGTATCAACTCTGACTCTGAAATTACTGGAGTTGTAATAGTGAGATGTAACATCATTTGTGTAAAACATGCTTTAATTTGTGGTAAGTTAAAACAAAGTGGTCTGAACTTCAGTGGGTCAAACAAGAAAGAAATTTAGCTTTGCTTCAGACATTCACATTTTCCCACAGACAAACCCAGTCTCTCTATTTGCATACAAAGGCTACACACACACACACACACACACACACACCCTTTGACCCCTCCTACTGAAATGCCCTTCTTTTCTCCGTCTTTTTTAATCCCTCCAACCCCTGCCTCCTTCTCTCGTTGCCTAGGTAACTATTATGGGACGCCCAAGCCACCGGTGCAGCCCCCCGGTGGGAAAGTGATTAGCAGTAGTGGTAGCGGCGGTGATGCCCCACTGCCAGACGGGCTCAGCGGTAGCCTGCCGGGCTCGCAGCACTCCACTCCCCGACGCACGAAGTCCTACAATGACATGCACAATGCTGGAATAGTGCCTGGAGAGCAGCAGCAGGAGGACGACGAGGACCTCCCTGACATGAATAGTAGCTTTACAGGTATGTACAGCTGACAGGAGGCAGAGGAGAGGGGAGAAGGTGTGGTATGTGGATGGGTAATGAGAGAACAGAGGAATAGATGGATGTTCTCACAGGTTTTGGCTAATACTTGTGTCACAAGGAACACTGGGAGAGCACAGTTTGTGAGTCTGACAGACGAAAGCCTCCAAAGTGAGGACGTCAGTTGTAGAATAAAGCGACCAGACATGTTGTGTAACATAATATAAGTTGTAAAAGTAGGAGGCAAAAAGCAGAATATTTATTGAAACTTCTTAGAAGTGAAGATTTGCTTGGTTGTCTCCTTTTAAAGTCATATATTTAAGGGGCACTCTTCTGCTTTACACATTATGTTTGGTTTACTTTTAATGCAGAGTACTGCTCAGCTTGTGCAAACAGTTATTTAATGTATTCAGCGACTCTCAAAGGAGCTCAAGTCTGAGAAAATAACCCAGATGATGATGTAACAGAAAGCTTGCGTTTACAAAACTGTGAAGTTTAAAAGGCACGGACATTTACTAATCAAGTAAGGTTTAATGATATACATTACCCAGTTGCATTATGGGAAATGTAGGATCCAGTGTTTTTGGAGTTTTGACTCATGAAAGAGACCAAAGTCAGGGTACGAAATTAGCACCATCAATTAGCCAAAAAATATGCAAGTGGCTAATAGATTTGTTTCACTCACCAGGCAAAAAAAACCCCAAAACAATTATAATCTATGAGGTGGCTGGTAAAATTTGGGCACTCACTTGCTGTTTGGCTATTGGACAAAAAAGTTAATTTTGCACCCTGTATAAAAATCTAAGTACTAAATAGCTGGAATACCCCTTTACTCCAGTACCATTGGGTTTTGGTGAGACAAAACAAGTAATTTGAAGACATCACATAAGACTGTTGTGTCTTATGGTGGCCATTTGTTCTTGTTTTTGATATCAACTGACTAATATGATATTTGATACTTGAATTATGATAATTAAAGCAACCCACCACACTCAAAACATATTAAAAATACACTGACAATGTATCACTCAGACCATGCAATCGTGAAATGCAGTGTGAATACTAAACCTCCCAGATACAGTTCTTTAAAGTCTGCCCTCAGACTGGGCTCTGAAAAAGCCTCCACAGTCCTTTTCTCTTGCCGTTCAGTTGAGCACAGGTGTGCATTTTTTCTGTCGAGCAGCTTCACACGGTGAGTACGGAGGTGAAATCCAATAACAAGCGGCAAACTCGAGGCACATTTGAAACTCATTCTGATGCCAGGTGTAAACAGCATTTCGTCTCAAATGGATTTAGGCGCAATTTTCATTTATTTAGATACAAAATACCGGGCCGGAACAGACCTCAAGGCTGGTGCTACTCTCCAAACTAAATTAAATTTGGCTTTTTCGCACAGGCAACAGCCGATGTGAAGTGCCACATTTGGCTTTGGTCAACACAGTGCGCACAGGTTAGCTCGCTTCAACATTTCTACAAAGGTTTTTCCACCCTCTCACAAATTTGCCTCTAACTAATCGACAGCAGTTATTCAACAGGCTGCATGACACTTGTTGGTTTATTTTCATTGTCCTTTATTAGCTTATCCTTGTTTTGCAGAACTTAGATCATGACTCACATGCTCCTTCAGCTGGCGTGGACACCTTTGATACAAACAGACCTGAAGCCAGTAACACCCAGGCAGCTGCTTGCGGAGCCGCCTCCTACAGCAGCCTGAGAACATGCTGTGTTCTGTTTATTTTGGAGTATAACACTAGAATGCGATCCTGCTTTCTGCAGCTCTGTTTGGACGGAGAGAAAAACCGAATCTTAAGTTGCGATGGACAAAGAGGGAGGGGATGCAAGTGGAGAGAGAAGGTAGCAGGATGTTAAATAGAAAGAGGGAGTGGCTGGGAAAGGGGCAAAGTGGGCAAGTCTGAAAAGGTTTGGACAGAGTGAGGAGGAGAAGCGACGGAGGATTGTATTCTGTGAAGGAGGACAAGCTCAGAAAATGAAGTAGTAGGAGAAAGAGCACAAAGGAGCTGGAGAGAGAGCGGCAGAGAGAGCGTTTTGGTGTGGTGAGGGGCTGCAGAATACAAGAGCTTCTTTGATTGGTGAGTAAGTGGTCTCTGGGTTTGACTACATCTGCCTGTATCTGTGCGTCCAAAAATGTAAAATAGTGCCATCTGGCTGCGAGCGGCAGAGGGTGGATGACTGAGCAACCTCCATTTTTGAGGCAATCCTTAATGATATCATTAGTACTGCTCGGTCATTTGTGTTTGTGAATTAGTGGGAGGTTTTATTTGATTAATTATAAATGCTTGGAAGCATGATACTGACACCAGCACAGCTTTTTAAAAGGGTTTCTCTCAGTGATGATTTTGAATTATATTACTCTTTTTTTTTTTTATCTCTTCTTGTGTGTTAGTAGGTCAGTAGGCATTGTGAGGAGGTTGACTCAGCTCTAAAGCTGTTTCTGCCATGTGTTTTTAGAAGGTGGGACCAAAAGTTGTTTATTTGCCGTCTGTGATTGTACGAGCTACGAGGGTGCCAGTCAAGTGTGAGTGTGAAAATGAGATAACAGGAAACTAGGTGATAGCACTTCAGAGGCCGTGGTTTTAGGTGTGAACTGCCCACTCAGCAGCCTTTAACTGAAGTAAATGTCTCTGTGGCTGAAGCTGTAACACCGCAGAGTAACTGTGATTTTAGTCAAAAACTAAATGTGAAAGCTCCGGGCTGAGGCTTTCTAAAAACTACTGAACCACACTCATCATGGAAATATTTGGACCGCAGAGTCAGAAGAGATTTTTCATTAATGTGGAACATTTTGGAAAAACACTGACAGCAAAATTGTAATTCCTTTTCGTCAAGCGTGTTTTTCTTCATACATCACAATCGCCCATGTTCTGGCTGAAACCTGTGTTGTATCCAGGGATGTCATGCTCCTTAGAAATAAACCAATCTCATCCAGGGAGGTGTTGAAGCAGTGCAAGCGACTGTAGCAATCGAAAACCATTTTTTTGGTTGACCATGTCTTGAGTCTCCTCTCGTGGCAGCCAAATTGTTTCTACAGCCTCTTTTTGTTCCTGAATGTGTCTTCAGCGCCATCTAACCGAAGTGTTGTTAACACCAAGCTGTGTTTGCCTCACACCCTTCAGGAGATTCTAGTGAATTCGACGAGCTTCATCACTCGCTGCGCCCCTTCCCCGCCCGCCAGAGTGATCCGCCCTACGTTGAGAGAACCCCCTCACCATCGGCCACCACGGAGAGCACTCAGCAGACACACTCTCACCTGAGCCATCCTCCCCCGGAGGATCCGCTGGGACCTCTGCCTGATAACTGGGAGATGGCCTACACCGAGAACGGAGAGGTCTACTTTATAGAGTAAGTAACTCAAGGCATTTATACTCACAATGCAGTATGCCAGTGTTCACTTCTGGGTGGACAATGCTGTAGCTGGACTAAAGCCTCTGACACACATAGTTTTCTGTAAATTATTTGGATCACCGTTCGGACAGTGTTAGAGATTTTCACCATACACGCACACTACGTTAAAGAATATTTTCGTCTTGCGCCCTTACACACAAGTCGTAGCAGTGCCAAAATAGATGGGGCAAGGGACGGTCCAGTTAATGGTGGTAATGCAACACTTATGGATGCCAACCACCAAAAAGCTCAACAGAACAAGACTAATTTGGGCTAAGAAGACTTCTCTTATTATTTTCAGGAGTATGGCAAACGAGAAGCTGCTATTGTCCAGTGCCAATGTTCTTGTGGTGTATTTAAGGGGGAACATTACCCAAGTCGAGAATTCCAATATGTTATTTTAATAGTCTAGGAAAGTTCAAACAATATTTGTGAATATGAGCTGCTCTCTCTCAAAGCCAGAAACCAGAGAAGTTAGTCTTCAACTTGTGATGTTGTAGAATATAAAGTCTGGAGCTGCTCCAAGTTTGAAACAGAAAATGTACCCATATACTCAAAAGGTTCCCCTGGGTGAGCTCAGTGTCATCAAGAACATCTTTGACCATTCACTGTCTGTAGAGCAGCTTCAGACTTCATACTTGACAACGTCTGAGTTTTTAGCACTCTAGTTTTTGGATTTGGGAGCTGTTCATGCTTACTAATGTGTTTGGACTGTTTTAGACCATAGAATAAATAATTTTTTCGTGATCTACTTAAATCAGAAGTAGGCATCAGAGAGGAGTCTTATGATTTGGTTCACCCATTCCACGTGAAACCATCTTTCGTCAGACGGACATAACCTTTACATGCTTGTCCCTGCAATGTTGCTACATTCATTCACAACACAGCTATGCTGGCATTGTCCCTGAAATGTTCCTAAGTCTTGAGGAGGGGAAATTGGCGGTACACATTTCCCTGAATATCGATTCCTGCTCGAATTCAAACATGTCGCCATGCAGGAAATGTTCCTGAGCATTTCAGGGATAGCCTGCATGTGTGAAAGAGGCTTTAGTCATTGTGCAAGCTCCACTTAAATGTCTTGAGAGTCCCAGAAAGCTGTTATTTTACAACTTATTTACATGCATTTGCACATATACATTTGTATTAACAGCCTAATATTTAACTTACATTTTTAATTAGACAGAAATATTATGCAGTTTGCTCACAACAGTTTCCAGTTTGTAATTGGACATCCGGTATAGTAACAGGTTTTTTTTTTTTTTTTTTAGGCTTTTGTATGATTACCCATTCAGTTTGTAGTTTTAGCTCCATGTTTCTACTCAGTACGATACACAGTATGTTGTTGTGGACATCAATTAAAAAGCTTTAGAAAATGTGAAATTGTAAGAGACATGAAAGTCTGACAGTACTGTACTGAGCACAATGAGGTGAGTCTGTAATAAGTGACCTTGTCAGGTTCTGTTGTCCATTTATAAAGTTTCCTAAAGGATAGTCCCAGTTCAGTGGTTTATAGAAGACTCTTATTCTCTGCTTCACAGACAGCAGCTTTTGTCCATCCGAAAGCTGCTGTCTGTTATTAAAGTCAGCAGTGCAAGAGCTTTTCTTCTAACAGACCATACTAGGGTTTTTTTTTGTGTGTGAATCAGCCTCAACCTCTGACTCCAACATCTCTCGACAAATGCAGTTTGACGAAACTGTCCCTCAGTTCACGATAAACCAGCAAGTCTTTATCTAATAGTCTTTCTTGCTACTTGCCAGATTTGAGGATATTGAAGGACTTTCCCATTATTTCTATCAACTCAAGGTAGTTTTAACTGTGTGTATTTTTCTTTTTTAGCCACAATACAAAGACCACCTCGTGGATAGACCCTCGGTGCCTGGACAAGCCTCAGAAACCCCTGGAAGAATGTGAAGATGATGGTACGTTCGTGTTTGAGCATGATCACCTATGAGATTATGTGTGTTTTTGTAAAATATGTATATATATTGAACAGGGCTTTAGGCAGTCCTTGACTTTAACATCTCTCTTTTTTGTTTTTTTACGAGATATGAAACGTGTGTCTTGCATTATTAAATGACTTTTAGTTCATGAGTAAATTAAAGGGTGCTAGAGCCCAGTCAACTATCCCTGTATTTAAATTCAAGTTTCCCGGCTAGATTAGACCAAAAACATGAGTTAGGAAACACCAAATGTCTTCTTTTGATAACCACAGATGTTTATACAGGAGTAGCTGTTCCCCCAGCAGCCTTTAGGTGTCAGTGTTGGGTCACGTAAAATGGCCACAGTCATTGGGTGGCACTGCTCTGCTGTGCTCTTTCTCTCAGCTGTTTGTCAGAGCAAGATGCCCCACAGCTTCAAGGAATTCACTGCATCATTCGCATCATGTAGCTCAAATAAGTAATGCCCTCGCTGACCTACACTGAGGCATCGCTCCTGCTCACGGATATTATTATAATATATTATTTAGGCACATTACTACTCACAAAATGAACTGCGATAACAGTATTAAGGCTAAAATTCCTCTGCAGCGCTGTCGTCTCAAACCACGCTCAAAGATCTAGTTATTAGGGAGAGAACATGCCTTGTGATTCTTGTCACACGACGCTGAGGCTCTGGTGTTGATTAACTCTCAGATGTAGTTGACTGACTCACAGATGTGCACCTTTTCTCCCCTCTGCCCTCCTCCTCTCTCCCTCTAACAACGATCCTGTGCTGCCATGTTCGTCCTGCTGAGCAGAAGGGGTACACACGGAGGAGCTGGACAATGATCTAGGTAGGTTCCTTTCTCTCATCTAAGAGATACTATATATACTGTAACCTCACACTCAGCATTCCATCATTGGTGTCACCTTGGTTTTGCCCACATCTGATTCATTGTTGCAATTCAGAAAGTTTCAGATGAATTTATAAAAACAGAAAATGAAGTCACGACAGTTAATAGTGCGCATCTACATAATGACATGCACAGCAGCCACCACCAGTGGCTCATGGTGTCATTTGACAGTCGGCGAGCGATGCCATGAAAATGACTCTAATCATTTAGAAATGACACATCATGCCACGCTGACAGAGATCTGACCTTTACCTTGCCTGTTCTCTGTATGTAGCTTTGATTTTTAACAAACACACTGTGTGTGATCAGAAAACCGCTCTTCAACACAACTGTCAACTTACCCACATGCCACCGGCGAACCAGACACACTCACACACGGGCAGGACGTCATTTCATACATAAGAGGCGAGGGCTGATCCAAGGAAGATTGTTATAATGATGATTTCCTAATGGGTGTCTGTCTGAGCCAGACGGCAACAGACGCTTTTTTTTCCTGAGGCCCATCAGTGCACTAACTAGCCTATCAGACACAGCAGCGCGGCCACTTGTGCAAGATAAATGGTGTCTGGAGACTGTGCCCTGCACCGTTATGCACCAGTAATGAATGATGTCATTCTATCAGGGGGGCTATCTGATTAATGATTGTAGTAACCCTTTATGATGAGCATGTTTTGAGATGACCTGAAGGTACAATGACATAGAGGGACAAAAATCATAAATACACATTTGACATATAGAGAGTTGAAGTCCCTCCCCTTCTGCTGGACCTCCATGGGACCTGATGCTGCCTTCCGTTTACCTAGGAAGTCGGAGATCAGAGCTGGGAATGACGTCATACCTCAGCTGATCATGTTCTTGTGCAACAAAGTTGGAAAAGCAGATGTTGTCAGCAGTACCAGTTGATAACAACACATTGTGCACAGTTAGAAGGTGGACAGGACTGTGTGTGTGACTGATGTAATGAGACACAAATGAGACAAAGGTGCCAATAAGCAGTAGATTACCACGACTTTCACTGCTGTTGATGTGCGGAGCAGCCATCTTTGATCTTGAGGTCAAGGTCGGTGAGATTAGGCTGACTTTCCAAGTCGGAAATCCAACTTCAGGGGGCATTTCAGTCGAAACTTCCAACTGGGAACTTGGAAATTCCGACTTCCATGTGCAAGTGGAACACACAATAAGGTCCCGTGGGGAACATCGGAAGGGGACGGACTTTGCCTCTCTATTCTCATGTCTTTTTGTAGAGTTTTTTGAGTAACACCGTGCTGTATTGCTGCTGACAAGTGAAAGAATGAAACTTCTTTTAGCTTGATTGTTACCAGTTTCAGTTTTGTAAAATGAGATTTGAAAGGTTTTCAATCGCTTCAGGCTCACAGACTTACTCGGGAACTCTATTTGAGCATCGGAGTCAAGTATGTTTTTTCGTCATCTGCTAAAGCTGCATTAATCAATATGTTTTTATATTAACATTGAGTCAGATGACTTAATGTCTGTGAAGGAGTCACCTGCAGAACAATATCACTACTTTTAGCCTCTTTCAAGCTTGTATTTTCCAGCAGTGGCAGGCAGCTGTTTGCAGCAAACAACAATAAAAGCAGGACAAAAGCAGAACTTGCGTACTATAGAACGTTGATGCCGCGCTGAAAGGCAAACCAGCCGTCTTCAGGGCCTCAGTTTTGTTAGCAGCTCCCTTCGTTAAGCATCTTAAACAGCTGCCACGTTGTAATCATCAGATCACACAAGTCCAGAAGACAGCTCTCGACTGGATGAGCATGTTCAATAATTATTGATCACCATGATCCAATACAGGTGGGCAAAGGAACGCAATTAACTTCAGTTCTCTGAGGGGGAGCAGACTCAAGCACTTTGTGAATGCGCAGCACACACACACACATACACATACACAAAGTGCCTCTGTAATACATGCTTACTCAAGAGAAATCAATCACAGCACTGTATCAAGAGAATGAGATGCAAATAGTTAAACATGTAATTCATCATGCTTGACTCCCCGTTGAATTCACAATATGTTCAGCAAGGTGGGATGTGGGAAGAGGGACACAGCGCGAGGAGAAAACACAGCTTAATGAATGACAGATTTCTTACTCTTTGTCTTTCTCATTTGCTTTTCCACCCACTGAAATGTATGCCACATTGTTGAGATGGTTGCAACACCAAATTTTCTCTCTGCTCTCTTTCTCACACACACACACACACACACATACACACACACACACACACACACTCACTTCACACACACACCGACACACAGGTGCTCCTCCAGGAGCGGAACTAGTGCAGTGTGAAATCAAGTGGGTGATTAAAATTTTGCGCGAGGCGATGCGGGACTGCATTCCATTTAACGTTCCAGTTCAAAAATCTGAATGATAATTCACCATGCCCGCTTTGTGGGTTCACCCTGTGCAACAGCGCTAACGCTGTAACCTTGCAGTCCCTTTTAGCTGCATGTGCTTTTTGTGTTAGCTGCATTTAGCAGGTGCAGAATGTATGGAAGTATGGCAACTGGAGCTGCTGGCGAGCATCAGAATGACTCTGATTGCAGATTTGTCTGCAGTTGCTGGATACCTGGTCGGACAGACTGTAATCTGTAGCTGTCACGTACATACAATTTAAACATTCCCATCTGGCTTATATTTCTTTGCATCTGCTGCTGACTCCACTCCAACCAAGTGCCCTCCTCATTTGAAAGCAGAGGGAGGCTCTCCAAGTTGGATGATTGTAATTACCATCTACTTGCACACAGGGCGAGGCTTAATTGGCTGAGGGTAATGATATGTAAAACTGATACATCACAGGAGAGGATTATTGGACAATCTGTGTTTGTAGCCAATTAGAAGACTCTGACATTATCTATGTGGAGGCCAGCCAATAATCAATGCTGCCGTAATCAAATGGCTCTGTTGGAGATAACAGCATCACTTTCTCTGGCAACAACTGTAGAAATTCAGCAAGATTGCACCATCAGGCGATTACACTGTGTTGAAGTGGGCCCAGTCATATTCATATCTTTGCCTCATCAGCACTGATTACGATGAATTTCACTTTTACTTATGTGAAAGTTTGTTGAGTGTTTGCACATGCGTGGTGGCACCGCTGTGGGAAGGCAGCCACTTTGACTGCCACTTCCTCAAATGAAGAACGTTGTCAGTCGAGGTGCAGTCTGGGTCCACGATAAGTGACCTATGTAAGGACACACACTCAAACAAGGAGACCACATCCACACTGGGTTTAGCCAAGGACAGGAATCTCTTCACTGTATAGCCATCAGATTAAGAAGAAATGTGCTTCTTTGCTCATTTTTCATGGGTGGGGTTTGGGGGGGTAGAAGGCACCGTACATGGCCAACAGAAACCCATACTCTACATTTACTTCCTGTCTGCTCTGAGCGCATCCATTGCACCCTCACCGTACCTCTGTCTTTATATCTCACAAGACTACACTCTCACTACACATTGAGCTATTCCTTCAGACAAAAGTGATGGATGCGTGAGGTAGTGAAGTTGATACAGTAGCCAGTGGGCATGCGTGTATGTTTTCATGTGTCTTCTATTGAAGGTTATGGGTTAGAATTTGGTGAACTTCAACCGTCAATCAAAATGAAAAACATTTTACAGCCTGTAGCTTTGTTTTTATATAGCAGTTACAGGTGACTTTTCAAAAATGGGTCTTTCTGCTGTGCGCTCCACCAACGGAGCAGAAGGCTTGTTTATTTTTCCTGCCGCTGCCAACAGTTTGCATGCATTTGGCAGTTGCTAATTTCAGATCCTGTCTTTGTGACTGTTTGTCTCTGTTATGAGGGAAAAAAAGGTTAAAGTCAAAAAAATTTCTCTGCACATTTTCAGGCTCTTTTTAATTGTGTGTTTTTAAGCAATGGTTTCAAAGCCTGGATTACATCGACTTCCCGCTCCCCCCCAGTTTGCCCCTCCTCCTTTCTCTTACCTGTCTTTCCTCCCTTGCTTTTCCCCTCCCGTCCTCTCTCTGACCCCGTTGCCACTCCTTTGTCCCACCTCCTTTCATCTCTGCATCTCTCCATTCATCCATCCATCTCTGCCCAGGGGGGTCTTGCTCTGTTCTTATCTGATGTGTGGAAATGTCAGCAGTGTGAGGGGACAAGGAGAGGGGGTGGGGGGGTGATGCAGACAGCCTGTGAAGCTGTTGAGTCACTCTGGCCCTGGAGACTGACTGACAGGCAGACACAATGGAGAGGCAAAAGGTCTCCACTGGCCGTGCCTCTAATGGCTCAATACATGGCCCCCAGCAACTTCACAGCCTCCAGTTTTCCTCTTTTTCCTCTTTCTCGCTCACTTCTCTCTCTCTCCTTCTCTTTTTATAGAACTTCCACCAGGATGGGAGAAAATAGACGATCCAGTGTATGGGGTCTACTATGTTGAGTAAGTAGCGCACAGTATGTAAAGGCACCCAGCACCCACACAAGCACACTCCAGAGCAAATGCACAGGCTTCACGCAGACAGGAAGTGGCCTTGCTTTTATCGTCTTGCACATAAATTGAAATGCTTTCACACATTTTCATTTTGTCAAAAGCAACTCTTGACCTTACTGTAAATATGAGCAAATGTAATGTATGTACAGCTCTGCTATAAGACATCACAGACAGATTTCGCTGCAGCTATTTTGGTCTTTTGTGTACTGGAAAATGTAGGCCATTTTGTTTGTGTCATTATCATTTGGGAAAACATGCGGCGTGTGTGTGTGTGTGTGTGTGTGTGTGTTTGTGTGTGGGTGTGTGCATGTGCGCGTGGGCGTATGTGTGCATATGTGTGCATCTCATCTTGTGTGTGCCCCTGGGCCTCAGCATTAATACGAATATGTTTCATGTGTTTTTGATGTTGTTCAAAGCAGCACCTGGGGGCTCAAGGCTGTGGCATTTCAATTTTTCCCCCCCTCTTTGTCTCTGCAATATTTAGGCTTTTTTTCCTAATATACATTATTCACTGTTTCCTTCATTTGCCGTACAATGTGGTGCTTTCAGGTGTAATTTCTCGGTGCTGGTAGGTTAGTGGGAAAACCTCCCAGGGCTGGTGTGGAAGATGTGGAAGTCTGTTTGTAGCCCCTGTGAATTAAGCCGTCATCAAAGTGAGATTTGTTTGATGTGATTTGTGGGTGTGATTGTGTCACGCGTGTGTCGGGGGGGGGGGCAGTGAGTATAGATGGATGCATGCATATTGTGCCACTGTGTATTAATCAAAGCTTATCGCCATGTGTTCCCCTCCCTGTCCTGACCCTATCTCTCTCTTCTATTACCTTACCCTCTCCTGTATGTGTGTTTTCCCTCCCTGCTGCGCTCCACTTTCCCTGCTGATATTTACCTCTTGTCCTACATCCTGTTTTCTCTTCTTATGTTCTGCTCCTGTTACTCATTCCTCCCGTCCTTCATTTCTTATTCCCTCAACCTCCATCTGCTCGAACCTCCCTCCATCCACTGTCCCAAAGTCATATCAACAGGAAGACCCAGTATGAGAACCCAGTGTTGGAGGCTAAGAGGCGCAGGCAGCTGGAACAGCAGCAGCCTCAGCAGCCTCAGCCCCAAAGCCAGCAGCCACCCGAAGGTGAGCGCTACATCCGAGGTTCGTTCACAAGCCCCCACCAAGGGCGTCATTTCCTTTCTTTCTATTCATGTGAGTGACTGAGTCATCTGCATATATCTCTGTGTGCGTGTGTGTGAGATTGTGTCTTTATGGCAACTATTGCTACAGTATTACTTGGTGTTGCTGCTGCTTTATGATTTGCTAAGTGCTCTTCCATAAAGACATAACTATTATTTGCGGCTGTGCCATGCAGCCTTTTTGAAGTTAATTTCTGTTTTCTGTGTTGCATTCTGACGCTTGTTTGTGGTATAACCTGAAAGCTTTTTTTTTTCTCTTGGATGAACACAGGTAAGTTTGTCGATCTGCTTGCTTAAGAGAGCTTCTACCCTAATTTCTGTCACTTAATAAAGCACTAAATGCTACCAGTAATAACAGTGATGATGTAGCTCACACTGCTGCCAAAACACAACTAATTGGGAACCTTTGGTTGCTCCTGCTTCCTGTCTTCAACCTTATGCATTCACAGGACGCCCCGCAGAGAGATTAATTGTAAATGCAGGCCGGCCCACATGGGAGCTCTCCTATCCCGCTGCACCTTCTGCTCAGTCAGCAGAAATCATTCGATTCCATTCAATTACCTGCTGATTTTTCCTTCGTCTGAAAGCTCAGTCTCTCTTCAAAAAAAAAAAAAAACCTCAGTACCGTCAAGCCGGGTTTTTACCTATTCTTTTCACTTCTGCATTGATCCTACCTCACTGTTAAGAATATTAATGAAGGTTGTAGTCTGATCGGTGTCGTGATGCCGTAACAAGGTGATTAATCAGAGATGGTAGCCAGTATGAGGAAATGGGCCACTCTGTTTTCACACACCTCCCTTTTTTATTCAGTAGGGAGATGTGAGACAGTGTTAAAAGCTTCATGAAGTTTGTGTGACCCGTTTCACCCGAGTTAACGTGTTATCTGAAACTGTAATGTAGGTTTAAAGGGACAGTCCACCCCAAAATCAAAAGCACATATTTGTCCACCTACCTGTGATGTAATTTGTCAGTCTGGGTTGTTTTGCTGGTGGTTGCTGAATGTTGGAGATATTGGTTGTAGAGGTGTGTGCTTTCTTTTGAATATAATGGGACTAAATGGCACTCGGCTTGTGGTGCTCAAAGCGCCAAACAAAAGAAAGAAAAAAAAATACATTTAAAAAACCTTGACAGCAATGTCTCTTTCCAGAAATCCTGACCTGGTTACTCAAGATAATCCACAGACCTTATCATGGGCAGTTTCTTGAAGGAACTATGTTCTGTCTACCCAAATACACCCGCCAACCGTATCACTGCACAGGAGGTAGCGTTAAACCACAAAGCAAGCTAATGTTACAGCTCGACCGAGGAGGATGCCGTTAATGTCGGGCTGTCATGCACATGAGCCTGACGTCCATGAGTAAATGCGTGCTTCCTTCTGCACGGTTGTTTGGTAGAAAGAAAATGGCTCCTTGGCGCTCTAAGCACCACAAGCTGACTGCCATCTAGTTCCATTATATTCGAGAGAAGGCAGACTTCTCTATGGCCAATATCTCCAACACTTGGCAACTCACACCAAAACAATCTAGATTGATAAATACCACTACATTTTAAGGGAAAAAATAAATATATTTTTGATTTTTGGGAGATCTGTCCCTTTAGCAGGCTTCCTTGGAAGTCAGTATTTTTAACCACTTCCATTCCCCTGTTGCTCTGTGGAAAGAGTTTGAGTTTTGTAACTGAGTACCAGGCAGAGATCACACCAGGAGATGTATCATTTTCACTGAGAGTTTTCCAAACTATTCCTTCACAAGTTCCTCTTGCATCATAGAAAGCAAAATGGCTTTCTTCCCAAACACACAGCACAGAAGGCCATGTCGTCCCAGAGCCCTTAGCCCCAGTTTCCTCCACAAGTAGGGCAGCTGTGCACCTGTCTAGACCCCATCTAGAGAACATGTGCCTCTTGCTGTTGCAGAATGGATCGAGGACTCGGCATTGGCAGGGGCCCCGCTGGCCAGCTACGCTGCCAACCACCAGGAGACCTACAGGGACCCTGGGACAGGACCTCCAGTGCCCAACGCCATGGGACAGAAACGTAAGTTCCTGTTAAAGATCTGAAGTCATTAAAAACAGCATAACTCATTACTTCCCTGTTGTCTATGCTGCGTTACCCACAGCGACTTATTATGAGTTAAACCAAATTCAGCTCGTACAGTGTAGTCTGTTTTCCTGAGCCAGTGCCTCAGGCTGCGTTTGAGTTTTAATGATGGAGGACCAGAAATGAACTGACACTATAAATCTGCTCTCTGTATTCATTTCATCATATATCCTTAATAAGTAAAATTAATTTCTATTCATCTGGTATTTACAGTAGATTACATTTGTCCAATAGAGCACTCCAGGCAGTGTTTGCATATTCCCAACCGACAAACTGAATACGACTCCACTAAGTACAGTTTTATTTTATATACGTTTTCCCTCTGTGTTTAACGCAGCCACTTGTTGCTTCTCTTGGAGCCTCAGTTATGTCGCTCCATTTTTCGGATCAAATAATGGCCTGATTTCACCCACCATTTAGCGATACACACACCTACAGACAGCGTCTCGCCGCTACTGTGTGTTTCTTTCTCCTGGTTGCCAGCTCCTTTTATACCAGCCTCCCACTAGCAGCTTGTCTAATTAGCGCAGCCATGGCGGAGAATTAACTGCCTCACCCTGTCTCTCCCTCTTACTCTCCCTTGCCACTCTGTGGGACGTCTTTTCCTTTTTGCCTCATCAATCTCTTTATGTTATAGCTCACATTCGCCGTTTCGCTGGCTATTGTTTTGTCTCCTGCCACTCCTTGCTTTGGTTTTGTTGTTGTTTACGTCCACCTTTCCGTCATTCTATCTCACTCTCTGTCTCTCCGCTACTCTGTACTGTACTGTCCTAGGCCTTGACATTCCTCCAGAGAAAGGCGTCATTTCATATCTCTTTATCCAACTCCCTGCTTTCATGTTTCTCCTGCTTCCTGGTCTGTTCTTACATCTCTGGATCCCTTGTGGATAAAGCTGCCATCTATGTTCACAGTTTTGTTACATCTCTCCTGTTCTGAAAAATGCTATTCAAAGGCGCTACACACACACAGACACACGCGCCAGAGTAAAAAAAAAAACACAAACACAAGGACACTAACTGACTCCAAGGGTAATGCATTTTTCATTGAATACATAAACTGTACCAGAAGCATAACCTAATGTGGTACTGCTGGTCACCAAGCACACATTCCTCTGTGATCCCTTCTCTTTAATGCACACTTCTCCATCTCTTTCTCCCTGTTCACTTTCATTCCTTCCTTCACCTCTGCCATCATTTCCATACTCATTTGTGTGAAGCCATTTTCTGCCGTACGTAGCTCACATCATGTCTGTTAATAGACAGTTAGAGCTTGGCCCGTCCCTGTTGTTCCTCGTTCCTCGCATTCTCGACAGTGATGACTGCGGATGACTACCTCACTTAAGTTTTTGATTTAGACTGATTCCATCTCATATCTTTCTTCATTTTCTCCTTAATGCCTGATAATGAGGTAGAGAAAGCAGGAAGAACAAGGATGGCTGAGTAATTGGGTTTAGATTGTTCTCATGACTTAAGACCACTGTGAAATGTGTTTCGTGGATATCTGTGTTAATTAAAGCCTCACAGCCACTGTTGAATGATGGAGATATCTTGTTTGCAGGAGCTGTTCACCGAGGCAGAGCGCTCTTTCATAGAAATGCTTTTGTCATGTGACCTTCACACGTTTGACGATCTCACTTGCATTTGATTTCGTTACATAAAAAATCAGGCGCCTCTCTGTTAAATCTTTATCACAAAACCACCAGTAAATGCGAACAATGCAAAGTAGCATCATTTGATTTGCACCATGTTAAATTTAATATATGTTGTCGTATGTAGCGCCGCATTTAATCCCAGAATCAAGGTGTTTTGTCTTTTGAGGATGGTGGAAACCTAGAGCAGATGGCACCAGGAGCGTGGTTTGAACTGACTGGGATTTTACACTGGAAATTACCTACGTTTTCTAACACATGCATCCTGTTTTTTCGATTTCCTTTTGACCTAATTAATCAATAAATTATAATCAGCTTGTTTTAATTGACATTTTGTCATCACCAAACCATAGTCAATAACCATTACACTAAAGCCCCTTTCCCACTGGACCAAAAGCTCACTAACATCAGGCTTTTGTCTTTAGCGGGGTTACAATCAGCATTCACTCCTGGGATAAAAGGCTGTAGGAGCTGCAGGTATTTATCAGGTCCAGCTCCGATTGGCAGTGACGGAAACATGGTGGACGTGCTAATTTTTGGCCCTATTCTTGCCCAACCGTCAGCGCATTCTGACTGTCTGCATCCAAGCAGCACTTTAACATCGTTCCAAATTAGTCAGCATAGCATTTGAAAGACAGACTGAGTAAGTAACAGATATAAAAGAATAATAAACACCATAGTATTTTCACTGGCCTCCATGCTGCTCTCTACTGTTTACTAGCCTATTTATTGGCACATTCATGATGTCAAACGTGACACACCAGAAAGAAAAGGCAAACTCATTTACTGTCAAGGTTAGTTCCAGGTCTTTTGAAGAGAACTTTCCTTTGCCAGTAAGCAAAGAAAGAGGAAGAAAGGTTTTATTGGAATATACCGATTCAATATATCACCAGACAGAGAACAGTTTCAGCATTTTTGGTGATGTGCAAACGGGAAGCCAAAGCTGCTTTTTTGAGTTTGTGCTGTTTCATCAATGTGTCAAAAAGATCTTAATTTAATTGTCTGTGTTTGTGTGTACAGGAGGGAAGCCTTTCTTTACTCGGAACCGATCCGAGCTGAAGGGGACTTTCATCAATACTAAGCTGAAAAAGAGTCGTCGGGGGTTCGGTTTCACTGTTGTGGGAGGCGACGAGCCAGACGAGTTCCTGCAGATCAAGAGCCTGGTCTTAGATGGACCCGCTGCCCTCGACGGCAAAATGGAGACAGGTTGGTGTATTAAATTGATCCAAGACTGCTGCTTTTGAATTGTGATTAATTTAATTTTCTGAATGCTGATTGTGTATAATTAAGGATCCAAAACTTTTATCAAACCGTACCTTACATGCTAAATAAACTAACCTCTCCCTCTTCTCCAACTCTAAGGTGACGTGATCGTAAGCGTCAACGACACATGTGTGCTCGGCTACACCCATGCCCAAGTTGTGAAGATCTTCCAGTCCATCCCAATTGGCTCCATGGTCAACTTGGAGCTGTGCCGCGGCTACCCGCTGCCATTTGACCCCGATGACCCTAACACTAGCCTGGTTACCTCAGTGGCCATTCTCGACAACAAAGAGCCCATCATCGTCAATGGGCAGGAGGCCTCCAACAGCTATGACTCGCCGTCCAGCCACGGCAGTCAGAACAACAACAACGGCTCGACCAACGGAGGGGCACCCCTCAACGGCCTTCCGCGACCCCACAGCCCCTCAGCGGAGGTGGCCTCCGATACCTCTTCCCAGCACGGCTACCCCAGCGACGTGGTCACCCTGGCCTCATCAATCGCAACACAACCAGAGCTCATCACTGTACACATGGAGAAAGGAGACAAGGGCTTCGGCTTCACCATTGCCGACAGTCCCGGAGGCGGAGGGCAGAGAGTGAAGCAGATCGTGGACTACCCGCGCTGCCGCGGCCTCAAAGAGGGTGACATCATCGTGGAGGTGAACAAGAGAAACGTGCAGAGCATGTCTCACAACCAGGTGGTCGACCTGCTCAGCAAGTGTCCTAAAGGCAGCGAGGTCACCATGCTGGTGCAGAGAGGTGAGTGGAGGCTGATCCTTCCTCGTGCATGCTTACATTGTCTCAGTGAATCTGTCGCCGGTATTGTATCTGATGAGAGCAGATGGACATGAGGAAGATGGAGCGAACAGGTGTCAAGTCATACGGCGGTTTCTGATTTATGTGCCCATATGTTGAAGAATTGCAGAACAAAACAAACCTTTCCCATGAATCTGCTCAATGCTGTTGACAAAAAATAATAGGCTTCTGCCTTACAGGCTGTCCCAGCTCACAGAGAGCTCTTTTATTGACACGCATATTTATTTATTCATGTAAATAGGGGTGGGAAGCAAAGAAGAAATTGCAAAAAAAAAAGCGAAGATAGAGGGACTATTTGGAAGGAGAAAAGGAGCCGCAGAGAAGGTTGAAATATCATTTGAGGACGTGGCTCTGAAAGGAAGTGGGAAG